>NC_133425.1:12393500-12703000 GCF_049350105.2 Macaca mulatta | reverse complement strand
GGAAGAAATCTTTAGCTCAGAGAGGGGACCCGTGAATCAGACCACCTGGGTTCACATAACCTCCTTGTGCCTCAGCTTCCCCATTTGTAAAACAGGTTTCATCCAGTACCTATTTACAAATATCAGTGGGTTGTTAACATGAAAGGAAGTTCTGTGTGCCAAATACAGAGTACTCATTCGATAAAAGTGAATTCTTATTGTTGTGTTCAAGTTATTTTGACCGCTTGAGCTGGATTCTTAGACCATCCTGTGATCCATAGTTTCTTTTTTTTTTTTTTTTTTTTTTTTTTTTGAGACAGTTTCTTACCATGTTGCCCAGGCTGGAGTGCAGTGGTGCAGTCATGGCTCGCTATAACCTGGGCCTCCTGGGCTCAAGTGATCCTCCCACCTCAGTCTCTGGAATAGCTGAGACTACAGGCATACACCACCACACCTGGCTAGTTTTTAAATTTTTGTAGAAATGGGATCTCACTGTGTTACCAGGCTGATCTTTAACTCCTGAGCTTAAACGATCTTCCCACCTCCCTTGGCCTCCCAAAGTGTCAGAATTATCAGCATGAGCCACAGAGCCTGGCCCAAATAACTTATTTTTGAACCCTAAAAACACTTAATAAAATGTATGAACTGGGTGTGGTGGCTTGTGCCTGTAATCCTAGCTACGGAGGCAGGAGGATCACCTGAGGCCAGGAGTTCCAGATCAGCCTGAGTGACATAGTGAGACATTGTCTCTATGAAAATAAAATTAGTCGAGTGTGATGGCTTGCACCTGTAGTCCCAGCTACTTGAGAGGCAGAGGTGGGAGGATTGCTTGAGCCCAGGAGGTTGATGTTCCAGTGAGCTATGATTATACCCCTGCACTCCAGCCTGGGCAACAGAACAAGACTCTGGCCCCTCCTCAAAAAAAAAATTTCACGTAAGTGCTCAAGTATGATTCAATACTACTTTTCTGGAAGGAGGGTCTTATCTGTGAGTATTACTAAGTTCAGTTAACTCTAGGTAGTAATATTCTCCTAATCCATTTGTTACATAAATGGCATTCTAACAACGTAAAAAGGAAGAGAAGGAAGTTGCTTTGACAAAAATATGAGCTTAACAACTGAAGTGCTTAATGATTGTCATCACCCTGGATTCTCTTTTTTTTTTTTGAGATAGAGTTTGTTCTGTTGCCCAAGCTGGAGTGCAGTGGTGTGATCTCAGCTCACTGCAACCTCTGTCTCCCGGGTTCAAATGATTCTCCTGCCTCAGCCTCCCAAGTAGCTGGGACTACAGGCGCGTGCCACCATGCCTGGCTAATTTTTGTCTTTTGAAACAGGGTTTCACCATGTTGGCCAGGCTGGTCTCCTGACCTCTGGTGATTCACCCGCCTCAGCCTCCGAAAGCCAAGGGATTTGCTGGGATTACAGGTGTGAGCCACTGCACCCGGAATGGATTCTCTTCTGATTCTTGTGAATGTTCAAACATGGTTTCACATAGCTTTTTCTTCCGAGCATTATTTCATATTTTCATTTCTTGTGTCAACACAGTTCACGAGCTTATTGTCTTATAGAGTAGACCTGCATTTCCTGGCTAGGTAAACTCTACCCTTATCATTGGGTGTCAGAGTTTATCAAAGGGTCTGGGTAAAAAGAGTGGATTGTTTATCAAGGGCTGCTAGTCACAGTGTGAGGCTGGTTAAGATTTATTTATTTATTTTTGAGACTGAATCTCACTTTGTTGCCCAGACTGGAGTGCAGTGGCGCAGTCATGATTGACTGCAGCCTCAATGTCTCAGACTCAAGTGATCACCTTGACTCACCTCAGCCTCCTGAGTAGCTGGGACTACAGGCATGCACCACCACGCCGGGCTAATTTTTATAGTTTTTTGTAGAGATGAGGTCTTGTCATGTTGCCTAGGCTGATCTCGAACTCCTAGGCTCAAGCAATCCTCCCACCTCGGCCTCCCAAAGTGTTGGGATTATAGACATGAGCCACTGCGCCCGGTCCTCCTGTTTTTTGAGGCTGAATCATATTCTGGTGGATGGAGAAACCTCGCTGTGTTAATTCATTGGTCCATCAATGGACACTTGTGTTCCTTCCCCTTTTGGCTCTCATAGGTAGCCAAATGACGAACGCATGCTATGAACACGGATGTACAATTATAGTATTTGCTGGCATCCCTGCATTCCTCTCTTTGTCCTGTTGTGAATGCTATTCGCCTTGTTTCCTGAGCAGCCTGTGTTTGTCCCTCTCCCTTTCATCAGTTACCGTGCAGACGGTCTATGTGCAGCACCCCATCTCCTTTCTGGACCGCCCTGTTCAAATGTGTTGTCCCTCCTGCAACAAGATGATCGTGAGTCAGCTGTCCTATAATGCCGGTGCCCTGACCTGGCTGTCCTGCGGGAGCCTGTGCCTGCTGGGGTGAGTCTGCCTCCCACTTGGCCCCAAGCCCTCCTGCCCTTCTCTCCGGGTGCTGGCGGCGGGGTGGGTTCTCAACCGCACCATGCTTGGCATTCAGGCCAGACATTTGTGTTGGTTTTTTTTGAGATGGAGTCTCACTCTGTCACCCAGGCTGGAGTACAGTGGGGCAGTCTCGGCTCCCTGAAACCCCCACTGCTCAGGTTCAAACGATTCTCCTGCCTCAGCCTCCTGCGTAGCTGGGATTATAGGGGTACACAACCACGCCCAGCTTATTTTTAATAGAGTCGGGGTTTCACCATCTTGGCCAGGCTGGCCTCAAACTCCTGACCTTAGGTGATCTGCACGCCTCGGCCTCCCAAAGTGCTGGGATTACAGGTGTGAGCCACCGTGCCTGGCCTAACACAGTTATTTCTTTTTTTGTGACGGATTCTCACTCTGTTGCCCAGGCTGGAGTGCAGTGGCGTGATCCTGGCTCACTGCAACCTCTGCTCCCCGGGTTCAAGCGATTCTCCTGCCTCAGCCTCCCTAGTAGCTGGGATTACAAGTGTGCACCGCCACGCCCGGCTAATATTTTGTATTTTTAGTAGAGATAGGGTCTCACCATGTTGGCCAGGCTGGTCTCGAACTCCTGACCTCAGGTGATCCGCCCGCCTCAGCCTCCCAAAGTGCTGGGATTACAGGCATGGGTCACCATGCCTGGCCCAAGACATTTCTTGATTGTAGGGGGTGTCCTGTGCATTGTAGGATATTGAATAGCATCCCTGGCCCCCACTCGCTTGATGCCAGGAGCACTATGCTCCCCACTTCTGACCAAAAATACCCCCTGGGAGGCCAAGTCATCCCTACTGCTCTATCAGTCCCCAGAAATTGGTCTTCCGTCTTTTCTTCTTGCTTATCTGCGCGTGGGGACAAGCTTCACAGCTGCTTCCAGCTGTGTGTAGGGCAATACCCTCAGGGGTTCCTTTTCTTCTAGAATTTCATGACCTAAATAATAATGTTTGCTGGAGCCCGAGGGAAGCTTTAAACAATCTGTACATTAAAATTCTTCATAGGAATCGCTTCAAAACTTCTTATCCTTTTATGACCCAAAGTATTTTTCCCGTTGCCCATGCGTGGGAATTATGTAAATATTTATGTCTGCACCCAGGGTATTATGTTTAAAGAGATAATAGTTTCTGTTCTGGGAGAAAAATCTGAGGAAACACAATCAATTTTTTGTTTCCCACCAAGCAGGTAAAAGTAGCTTCCTTATTCCTGGCCACGTGAGCCACTCAGAAAACCCCAAGGGGCTCCATTCTTTTCCTTGAAGGAACCGACGTTTGTGAGTTTCAGGAGCCTCATGCAACCAACACATTCCTCCACATTGTCCTTTGGTGACTTGAGGTTGAAAAGGAACAATATTTCTCTTCCTAACTTCAGTAAGAGGCTCAGAGTCCCGGAGAGTGTAGTTAACTTCCTCGAGGTCATGTGTTAAATAAGGAAGGAAGGAGACAAAACAGCTTTCTGGGCACCTGATTCCCCCTCTTGCCCACAGGACTCTGCTGTTGTTTTCATTCCATGGGCAGAAAATGCTAAAAAAAAAAAAAAAAAAAAAAAAGAGTCCATTGCCTCTGGATATTTGTATTAAAACAAATTTTTATCTTTGAAGTCAGGGAAAGGACAGAATAGAAACTTCTTTGTTTTGTTTTGTGTGAGACTGAGTCTTGCTGTGTTGCCCAGGCAGGAGTGCAGTGGTACGATCGTAGCTCTCTGCAGCTTTGACCTCCTGGGCTCATGCAATCCTCCCACTTCAGCCTCCTGAGTATCTGGGACCACAGGTGTGTGCCACCATACCCAGCTAGTTTAAAATTTTGTGTGTGTGTGTGTGTGTGGAAGCGGGGGTTTTACTATGCTGCCCAGGCTGGTCTTAAACTCCTGGACCTAAGCAATCCTCCCGCCTTGACCTCCCAAAGTGCTGGAATTATAGAGGAATAGAAACTTACACTGAGTATTGGCCTCTGCCAATCTGGCTTTACAAATTGAGGCAGCCTTTGTTTCCCTCCCTTTGTTCCTTCCTTAAACATGGTAGAGTGGGTTCAAATCCTGCCTCTCACTAGCTGTGTGGCCATGGGCAAATGACTTTACCTCTCTGTGCTTCGGTTCCTCATCTATAGACGGGGGGGCGGGGCAATAAGGCCCACCTCAGGGGCTGCCGAGGATAAAATATATGTGTGTGCTGCCTGGAGCCGTGCCTGCACCTGTAAGCCATAGGTTAGGACTCCTGCTGAACAGACTGACTGCTCTTATTTGAGCTCTGGAAAGCTTAGGCAATAGGAGGAAATTTCTTTCATGAGATAATTTCCTCATCAGAATGTTTCCAAATTTTGCCTTATGTAAACCAGCGTCTTCCCGTAAAAGGCTGAGTTTTAACCACGTTTTTGACAAACATTGGTTGTCAGGCTGTCTGACGTTCCTGCCTGTGTGTGCCAATGGTGGATTATGTAGGTTAAGAGTTGTTATTTGGGGAATTCTACTTGGTTGCTGTAAGAAGCAGCCTGTGTATATGGCAAAGAGATTAGTAAGACAGGGGTTGGCAAAACGGCCCTGGAGCCAGGCGCCTGTTTGCAGTTTCACAGGAACATAGCCACGCCTATTGGTTTTTGGATTCTCTGTGGCTGTCTTCTCGTTGCAAGGGCAGAGTTGAGTAGTGGCAACAGAGACTCCATGGCTCATCAGGATGAAAGTATCTGGCCGGGTGTGTGGTGGCTTCCACTTGTAATCTCAGCACTTTGGGAGGCGGAGGTGGAAGGATCACTTGAGGCCAGCAGTTCAAGACCAGCCTGCGCAACATAGCAAGACCCCATCTGTACAAACACAAACAAAGAACAGCAACAAAAAGACTAAAAGATCTACTATCTGGCCCTTTGCAAAAAAAAGTTCACCAAGCCCATCTAAGACTTTGAAAGATTCCCAAATGACTCAAGATTTGAAAATCATGCTCAAAGGGGGTCTGTCCTTAGGAGGAGCCTTGGCGTTGGCTGGCATGTTAATTTCCTGGGGGTGCCATCACGAATTACAACACACCTAGTGTTTAAAACAACAGATATTGACTCTCACAATTCTAGGGGCCAGAAGTGCAAAATCAAAATGTCAGCAGGAGCCGGGTGTGGTGGCTCTCGCCTGTAATCCCAGCACTTGGGGAGGCCAAGGCAGGTGGATCACTTGAGGTCAGGAGTTTGAGACCAGCCTGGCCAACATGGTGAAACCTCATCTCTCCTAAAAATACATAACTTAGCTGGGCGTGGTGGCATGCGCCTGCAGTCCCAGCTACTCAGGAGGCTGAGGCGAGGAGAATTGCTTGAACCCAGGAGGAGGGAGAATTGCTTGAACCCTGGGCAACAGAGCAAGACTCCGTCTCAAAACAAACAAATAAACAAACAAACCAAAAAAAAAAAAAACCCAAAATGTCAGCAGGGCCATGCTCCCTCCTAAGGCTTCAGGGCAGAATGTTTTTTTGCCTCCTCCAGCTTCTGGTAGCTCCAGGTGTTCCTTGGCTTATGGCCTCATCGTTCCAGCCTCTGCCTCTGTCTTCACATGCCCTTCTGCCCTCTCTGAATCTCTGTGTGTCCTCTCCTCTTCTTCTAAGGTCATTGGGTTTTGGGGGTCCACCTGGATAATCCAAGATGATCCCATCTCAAAATTCCTAATTATACTGGCAAAGACCCTTTTTACAAAGAAGGACATGAACATGTTTTTGGCAGCCAGTGTCCATCCTATTGTGGTCAGTAACGTGCTCCACGTGTCTCTCTCCCCTCCCAGGTGCGTAGCGGGCTGCTGCTTCATCCCCTTCTGCGTGGACGCCCTGCAGGACGTGGACCATTACTGTCCCAACTGCAGAGCTCTCCTGGGCACCTACAAGCGTTTGTAGGACTCAGCCAGACGTGGAGGGAGCCGGGTGCCGCAGGAAGTCCTTTCCACCTCTCATCAAGCTTCACACCTGGTGGAGGTTCTGCCCTGGTGGTCTCACCTCTCCAGGGGGCCCACCTTCATGTCTTCTTCTGGGGGGAAATGTCGCAAAACTAACAAACCTCCAAACCCCAAAAATTGCTGCTTGGAGTCGTGCATAGGACTTGCAAAGACATTCCCCTTGAGTGTCAGTTCAACGGTTTCCTGCCTCCCTGTGACCCTGAGTCCTCCCATCTAACTGTGATCATTGCCCTCTCCGAGTATCTTCCAGTGATCTGCCATCAGTGGCTCTTTTTTCCTGCCTCCGTGGGCCTTTCTGGTGGCAGTCTCAAACTGAGAAGCCACAGTTGCCTTATTTTTGAGGCTGTTCTGCTCAGAGCTCAGCTGAACCAGCCTTTAGTGCCTACCATTATCTTATCCATCTGTTCCCATCCCTGATGATAAAGATCTTGCCTTATAGACTTTACAGGCTTGGCTTTTAGAATCTGTAACTTCAGACTTCATTAGCACACAGATTCACTTTAATTTCCTAATTTTTTTTTTTTTAAGTAAAAAGAGGGGCTATTAACACGCAGTACAGACATATCCATGAGGTCATAAATGCATCCTAGAATACCAGGGCTGGATTTTATCACTGCCCTGTGTCCCCTTGTTTCTCTGTGCCAGATCATCAGTGCCCCTTTCCATACAGGGATTTTTTTCTCATAGGGTAATTATATGAACAGTTTTTATGACCTCCTTTTGGTCTGAAATGCTTTTGAACAGAATTTCTTTCTTTAAAAAAAAAAAAAAAAAACAGAGACGGGGTCTTACTGTGTTGCCCAGGCTGGTCTCAAACTCCTGGGCTCAAGAGATCCTTCTGCTTTGGCCTCCCGAAGTGCTGGGATTGCAGGCATGAGCTACCGTGTGGGGCCTGAACATAATTTCAAGAGGAGGATTTATAAAACCATTTTCTCTAATCATATGATCGGTGTCATTTTCCCATTTGCCAGTGTAGTCTCACTTAAAAAAAGAAAAGGAAAAGAAATGGATAATTTCATCCGCTGCCTTTACTTGGGGTTCATGTGGTTCTTAAACACCTTCATCATGGAACTCCCAAAGTGGGGTCCCTTTTGGGTTCCTGGTGGTGGGTTTTGGAAGATAAGGGAAAGCACATTTTGAGCATGTCTGGGTACCATGGTGCGGAACACTTGGGAACCAGAGCTGTTTCAGAGGAATCTGAAGTCTGATTTTAGTTTTCAGAGACATGGCTTGTTGTAAAACATCAGAAGACATGATTTCCAGGACTCAAGCAGCAAGCCAGGATTCTAGGTTGGCTGCTGTGTCATCTTTGAAGTCAAGACAAAGCTGGGCTCGACCTTCAAGAGTCCTCGATTTGACAATAATTCAGCTTAGGGAACTCATGTGAATACTACTATGTAAAAATAAAACCTAGACCTTGAGCGAACATCTGTATATTGGTTGAAAATGATAGTGGTAACCATGGATCCCCCTTACTTCATTTGATGTTTGGAAAATTCCAGTAATTATCATTTTTGCAATGAATACGGATACCACATAGTACTTTGGTGTTACCTGCTTTTGAAAAATAAAGTCTTTGGTTCACCCGGTGAACTATTTATGAGTTCTTTTGGTGTGAAGAAAGGGCTCATGTTGCGTTTCCAGCCATTGCTACAAAGAACCTTTATTTGCTCAGTAACGGTAGAAAATCCTTCCCGATTAAAAACGTCAGACTTGCTGAATATCCTGCAATGTCTAGATGAGCGATGTTGATTTGGGTGGATTTGCTAACGAGTCAGATTTGAACATGAGGCTTTTGGAACCCAATAGGCGTCGTTGATGGCGGCAAGCCATAGCTTTCAAGTTTTAATAAAATGCACAGAAGAGAGCTGTCCTCATTCATTCTCTGAACAAAACATGCTTTGTGAGATGCTAAAAGGAGGGTATTGTAACATGTCAGGAGTATGGATGCCGCCTTCCCCCCTCCTTTGCTACCTGATGATACAGCTTCATTTTGCTAGATGCAAGGAAATAATGTCATCTTGGTGTGGCTTACATTGTCATTTAAACCCTAAATTACAGTCTTGAAAAATTGCTGCTTTCCAGATCTTGATTGTGTAGTTTTGGGGCCATGCATATTTAGCAGTTTGGCTCAGATGGTGGCATATACATGATCTCAAGCTATTATTAATTACACATGCAAAGTCTTCAAAACAAGAGCCCTATTTCAGGATCAGTAAAAACATGTATTACGCGAAACTTTCATGTCAGTTGCCTGGAGTACGAAGCATTCATTGGATATTCCATTTTACTGTTCAAAGTATGGACTTACATATCAAATTAAAAGGCTCTTTTGTTCTGCCGCTGTTTGATGGGGACTTGAGAGTCTCTTGCAAACACTGGTTCACATTCAATTAATGAAAGGGCTTTATACCTGCCTGCTTGGACCGCAAAGAGGAATTTTACCAATCTGAAACCAAAAGTGGCTATTTATCTTATATTCTGTTATGTCCATCTAGGCGAGGTGGCCTTCTAAGAAGTGTTGGTTTGTGTCTTAATGAAATTATTCAGCTACTGCATCTCTTGAAGCCAGACTTAAGCATATGATGGATTCCTTGCTGACCACAGCGTTACCCGTGAAGATTTTTTCTCTGGGACAACTGGCTTCCCAGTTGCTAACGAGAACACTTCTGTTGGATACTGAACTATTTATAAACAGGGCTTCATATACTCACACCATTTGGCCTCAGTTTTCTCTCCAGTGAGAGTCTGACGTGTTTGGGATGTTAAAAATCCTTCTCTGACTTTCTGGGCTCAGGATTTCTGTTAGGAGTAAATCTAGACGTTGGAATTTTACTTGCAGAATTCTGATTTGCCTTTTGGTTCGTCGGTCCTCTCCTTCCTGTATGACTGAAATGTTTACAATGAGTCACCTGTATTTTGCAGGCACATGAGTGAATTGGAAGTAGATCTACCAGGGGCCATGAAAGAGACATTAAGAGTAGTTTCGCTTTTTATTTTTTTGAGAGGGAGTCTTGCTCTGTCACTCAGACTAGAGTGCAATGGCATGATCTCAGCTCACTGCAGCCTCCACTTCCCGGGTTCAAGCGATTCTCCTGCCTCTGCCTCCCGAGTAGCTGGGATTACAGGAACCTGCCACCGTGCCCAGCTACTTTTTGTATATTTAGTGGAGATGGGGCTTCACCATGTTAACCAGGCTGGTCTTGAACTCCTGACCTGCCCACTTCAGCCTCCCAAAGTGCTGGGATTACTACAGGAATGAGCCACCGCGCCTGGCATTTTTTTTTTAATCTAAATTTTAAATAAGATTCTGGAGCTCAGATTAAAATGAAAAAATAAATGAATAGCTCACCACCAAGTATAGAGTCTAGTGCACGTAACCATGTACTAACCACCTTGTAACTGCTCTCTGCAGTATTAAAAAGATGTTCTCTCAATTAATTACCTTTTCTCCTTCTCTTTCCCTTTCTGTTCCTTTTTTTTCTTTTCTTTTTTTCTTTTGAGATGGAGCCTCACTCTTTTGCCCAGGCTGGAGTGCAGTGGCACAATCTCGGCTCACTGCAACCTCCACCTCCAGGGCTTAAGTGATTCTCATGCCTCAGCCTCCTGAGTAGCTTGGACTACAGGTGCGCTCCCTCCTGCCTCGCTAATTTTTGTATTTTTAGTAGAGACGGGGTTTCGTCATGTTGGCCAGGCTGGTCTCAAACTCCTGACCTCAAGTGATGTGCCTGCCTCGGCTTCCCAAAGTGCTAGGATTACAGAAGTGAGCCACCATGCCTGGCCTCAGCGTTTAAGTATTCTTAAAGCTCTTAGTACTGCAGTGCCTCTTAAGTGATCTTGGCCTGTTTCCCAAATGTGCAAAATCAATTTAATGGGTTCGTCAAAAGTCACAGTGCATTACTCATAATAGATCTGAGTATTATCTGTAAAACTTTTGGATATATAGGTGTGTGTGTTTGGGGGAGGGGTCACGGTGTAAAGTAAGTGTGAAGGGTAACATCTGGAAGCCTCTGGTTGGTGTCTGTGGATTTCACGTTGTTTATTATTGATTAACTCCTGCTCTGTCGCAGGCATTGGGGTGGAAAGCGCGACCCTGCCTAGGAAGAGTGAACAGTGGGCTTAGCGCTGCCCCGCCAACATTTCTTCCTCTTTCCTCTTCCCTCCTTCCTTCTTTCTGTCTAAAATTCACCTAGTGTTAAAGTACGTAATCAGGTGGCTTTTAGTGCATTCACAGTACTGTGTAACCATCACTTCTACCTAGTTCCAAAACATTTTCGTCAGCCCAAAATAATGCCCCAAACCCATTAACAGTCACTCCCCATTCCCTCCTCCCCACAACCCCTGGCACCCATCAGTCTGCATTCTGTCTGGATTTACCTATAGTGGGTATACTATATCAATGGAATCGTAGAATGCGTGATCTTTGCATCTGGCATCTTTTGCTGAATCATGTTTTCAAGGTTCATCCACATGGTGACGTGGACCAGCGGTTCATTCCTTCTTGTGGATGAATATACTCCATTGTGTGGATAGACCACAATTGGTTAATCCACTCATCCTTCGATGAACGTCTGTGTTATTTCTACCTTTTGGCTATTGTGAATAATGCCGCTGAGAACATTTGTTTACAGGCATATGTTTACAGACATGTTTTCAGTTCCTTTGGGTGTATACCTAGGAATGCAATTGCTGGGTTATAGGGTAATTCTACCTGTATGGTTCATTGATTAATTGATTAAGACCAAGTCTCACTCTGTCACCCAGGCTGGAGCACAGTGGCGTGATCTCAGCTCCCTGCAACCTCCACCTCCCGGGTTCAAGCAATCCTCCTGCCTCAGCCTCCCAAGTAGCTGGGACTACAAGTGCATGTCACCATGCCTGGCTTATTTTTTGTGGAGACGGTGTCTCACTATGTTGCCCAGGCTGGTCTCGAAGTCCTGGGTTCAAGCCATCTGCTTGCCTCAGCCTCCTGAGTAGCTGGGATTACAAGCACACGCCACTACACTCAGCTAATTTTAAAATTTTTTGTAGAGTTGGGGTCTTCTGTATTGCCCAGACTGGTCTCAAACTCCTGGGCTTAAGTGATCCTCCTGCCTTGGCCTCCCAAAGTGCTGGGATTACAGGCATGAGCCACCGTGCTTGGCCTTCCTGTTTTCACTGAAGGTCTTTCTTTGTGCTTGCATTGGTTTGCCTTTCCCTGCATTAGCTGTTTGTCTAACTAAATGGCCTCCTGATTTTATGTTCTGCCTGCCTTCTGTCTTAAAGTCTGTTTTTCTTTTTTTTGAGATGGAGTCTTGCTCTGTCGCCCAGGCTGGAGTGCAGTGGTCGGATCTCAGCTCACTGCAAGCTCCGCCTCCCGGTTTTACGCCATTCTCCTGCCTCAGCCTCCCGAGTAGCTGGGACTACAGGCGCCCGCCACCTCGCCTGGCTAGTTTTTTGTATTTTTTTTTTAGTAGAGACGGGGTTTTACCGTGTTAGCCAGGATGATGTCGATCTCCTGACCTCGTGATCCACCTGTCTCGGCCTCCCAAAGTGCTGGGATTACAGGCTTGAGCCACCGCGCCCGGCCTAAAAGTCTTAAATCAATTCAGGCCTTTATCAGTGACCAGATAGTGTCCACATGTGTATATGTGAGAGGTGGTGGTCTGGGTGTTTCTATAGGGGTGTGTGTGTGTGTGTGTGTGTGTGTTGGGGGCTGTGTGTGTGGGGGATATGTAGGAGTGTGTCTGTGTATATGTGGGTGTGTCTGTGGGTGTTTGTTGGAGGGTCTAGGTGTCTGTCATGTGTGTGAGCTGGGCTCCGGGTGTCTCCGTAGCTGTCTGTGAGTGTCTGGCCCCGTGTGTATGTGCATCCACATGTGCATGTGTCTCTGGGTGTGTGGAGCGTAAGGGGAAGGGGCTGAGCTGCCTGGAGCTGTGCTGGCCTGGAAGCCTTCAGTACTCCAGGAGCCCTGCAAGGACTTTCAGGCCAACCACCCCCAGGGGGGAAGATAAATGACTGTTGCCTCGCTGATCTCAGGGACTAAAGGGTAGGAACGATTGTTCCTTCTGTTGTTATACAGTGTTGGGGACCATGCCTGGCCTCCTGACCTTGTCAGTCACGGCTGTGTCCGGCTGCTGGTGGATGATTCCAGATGGGAAAGATTCTTACTGAATCTTGTAAAACAGGGCCAGGGCCACTATCATCAGACTCTACAGCTGTACATTAGAATCCCCTGGGGGAGGCTGGGTGTGGTGGCTCATGCCTGTAATCCCAGCACTTTGGGGAGGCTAAGGCAGGATGATTGCTGGAGCCCCGGAATTAAAGACCAGTCTGGGCAACATAGTGAGACCTCGTCTCTACAAAAATAAAAATTAAGTTTGAGCATGGTGGCTCACGCCAGTAATCCCAGCAGTTTGGGAGGCCAAGGCGGGTGGGTCACCTAAGGTCGGGAATTCGAGACCAGCCTGACCAACATGGAGAAACCCTGTCTCTACTAAAATACAAAATTAGCCAGGTGTGGTGGCACAGGCCTGTAATCCCATCTACTCAGAAGGCTGAGGCAGGAGAATGGCTTGAACCCAGGAGGCAGAGGTTGCAGTGAGCTGACATTGCACCATTGAACTCCAGCCTGGGCAACAAGAGCAAAACTCTGTCTCTAAATAAATAAATAAATAAATATTAGCTGGGCATGGTGGGGTGTGCCTGTGGTCCCAGCTGCTCCGGAGGCTGAGGTAGGAGGATGACTTGAACCCAGGAGTTCAAGGCTGCAGTAAGCCGTGATCGCACCACTGCACTCTGGCCTGAGCAACAGAGTGAGGCCCTTGCTCTAAAAAAAAAAAAAAAAAATGAAAAAACAATCCCCTGGGGGAGAATTTAAAAGGCTCCATGCCCAGGCCATGCCCCAGATCAACTGGATTAGGAACTCTCAAGATGCCACGAGGCATCAGTGCCGACCTGTCCCGCTGCACAGCCATACTGGGGCCACAAGAAGCCTTTAACTGTATCATTGTTTTCATAAGAGGGAAAAATGCCTGCATATAATAATGAATCCAGCCTGGATTATATTTCTCTTTATACCAACACAGTCATAAAATACATGTTCAAATACATTTTTATGGAGGAAGTAGCCCACTGACGTGCTAACGCTGCCCCGATCAGCCTGCGGCTGCAGCGTGGCCCCAGGACACTGACCTGGCTTGGGGGTTGGTGTGAGTGTGTGAGGCTCCATCACTGATGCTGTGGTCCCTAGGGCCTCTGTTCATTCAGTAAGTGCTTATTGGGTGTGTAACATGTTCCCAGGATACAGCAGCAAATAGGAGAGTCCGGCTCCTTGCTCTTGGGGAATTTAAACTAAAACGTCATCATGTTACGCTTGCTTTGCATATTATGATAACCTGATCTTGCATATAAATGCTTCCTCAACTACTGCGTCCACCAATCCTGCCAAGAACTCTTCTAGATAAAAAGGAAAAACACTATCATTTTACAAGTAAAAGAACGGAGGCGTGGAATGAGTGTGATTTACACACGGCTGCCACGCAATTCATAACAGAGCAACTTCTTCTGGTCCTAAAATTCACCTTGGGCTTGTTAAAAATACAGATTCCCAAGCTACATGCCTGGAGATTCAGATTCGGAAGGCTTGGGAGGGGGCCCAGGAATCTGCATTTTTAAGAAAAGGCAGGGTGTCTGTAGTCCCAGCCACTTGGGAGACTGAGGTGGGAGGATTGCTTGAGCCTAGAAGTTAGAGGCTGCAGTGAGCTATGACTGTGCTACTGCACTCCTGCCTGGGCAACATAGGGAGACCTCATCTCTTCAAAAAGAGTAAAAGAGAGAGCAGGAAAGAAAGAGAATGAGAAAGAGAAAGAAAGAGAATGAGAAAGAAAGAAAGAGAATGAGAAAGAAGGAGTGCCTAGGTGTTTCCTAAGGGCAGGCAAGGTTGAGAAATGCTGTTCCATGTGGCCTGGGATCAGATCAGCCAGAGAGAAGGAACTGAAATGAGGGTTCTTGACCTTGGTACTTGACCTTGGGCCAGATCGTTCCTTGTTCTGAGTCCATCCTGTGCATTGGAGGATGTTTAGCAGCATCCCTGGCCTCTACCCAGAGATAGATGCCAGTAGCAGTCCTCAGTTGTGACAATAAAAAATATTAATACTCCAGGCCGGGCGCGGTGGCTCACTCCTGTAATCCCAGCACTTTGGGAGGCCAAGGCAGGTGGATCACCTGAGGTCAGGAGTTCGAGACCAGCCAGGCCAACATGGTGAAACCCCATCTCTACTAAAAATACAAAAATTATCTGGGCGTAGTGGCAAGCGACTGCAATTCCAGCTACTCGGGAGGCTGAACGAAGGAGAATCACTTGAACCAGGGGGCAGAGGTTGCGACGAGCCGAGATCGTGCCACTGCACTCCAGCTTGGGCGAAAAAGCAAAACTGTCTCAAAAAAAAAAAAAAAAAAAACCCGAAAAACTCCAGACATCACTAAATGTCTCTGGAGGAACAAAATCAAATCACCCCATTGAGAACACCTGGGCAAAGTGCTTGGGTCAAAGGAAACATTGCCCGTGTTTGGGGATCGGGTGTCTCTCACTGACCCAAACATGGTTAAAATACGCCAATTTCCATAAAAAGGAATGCAGCAGTAACATATACCACAGTGTGGATGAGCCTCGGGAACGTTATGCCATGGGAAAGAAGCCAGACAGAAAAGGTCACCTGTTATATGATTCCGTTTATATGAAATATGCAGAATAGGTGATCCATAGATACAGATGACAAATTGGTGATTGTCAGGGGCTGGGAAGAGGGAAGGATGGAAAGTCACTGCTTCATGAATCTGGGGTCTCTTTTGGGAGTGAGGAAAATGTTTTGCAGGCCAGGCATGGTGGCTCGTGCCTGTAATCCCAATACTTTGGGAGGTTGAGGCAGGAGGGCCGCTTGAGCCTAGGAGTTTGAGACCAGCCTGGGCCACATGGTGAAACCCTATCTCTACAAAGACATATGAAAAAAATTAGATTGGTGTAATGGCAGGCAGCTGTAGTCCCAGCTACTAGGGAGGCTGAGGTGGGAGGATCGCTTGAGCCTGGGAAGTCAAGGCTGCAGTGAGCCATAATTGCGCCACTGCATTCCAGCCTGGATGACAGAGTGAGACCCTGTCTCAAAAAAAAAAAAAAAGAAGAAAGAAAAAGAAAATGTTTTGCAACTAGATAGACGTAGCAGTTTTACAACAAGGTGGATGTACTGATGCCACTGAACTGGTCACTGTAAAATTGTTTAATTGTACTAGGTGAATCTCACCTCAATCAAAGAGAATATGCCAATTTGTATCGTTTCATGTGACAACTGGTAAAATGAGGATGGAGTGAACTGTGAATGCAGCATAAATCAGAATGGAGGTTTCAGTGAGGTAGTAACCATTAACAAGTGTGTTAAGACTGTAATATAATGGCCGGGCAGGATGGTTCACGCCTGTAATCCCAGCACTTTGGGAGGCTGAGGCGGGCGGATCACCTGAGGTCAGGAGTTCAAGACCAGCCTGGCCAGTGTGGAGAAACTCCATCTCTACTAAAAATACAAAATTTGCCAGGCGTGGTGGCACACGCTGTAATCGCAACTACTCAGGAGACTTGCTTGAACCTGAGGCAGGAGAATTGCTTGAACCTGGGAGGCAGAGGTTGTGGTGAGCTGAGATCACACCATTGCATTCCAGCCTGGGCAACAAGAACAAGACTCCGTCTCGGGAAAAAAAAAAAAAAAGACTGTAACATATAATTAAATAATCCTTATAAAGCAAATGGTAGAATATGAGGACAGGACCTCAGTATCAACATCTTTGGAACCAGTACAATGTTGGGTTAAAGTGTACAGTACATGCTTGTTGAATTAGGGAAGAAAGTAAAGTGAAAGCATTTGATTCATCAAGAACCATGACTGAGCCACTTGCAACCTGCTGCGGGGCTGGGACAAGTCATTTGAGCTTCCCACACCGAGTTGCTCTCCTTTCCAAGAAAAGGTAGGCTGATTCTTCCAGCGCTAAAAGTCTGTTTTAGGAAATGGACAGGTCTGGGGGAGACGACAGTACCTGCTGGAACATTCCAGAACATACTGGAATATGCTAGGGGCTTGCTGTTTTGGCCTATGTTGTGCTGAAACCCTATTAGTTTCACTAGGAGGCAACCAATTCAAGAGGCTGAAGAAGAAATGCAGAGCCAGCAAAGGAGACATGGGGTTTGATTAGGGACTTAGATACAGGGGAGAGAGTGCAGGTGGTGGTGGGCTGGAGAGGAAAACTGCAGCCACTTGCAAACAGCATGCAGTTTATTCAGCATTTTCACTTAGCACCCTCCCCTTAACGACCTCCACCTGGCAAGCTTCATGTACCCTAAAACTCAGAGTCTCAATCCGTTGGAGGGCTTGTGTTTCATAGGATGGGCCAGGGGCTCAGATGTTTCTCATAGACAGGAAACAAATCTCTAGGTTGGCCACTCCCGGATTCTGTAGCTGGGACACACCTTCAGGTGCGTCTGCCATCCAGGTCATCCTAAGGATGTGCGCAGATTATTGCGTTCAGGTGCGTTTGCCTTGCAGCCCACCGGAGCAAGCTCGTGGGTAAACTAGGAAACCCTCAAGACACAGGTCTCAGTGAGCACCAGGCTGTGGTCAGCTTTGATACGTAGGAGTGGAACAAGCCAAGAAGTGACACTCAACTTTGCAAGCATCAGCCCCCTGTGTCTCCTTTCCACCGTCTGCTGCCAGGGGCGGGCATCTGTATTCACACATCTGGCTCAGGTGAAGATGGAGCCGGGAGCCACCTTTGCAGGTCATTCGAAAGTCTCCACATTCCTTCCACCTGTGGGCCCTGGGGGCTGCCTCCCTCCCTGAGCTGAGAATGCTATCATTGGAGTGAGTCTTGTGTCTACAGATCTAGGGCTGTGTGTGTGTCCCGCTCGGGGGCATGGTTAACAGGGCCCATTCCCTGGAAGCAAGGGCAGGAAGGGACTGGGCATGGGCCTGTCATCTTCACATGAGGGCTCATTACCACGGAGGCCCTCGCAGCTGGGGTGCATGCGATCCTGGGCAGGTGTATTTCTGTTTGGAGGATGTGGGGAATGGAAGCAGGGGTCAATGACAGCTGAGCCCCAGGTGAAGGGGCTGGTGAATCTCTGAGTAGCCAAGAAATAGGGGGAAAAGTGTCGGGAGAGGCAGACCTCCTAATGCAGAGAGAAGTTTTCCGACCTCACCGTAGACTCTGCTCTAAAACAGCCACTCACACAGGGCTTTGAGGTAAGAACTTTTTGGCTTCTTTGGTGGTAGCTTTACTGAGATGTTATCTACATATCACACAATTCACTCATTTAAAGTGTAAAATTCAGCCGGGCGTGGTGGCCCACACCTGTAATCCAGCACTTTGGCAGGTCGAGGTGGGAGGGTTGGTGGAGGCCACAAGTTGAAGACCAACCTGGGCAACAAGGTGAGACCCGGTCTCTTAAAAAAGAAAAAAAAAATTGTAGCTGAGCATGATGGTGTGTGCCTGCAGTCCCAGCTACTGAGGAAGCTGAGGCAGGATTGCTTGAGCCTCAGGGAGGTCAAGGCTGCAGTGAGCTGTGATTGAACTGCTGCACTCCAGCCTGGGCAACAGGAGGAAGACCCTGTCTCCAAAACAAAGTTTTAAAGCATACAATTTAATGGTTTATTTTTTAGGATAGTCACAAAGTTGTGCAACCATTACCATAATCAACTTGAGCATTTTCTTTACCTCAAAAAGAAACCCTGGGCCAGGAGTGGTGGTTCATGCCCGTAATCCCAGTACTTTGGGAGGCCGAGCTGGGCAGATCACCTGAGGTCAGGAGTTCCTGGCCAACATGGTGAAATCTTGTCTCTACAAAAATACAAAAATGGGCCGGGCATGATGGCAGGTGCCTGTAATCCCAGCTACTCGGGAGGTTGAGGCGGGCGAATGGTTTGAACCTGGGAGGCGGAGATTGCAGTGAGCTGAGATCATGCCACTGCTTTCCAGCTTGGGCGACAGAGTGAGACACGGTCTCAAAACAAAACCAAAAATCCCGTACCCTTTAGTTGTCAACCCTCAATCTTCCCTCCCTGCCACTCCCAGCCCCTGGCAATTAATTGATCAACTCTCCAGCTCTATAGATTTGCCCATTCTGTACATGGCATGTAAATGGAATCACAGCATATGTGGTCTTTTGTGCCTGGCCTTTTTTTTTTTTTTTTTTTTTGAGACAGGGTCTTGGTCTGTTGCCCAGGCTGGAGTGCAGTGGCGCTATCTTGGCTCACTGTAACCTCCGCCTCCCAAGTTCAAGCAATTCTCCTGCCTCAGCCTTCTGAGTAGCTGGGATTACAGGTGCGCACCACCACGCCCAGCTATTTTTTTTTTTTTGTACTTTTAGTAGAGACGGGGTTTCACCATGTTGGCCAGGCTGGTCTCAAACTCCTGAACTTGTGATCCACCTGCCTCAGCCTCCCTAAGTGTTGGGATTACAGGTGTAAGCCACCGCGCCCAGCCGATGCATGGCTTTTACGTGGCATAATGTTTTCAAGGGCCACCCATGCTGTGGCAGGTGTCATTGCTCCATTCCTTTTTATGGCCAGATAGTAGTCCATTGTGTGCATAGACCACATTTTGCTTATCTGTTGATGGTTATCTTTTTATCGTTAAAAAGTCTGTGGCTGTATCATTGCTACTCATTGTACCAGCCATTTAAAAAAAAAAAAAACCACTGTGCCATTTTTCAGTAAAATGATTGACAGTCGTCTTCTATATTAAAAATTATTAGGGTAAGCCTAGGTAGCACATGTCAAAGACGAAAGGGCAGCTGTTAATGAGTAGGCCAGGTAGCAGATTTGGGGCTGTCCTGGGCACGCCCAATGTGTGGATGCCCCACTCCTGGGCCAGGTAACAGGAATGCACCGTCTCAATGATTCAGGCCCCAGATAACACGGCAGAGGAGCGTGACCCCTGGTTAAAAACCCACATGTGGCCAGATGTGGCTCGCACCTGCAATTTCAGCACTTTGAGAGGCCGAGGCGGGCGAATCACAAGGTCAGGAGTTCGAGACCAGCCTGGCCAATGTGGTGAAACCACATCTCTACTAAAAAGTACAAAAATTAGCTGGGAGTGGTGTCACACACCTGTAGTCCCAGTTACTTGGGAGGCTGAGGCAGGAGAATCGCTGGAACCTGAAAGGCGGAGGTTGCGGTGAGCCGAGATTGAGCCACTGCACTCTAGCCTGAGTGACAGAGCGAGACTCTGTCTCAAAAAACCCACATGTGATTATTTTTTTTTTCAGGCCTGACCACAGGCAATTCTGAAGGCTTTACCTGGTAGGCCTTAGGGGGAGCTGCCCTCCCCACACCAGACTTGGGGCGCAGCCAGTGCCATGTGGCCTCTGGAGGGGGTTGCATCGCGGTCTCAGGCCCCACGGCTCTGCTCTGATGCATGTCTGCACTTCGAGCCCTACTGCCTGCCTTCCTAGGTCTCCTTATCTGAGGC
The DNA here is from genome assembly GCF_049350105.2 of Macaca mulatta. NCBI lineage: Eukaryota > Metazoa > Chordata > Mammalia > Primates > Cercopithecidae > Macaca > Macaca mulatta. The sequence goes on along the minus strand of NC_133425.1, from coordinate 12,683,146 downwards.
CTTCGGCAGGGGTCTTCTTCAGGGGCCTCTTATGGGCCAGAAGGAGGAAAAAGGGGACCCTTTTCTCCACCCTGGCTTGCTACTCAGTACTTTTCCACTCCTAGCCCCATCTCTTGCCCCCAACCCAGGTCCATAAAACTGCCAGGAGCCTTTTGCCCGGTTCCCCCATATCTGGATGATACACCAGATCCTCAGCCGATGCTCTGTTCGGTGGGGAAACGGGAGAAGGGCAGTTGGTGCTTTCTCCGGTTTTAGCCTCCTGCTTGTACCATCACGGTGAGTGATCACGGGCGTAACGCTGTGCTTTTTGGCTTATTGCTTTGACACCTGACAGCTCAGCCCGCCCTCTTCCAGCTCAGCTGAACTCCTGACAGCCACAGGAATTGGGACTCGATCTTTGATTGTGAAACGATGTCAACCTGTAAACAGTAAAGGTAAATGAGTGAATAGGCTTCTGGATGCCAGGAGGATCATGACCAATGACTGTAGATAACCCCATCGCAGAGCAGCAGCGAGTGCTGTGTTGAGTGCCTGCCACGGGTGGGGCACATTCTGTCATTGAATTTCACAACGATTCTGTAAGATGAACATCCGCTCCCATTTTACAGTCAAACTGAAATTCTGACAGGTGAAGTTACCGGTCCCAGGTTCCAAGCTGGGATTCCTCAGCTAACCTGTCAACCCTCCCAGAGACATTTTGTATCGTTTTTGTGCTTGAACTTTTTTCTTGTTTGCACTCATAAACTACGTGTTTTATTTCCTGGGCAGGAGGCAGCCCCCATGGTCCGCCTGTGAAAGAAACGTGGTGGCTTTCAAATGACACAGAGGTAACCACCAGCTCATCCTCACCTGAGCCGGGTATGCTAATACTGACACCTACACCCAGCAGTCCATGATGAGAAGGGGACACAGGTGGCTGCTGCTTGCAAAATTGAGTGTCACTTGCTTGACTTGTTCCACTGCTGCTTATGAAAGCTGAACATGACCTGGTCCTAATGGAGACTGGCTCATAGGTGCCAAGCTCGTGTCCCAAGGGGTTTCCTGGCCCCCTATAAGTCTGCTCCTGAAAGATAAACTTATTTGTCATCTTTTTTTTTTTTCTTATTCATAGAGACGGCATCTCACTATGTTGCCCAGTCTGATCTCAAACTCCTCATCCTCTCACCTCGGCCTCCCAAATTGCTGAGCTACCACACTCAGCCTATTTGTCTTGCTTCTGATCTGTCTCCCTGCACTAGAAAGTCAGCTCCTTGAGAGCAGGGCTTTCGTCTGCCTAGTGTTGTATCTGCAGTGAACAATGACTGGCATACAGTAGATGTTTGCATTTTGGGAGGGGCCCGAGATCATTCTCAGCCTCTATGGTGTCCTAGGACTCACAGACCTCAGAAAAGCCATTGCACTCATGGCTGCTGTTGATTACAGGGAAAGATAGTAAAATCAGTAAAGGGAAAAGACGCACAGGGCAGGGAGGCCCGGCACAAGCTCCCAGATGTCCTCTCCCTGTGGACAGTACTTATTCCAGCCACAGGATGTGGCAATGTGCACAGGGCATTGCCAACCAAGGAAGCTTACCAGACTCTTGTGTTTTTATTGGCCATCGGTCATGGCCAGTGGCCCATAGTTGACCTTAGTCTCCAGCCCCTCCAGAGGTCATGCTGCTATCACCTGACCCAAACCCCCCGCCATAAATCATGTCATTAGCAGAGACTAGCTGGCGTGGTCCTAGGCCCCCAGGTAAACAAAGACACTGTATTCCTATCAGGCAGCACATTCCAAGGGCCTGGAGTTTCCTTCCAGGAGCGGGACAAGGTTAACTTTTTTTTTTTTTTTTTTTTTTTTTTAGACAGAGTCTCCCTCTGTCACCCAGGCTACAGTGCAGTGGTGCAATCTCCGCTCTTTGCAACCTCCACCCGGGTTCAAGCGATTCTCCTGCCTCAGCCTCCCAAGTAGCTCGGATTACAGGTGAATGCCATGATGCTAGGCTAATTTTTGTATTTTAGTAGAGATGGGGTTTCGCAGTTGCAGAGGCTGGTCTCAAACTCTTGACCTCAAGTGATCCACCTGCCTCAGCCTCCCAAAGTGCTAGGATTACAGGTGTGAGCCACCATGCCCAGCCAAGGTTAACTTTTTACAGCATAGTGCTTAGTATAGAATGACCCTGGAGCTGTCCACAGTGGGGGAGAACAGAACCAGACTCAGGTGATGGGACTAGCAGGTAACTCCAGTCCCAGATGCTACTGAGTGAGACTCTGACCAGAAGGCAGGCACCGAGGTCCACCAGCTGCTGCTAGCACGTGTTCCTCTAACAGGCCTTCAAGAGGTGCTGGGACAAGGTCTGAGGCCCCAGGTTGCGGTCCTGTCTTGCCTCAGCTCTTCCAGCTGCCGCATACTGGGTATGTCCTCCTCCTCTCTGAGCCACAGTCAAAGCCACAGAGTGGGCAGTGGGTGGGGAAAGTCTGGGATCTCCAGCCCTGACATCCCCGATGCTCTGACTGTTGGTCATTCAGACTCTCCTAGCTCCATGGAGCCCAGGCACGTGTGAGGGGTTGCCCCTCACTTTTTTTTTTTTTTTGGTGACGGAATCTAACTCTTTTGCTCAGGCTGGATGGAGTGTAGTGGTTCGATCTCAGTTCACTGCAACCTCCACCTCCCAGCTTTAAGCAATTCTCCTGCCTCAGCCTCCCAAGTAGCTGGGAGTACAGGTGCACGCTGCCACGCCTGGGTGATTTTTTTTTTTTTTTTTTTTGGAGACGGAGTCTCTTTTGCTCAGGTTGGAGTGCAGTGGTTTGATCTCAGCTCACTGCAACCTCCACCTGCCAGCTTTAAGCAATTCTCCTGCCTCAGCTTCCCAAGTAGCTGGGACTGCCAAGGCACACGCTGCCACGCCTGGCTGATTTTTTTTTTTTTTTGTATTTTAGTAGAGACAGGGTTTCTCCATGTTGCCCAGGATGATCTCGAACTCCTGACCTCAGGTAATCTGCCTGCCTTAGTTTCCCAAATTGTTAGGATTACGGGCGTGAGCCACCGCGCCCAGCCGAAGGGTCCCCTCTGATACCTCAAGGCATGTGGTCCATTCAGTTAGATCCTTAATCTCGGGAAAAGATGTTGAGCTAACCTCAAAGGGCCTGTGGTCTCATCTGGGTTTTCTAAGGAAAATGAATAACTCCAGGAGAGTACAGCTCATGAGAGACCTCCCAGTACCAGACAGAGCAAGGAGAACTTTCACTTTGTCCCCAGAACATTGTACTGAGAAGCAATGAAAGAATGACCAGTCATGGGGGCTCCTGCCTGTAATCCCAGCACTTTGGGATGCTGAGGCGGGAGGATCACTTGAGGCTAGGAGTTCCAGACCAGCCTGAGCAACATATTGAGAGCCCCATCTCTCTAGAAAATTTTTTTAAAAGTAGCCAAGCATGGTGGTGGATACCTGTGGTCCCAGTTACTTGGGAGGCTGAAGTGGGAGGATTGCTTGAACCTAGGAGTTCAAGGCTGTCGTGAGCCGTGATTGTGTCACTGTATCCCCCACCCAAAAGCAGTGCAAGGATGAGTGTTTCATTTTTTAAAATTGTAAAACGGAGTTTGTGAGGCACACAAACTCTACTCTCTAGCTCCCACTTATGTGTTGGTTCTGAATATGTTTTTAGTTTCTACTTGTGTGTGAAGACCTGCAGGGTTAACTTCTTTTTTTCTTTCTTTTTTTTTTTTGGACAGTCTTACACTGTCACCCAGGCTGTGCGATCTTGGTTCACTACAACCTCCCCGTCCCAGGTTCAAGTGATTCTCCTGCCTCAGCCTCCGGAGTAGCTGGGATTACAGGCACCTGCCACCACGCCCGGCTAATTTTTGTGTTTTTAGTAGAGACAGGGTTTCACCATGTTGGCCAGGCTGGTCTTGAACTCGAGACCTTGGGTGATCCGCCTGCCTTCGCCTCCCAAAGTGCTAAGATTACAGGCGTGAGCCACTGTGCTCGGCTTGGGTTAATTTCTAGAAAGGGAATTGCCAGAATGGAGAAAATGTGCTTCCCCTTCCCCACCCAGCCAGCATTTTTATGGCCACAATGTGAAGGTCTTATGAGCAATACAAAAGGGAAGATGGTCTTTGCCCTTGAAAAGATTAAACTGCTTGTGTTTCACACACTCCAAATGTGAAGTGATCTGCCATTTGCCTTTAACCTGCGAAACCTCAACATGCTGTTTCCTCTTTCTTTTCCCTGAGAGCCCGTGTCCTCTTTCTCCACTAGTTGCCAATTATTTCATCCAGGCTTCAGAGCCTTTTCACTTAATTTTAAAAATTTCTTCCTCTTTTTTTTTCTTTTTTTTTGAGGTGGAGTTTTGATCTGTCTCCAGGTTGAAGTGCTGTGGCACGATCACAGCTCACTACAACCTCCACCTCCCAGGTTGAAGCAGTTCTCCTGCCTCAGTCTCCAAGTAGTGATCCGCCTGCCATGGCCTCCCAAAGTGCTGGGATTACAGGTGTGAGCCACCGCACCCAGTCTGAGTTTTGTAGCTTTAATTTGCATTTCTTTATCAGTGGTGTGATATTGGCTCACAGCAGCCTGCACCTCCTGGGTTCAAGTGATTCTTCTGCTTCAACCTCCCGAGTAGCTGGGATTACAGGCATGTGCCACCAACACCTGGCTAATTTTTGCGTTTTTTGGTAGAGACAGGGTTTCACCATGTTGGCCAGGCTGGTCTCGAACTGTTGACCTCAAGTGATCCACTTGCTTCAGCCTCCCAAAGTGCTGGGATTACAGGCGTGAGCCACCTAGCCCGGCCTCTTGTTCATAAGGCGGCAGTAGTGAGTGCTTCATGAAGGCAAGGCAAGAGGAGCTCATTGCCCCCTGCTGGTTACTTCTCTACCATGAGGTATCCATGGCTTTCTAACCCGCTTACCCTAGCTCTGCAAAATATCTTTTGGTGGTTTAAAAAGAAAGCTTCAGGCCGGGTGTGGTGGCTCAGTCCTAGAATCCCAGCACTTTGGAAGGCTGAGGCTGGTGAATCACTTGAGGTCAGGAGTTCGAGACCGGCCTGGCCAACATGGTGAAACCCCATCTCTACTAAAAATATAAAAATTAGCCATGCATGGTGGCAGGCACCTGTAATCCCAGCTACTTGGGAGGTTGAGGCAGGAGAATCGCCTGAACCCGGGAGGTGGAGGTTGCACTGCAGCCTGGGTGACAGGGTGAGATCCTGTCTCAAAAAAACAAAAACAAAAACTTCTTCATTCTGAAAAGAACTGAAGAAACACTGTAGGATTCCAACTCTGGGACATTCTGGAAAAGGCGAAACTGGAGACAGTAAAAATATCAGCGGTTTTGTGGTTGGTGGGGTGGGGGTGGTAAGGGAAAGGGAGGGATTAATTAATTAATAGGCAGAGCACAGGGATCTGGCTGTTTAAGGGAAAGGGAAGGATTAATGGAGTAGAGGGATCTGGCTGTTTATGGCACCTCCGCCATGCCTCTCTCTTGGTCCCGCACCTGCCATGTAAGACGCCTGTTCCAGCTTTGCCCTCTGCCATGCGTGAAAGCTCCCTGAAGCCTCCTTAGAGGCAGATGGTACCGCGCTTCCTGAACTGTGAACCAATTAACCCTCTTTTTTCTTTGTAAACTACACAGTCTCAGGTATTTCTTTATAGCAGTATGAGAACAAGCTAATACACAAATGAAAAGGCTGCCTTTTTTTTTTTTTTTGGAAACAGTCTTGCTCTGTCACCCAGGCTGCAGTGCCGTGGCATGATCACAGCTCACTGCAGCTTCAGCCTCCTGGGCTCAAGAAATCCTCCTGCCTCAGCCTCCTGAGTAGTTGGGACTACAGGTGTGCACCACCACACCCAGCTTTTATTTTTGTAGAGACAAGGTCTCCCTGTGTTCCTCAGGCTGGTCTCGAACTCCTGGGCTCAAACAATCCTTCCACCTCAGCCTCCCAAAGTGCTGGGAGTAAAGGCGTGAGCCACTGCGCCCACCGAAAGGGATTCTGAACTCTGGTGACTCTGACCTGAGCCTGATGGGCTTCAATCACTACTCCAGCTGAACTCACACTGACTGGAACCTGGATTCCCGGTCACTGGCAAACCCAAACCCAGCCCCGTAAATTCCCTCCAGGTAGAAGCACAACTCTGGTGAGAGGAACAGGAGGTGAGAGGCTGGATCTATGGTGGGTGGCTTGTATAGGAGGGTCTGAGTCTTTGTGAATTGAGTGCTATGTCCCCACACTCTGGGTTTTGGGCCTGTGACAATGTAGACACAAAGTAAGGCCAGAAGTACAGGGACCCTTCCCAGGCAGACTCGGGTAGGCTGGGGCAATGCAAACCCAGCTGGTCACCAGAATGGCCTGGAGGGAGAGCCCCACCCTAAGGAGTCTGATTGTCCTGTCCTGGAATGGACCTGGGAATCTGCGTTTGTAGCCAGTATCCCCTGTGACTGACATTGCTGCATTGATGAGGAAACCATCGCATTGAGGGTTGCAAGGGCTCCTGGCTTTGAACTGGGGAGGAATTCAGGCCTATGGTCAGAGACTTGAGTCTCTGACTAAAGCTGCCAGAGCTAACAGAGCAGGGCCTCTGGGAGCCAGATGGGATTAAAATCCTACTGAGCTGTGTGACTTAAGGCAAGTGTCTTAACCTCTCTGTGTCTCTGTTTCCTCATCTGTACCATGGGATGACCTAGCTCACCTTGCAGGGATTTTGCAGGAGGAATTGATTGAATGAGTCAACATACAAGGAATGCTTTGCCTAGTGCCTGACAATCCTAACAACAATGCCATCTATTATTTGAGATCCCAGGAAATCTCTCATTTGTAAACGGCGTCCACGATTTCCTACCACAATAACTGTTCCTTTCTCTGAGTGAGGTCTCTGTGATGTGCTGAAAATCTTCTGCCTGTGTATCTCATTTCCCCACTGGCTCCTCCAAGTCAGCACCCCCCAAGATGCTTTTCCTCACAGCATTTAGCAGCCACACCAGAACTCATCACAGTCCCCAAGCAGCTGTGAACTGAAGGGTCTTTTAGGTCTTCATCCCTATGGGACAGGGCTCCTGAACCCTGCTAGAGAAAATGCTTGAGCTAGGGCCCAGACGCAGTGGCTCATGCCTGTAATCCCAGCACTTTGGGAGGCCGAGGAGGGTGGATCACCTGAGGCCAGGAGTTCAAGACCAGCCTGGCCAACATAGTGAAACCCTGTCTCTATTAAAAATACAAAAAATTAGCCGGGCATGGTGGCACATGCCTGTAGTCCCAGCTACTTGGGAGGCTGAGGCAGGAGAACCGCTTTGAACTAGGGAGGTGGTGGTTGCAGTGAGCCGAGGTTGTGCCATTACACTCAGGCCTGGGCCACAAGAGCGAAACTCCATCTCAAAAACAAAAAAAAAGGAAAATGCTTGAGCTTGGGGAAAGGGAGGTAGAATCATTGGTTTCAAAATACGAAAAGAAAATGGGCCAAGTCTAAAAGCATAAATGATTATGTTTTCATAAAACATGGTGTGCCAACCAGTCAACTGTGTCTTAGTTTAACTCTAAGAAAATTCTATTAAAAGTACATTTAACTGTCCATCAAGAGATAAATGGCCACACAGAAAGTGGTCTATCCTTTCAGTGCATTATTCAGCCACAGAAAGGAATGACGCCCGATTTCACGTTACATGGCTGAGCCCCAAAACCGTCATGCTGAGTGAAAGAAGCCAGACAAAAAGGCCATCTACTGAACCATTCCATTTGTGTGAAATGTCCAGAATAGACACATCCATAAAGACAGAAAGCAGATCAGTGGTGGCCAAGGACTAGGGTCAGAGGCACCAGAAGTGATTGTTTACTAGGTATGGGATTTCTGTTTGCAGTGAGGATATTATGAAATTGGTTGTGGTAATGATTGCCAAACTCCATGACTATCTTAAAAACCATTGAGTCGTACGCTTCATTTTAATTTAATTACGTATTTTTTGAGATGGAGATGGAGTCTCACTCTGTCGCCCAAGCTGTAGTGAAGTGGCCCAATCTCGGCTCACTGTAACCTCCACCTCCCAGGTTCAAGCAATTCTCCTGCCTCAGCCTCCTGAGTAGCTGGGATTATAGGCGCCCACCACCAAGCCCAGCTAATTTTTTTGTACTTTTAGTAGAGACGGGTTTTCACCATGTTGGCCAGGCTGGTCTTGAACTCCTGGCCTCAGGTGATCTGCCCACCTCGGCCTCCCAAAGTGCTGGGATTACAGGCGTGAGCCACCACACTGGCTGAGTTGTGTGCTTTAAATGGGAGAATTGAGCCAAGTATGGTGGCATGTGCCTGTAGACCCAGCTACTTGGGAGGCTGAGGTGGGAGGATCACTTGAGCCCAGGAGGTTGAGGCTGCAGTGAGCTGTGATCACACCACTGCACTTCAGTGTGGGCAACAGAGTGAGATCCCGTCTTTAAAAAAACAAAACACCACACCTTGAAACCCAAAAGGTGTGGGTGGAGGTGAGTTTGAGGGAGAGAGGCAGAGATGTGGGACCTAGAATGAACACTGAGCAGGTGTGGGCAGGCCCTTGGCCTCCCGAATTACTTCCTTGTCCTCTTGGGAGGCTTTGAACCTGGAGCTTTGAAAAACCCACTGCTGCTGGGGTAAGAGCCGTTTCCAAAGGCCGTGCTAAGCCAGGCCTCCCACTGGCTTTTCCTAATCTGAGCACTAGGAAAGACAAACCCAACATCAGACTACACAACTAGACAGTAGTGATGGTTGCGCAATGTCATGAGTGGACACGATGCCACTAAACTGAATACTTTAAAGTGGTTAAAATGGGCCGCGTGCTGTGGCTGATGCCTGTAATCTAGCACTTAGGGAGGCTGAGGCCGGTGGATCACTTGAGCCCAGGAGTTTAAGACCAGCCGGGACAACATAGTGAAACTCCATCTCTACAAAAACAAGAATTAGGTGGGTGTGGTGGCACAGTGCCTGTAGTCCCAGCTACTTGGGGGGCTGAGGCAAGAGGATTGCTTGAGCCTGGGAGATGGAAGCTGCAGTGAGCCATGACTGCAACACTACTCCAGCTTTGGTGACGGATTGAGACTTTGTTGTTGTTGTTTGTTGAGACAGAATCTAGCTCTGTCGCCCAGGCTGGAGTGCAGTGGAGCGATCTTGGCTCACTTCTACCTCCTCCTCCCGGGTTCAAGTGATTCTCCTGCCTCAGCCTCCCAAGTAGCTGGGATTACAGGCACCTGCCACCATGCCCAGATAATTTTTAAATTTTTAGTAGAGATGGGGTCTCACTGTGTTGGCCAGGCTGGTCTCAAACTCCTGACCTTGTGATCTGCCTGCCTTGACCTCCCAAAGTGCTGGGATTACAAGCATGAGCCACCATGCCCAGCTGAGGCCCTGTCTTTTAAAATCAATGAAATGCTTAAAATGGTCAATTTTATGTTTTTAAAATGTAATCATACCGCAATTAAAAAGAAACAACCACTACACCATGTTGCCTTCTGCCCCCAGATCTCTGTTTACAAGGCTAGAAGAGTAGGCAAGCTCCTTTTTTTTTTCCCCTCTAGGCTTTTTTTCTCCTCATTGGTCAGGAGCCCCCTCCCCTCCTCTCTGTCGGGTGGGGTGCTAATATCTATTGGAGGCTTCTGATTGGCTGGATCTCTGTTCTGACTGCCCCCCCCCCACCTCCCCTTCTACTCTCCTGGGCTGAGAGAGTGGGTTAAAGCTGAGCCCTCCTCTTTGGGGAAAAAGATTCCTTTCAGGACCACGCCGAGCTGCTCTGGAGCCTGAGGCTGGTGGCACGGGGCTGACCCAGAGAGTGATGCCGGACCCCATGGGGCTCCTCAGTCTGGTCCTGCTCTGGCTGCTGATGGCAGTGACTGCGGAGGGTAAGTAAAACTGCTGCGTGTTCCTGGTCCTGTCTGGAGTGAAGCGAGGGGCAGCCCAAACGCGCCTGGGACTGTGCTTTTGTAGCCAGATGCCTGTTGACCTGCCTTTCCACTGTCACCTCCTGTTTAGCTTTTCATGGGGAAGAGGAGCGAGAGATGACAGGTGAATCCTCAGCTCTCACTCACATGCTCCACCAGCATCCTCTGGAAACTCAGACAGGGCAGGGGTTGGGGAGCTTCAGAGACCACATATGAAGCCCTGAGTGAGAAAATGCTGCCTTCTGGGCCTACTGAGCTTGAGCCCAGGAGGTCGAGGCTGCAGTGAGCCGAGATCACACCACGGCACTCCAGCCTGGGCGACAGAGTGAGACCTTGTCTCGACAACAACAAAAAGCAAGTAATCTTAATTTTCGTAGAACCCACACATACAAATTTTTAAAAAGGCAGGTGAAATTAATAACATATTTTGCTTAACCCAATATATCCAATATATAATTAGAAAACGTCATGAATAGAAAGTATTAATGAGATACATTTCCCATTCACATTCAATATATATTTTATACTTATGACATATTTCAGTTTGGATGCTACATTTTCATAGCAAATACTTGATCTGTCTTTAGATTTCTTAAAACATAGCGTTGAGAAAGTAGGTTTAGCTACTGTGCTAAGTTGTTTGAAACATATTTGAAAGTTTTCTTTTTTAAAAAAATAGTTTTTGTAGACACGGGGTTTCACCATGTTGCCCAGGCTAGTCTCAAACTCAAGCAATCCTCCCAAAGTACTGGGATTACAGGCATGAGCCACTGTACCCGGCTGAAAGTCTTCTAATAAGTGAATGGAGTATTGGTTTTTTGTTTAAGTAAAATTAAATGAAAAGTTTCTCTGTAACTAGTAACATTTTGGATTCTTTATAGCCACATACTGGACAGCGCAGGCCAGATTGTGGGGTCTTTTAGTTGTTGTAAATGATGTAATTGTTTTGATATTTAGGCTTTTATTTCAGCATATAACACTGCCTGGCGTGCCATAGGTGCTCGGTATATTGTGTTGGTTTCATAAAAGAATGCACACTGATCAGAATTGACAGCTGAGAAAGCTGAAATGGGACTCCATTTCATTTGCTGGCTAGAGATGACATTGATTTCGGTCCATTTCAGATCTCTTCCTAGAAGTACATAGGATCTGATTGAAGAATTTATTACCTCCAGTGTGCAGCGTTTTCCCATCCTTGGTTAATCTGTTATGAATTTATCATGGCATGAACTTCATTTTTCTGAAATTTAAAAAATATTTTAAATGTGTTTAAGTGCTCAGGAAATGGAAGGGGTACAGGCTTAATACAGGCACAGTGCCCTCAGAGCTCCGCTCACTTCTGCAGGTCATGGTGGATGGAGGCTGGTGGGCCAGGCTGCTTTGTAGCCTAATCGAGCAGTAAAGCAGATGTAGGGATTGTCTGTAGAGCAAACAAGCAGAATGCTGGGCTTGTGCACAATGGAGAACGTAATGATTATGCACACATATGTTTAATTGGGTGCCCAGTGTCCAAGTGATCAAAGAGTTGAAGGAAAGTTGGAATGGAAATTGATTGGGTTGAATGTCTTTCAAATGTGGTTTTATCTGTTGATACTCTACTTGAATGCAAAGAATATTTTGTTAGACGTGCCAAAATATTTAGGGGGAAAAAAAGCCCTGCCAGAAAGCCTACCATGTTCTACTGTTTCAAAGAGTCAAAATAAAATAGTATATAACGCACCCCCGCCCCCCACCCCTCCCCATTTTGGAGAAACAATTTGTTTTTCCGTTTTTTTTTTTTTTTTTTTTTGAGACAAGGTCTTACTCTGCTACCCAGGCTGGAGTGCAGTGGTGCAATCTTGGTTCACTGCAGCCTCCACCTGTCGGCTCAAGCCAGTCTCCCACCTCAGCCTCTTGAGTAGATGGGACCACAGGTATGCGCCACCACACCCGGCTAATTTTTGTATTTTTTTGTAGAGAGGGGATTTCGCTATGCTGGCCAGGCTGGTCTCGTACTCCTGAGGTCAAGCCCTCTACCCACCTCGGCTTCCCAACGTACTGGGATTACAGACATGAGCTGCTGCCCCCAGTCACAATTTGTTTTTTGAGGGATTAAACGGGTCAGCATGTGTAGCAATGACCAGTCGAGGTGCAGCGGAGTGGTTTTGAGGATGGAAGTGGTATTATTGAAACGCTATCCTATGGACACAGCTGCAGATAAACGCCTGATTAAGGCACAGGAGGGCACGGGTGGTGCCTGGGAAAGATCCCGCAAGCCGCTGGCAGGAAGGGGAAACAAGGCTTGAAAGTAGGTGGAAATGGAATGGCTGGATGGCGGGAGGGAGGGAGGGAGGGGTGCTGGCCTTCCCAGGGAGGGAGCTCTGGGAATCCCTGGCAGTTTCCTCAGCAGCCTGAGCTGGGGGCCGAGGGGCCACCTCACCACGTCTGCTCATGCCCTGGTTGTTCTTTGCCCCTTCCATGGTGGGAGAAGGGAGACACTCAACAGGAAGGAACACCAGCTCCTGCTATTTCCTGCAGCAGCCTCTTGGTCTTGCTGGTGTTCCACTCATTACTCATTCGCTCACTTACTCTCTGATTCATTCAGGATGAGGGTATGGCTGGGGATTCTGGAGCCAGAGTGCCTGGGTTCAAATCCCAAGGCTCCACTGTTAACCAGCTGTGTGCACCTGGGCAAGTCACTTGGATGAATAGGAGAGAAGAGAGGGTGGGTGAGTGGATGGATAGATAGGGAGAGTGGATGAGTGGGTGGATGGATGGATAGCAGGGGGGAGTGGGTGGGTGGATGGATGGATAGGAGAGGGTAGTGGGTAGGTGGATGGATGGATGGGGTTTGGGGGGTGGATGGATGGATAGGAGATGTGGGAGTGATGGGTGGATGGGTGGATAGGAGGTGGGAGTCGTGAGTGGATGGGTGGATAGGAGTTTAGAATGGTGGGTGGGTGGGTGCATAGGAGGGGTCTGGGGGTGGGTGAGTGGGTGGATGGATGGATAGGAGGGGGTAGTCGGCAGGTGGATGGATACGATGGGGAGTGGGTGAATGGATGGATAGGAGGGGGGTTGGGGGTAGGTAGATAGATGGATAGGAGGGGGAGTGGGTCAGTGGGTGGATGGATGGATAGGAAGGGGTGGTGGGCGGGAGGATGGATGGGTGAGTGGGTGAATGGATGGATAGGAAGGGGGGTTGGGGGGTGGGTGTATAGGAGGGGTATGGGGAGTGGGTAGATGGATGGATAGAGGGGAGTGGGTGGGTGGATGGATAGGAGGGGTGTTGGAGGTAGGTGAATGGGAGGGGGGGTGGGGGTGGCTGGCTGGATGGATGTATAGGAGCAGGGAGCTGGTGGGTGGGTGGATGGGAGTGGGGATGGGTAGATGGACTGATGGATGGGAGGAATGGAGACCTGCATTTGTTGATGGAATTGGCAGAGCCTGCTGACATATTGGAATCAGGTGGTGGGTGATGAGGGGTGCTTCCACACGAATGATTGCCAGCTTGAGCTATCAGGAATAATGGTGCCAGTACCCAAGATGGGCAAGAGCAAATTGGACAAAGGGTAGGGAAATGGCTTCCAGTCTTCGTGGCCCTCCCTCCCCTGAGGACATTTCACAAAGTCTGGGGAGAGCTGGCATTATCACTCCTCATCTTCCTGGAGTAAGGTCAGTGACCCACAGCGTGGGGCTATCCTGTGCCTCTTTCTGGCCTCACTCTGGTTCCATCTGATTTGTGATTTCAGAAATTCCAGATTCGCAGGTGGGGCAGGCGGCCTCCTGCATGACTGCGTGCACAGGTGAGCGATTCTCTCAGGACGCCTGATCCCACCTCTCATGACCAGGAGCCTGAGCCCAGCATGGGGCCTGATGGAGGTGAAGCTGTAAGATGGGATTAGAGACAGCCCCAGAGGGCCCTGGCTATGTTCCCAAAGATACCAGTTGGGAGGACCAAGGCCAGTTCTGCAAAGGCCACCCACAGAGTTAGAGAAATGAATAGCAAGCTGAGAGTAAAATGCCTTAAGCCATCCCAGCCCCCAAGGCTTTTTCCTCATACCCGTGGGCCCCAGGTGGAATAAATGTCTTTGGTCAGGTGATGCTATTTGCATTTTGGAGTGGAGCAGATGAAAAAGCCTTGGGAACAAATTCTTTGGAAAGAGAGAAGCACCTTAGGAATATGAGGTGTGGTTCTGTCTCAAGGAAATTGACATGAAAATGTCAGTTCAATCACAAGCCATGGGGAGGGGTGAGATGTTATAATTAGATGTCACACTTGATCCCCTGGCCTCAATAGAAAGTTAGAGATTTGGCTTGAGAATTACAGACCTCTCTGTTCCCTAAATCAGCTCTTCCCCAGAGCAGTTACTCTCCTCACCCCCAGATTCCCCCAAGGCTGGCTAGCTTTACACCTTTGTCTTCTATGAAGACCAGGATAACAACCGCCGCCACCTTCTTCCCCACCCCGTACCCCCACCACCCCCGGCACTACTTGATATCTATCAAGGTGATAGGTGAGTAGTCAGACTCCCAAGGGTGGAATTCCAGCTGTGTGACCTTGTGTAAGTTAGTTAACCTGTCTGAGCCTCGGTTTCTTCCTCTGTAAAATGGAGAAAATAGAGTATTCACCTCAGAGTTGGTTATGAGGCTTAAATGAATTACTGTAGATGGATGCTTCTCAACTGGGGTGATTGTCGTCCTCCCTCCCTGGGGACATTTTGCAAAGTCTGGGGACATTTTTCATTGTCACAACTGGCCTGTGTTACTGGCATCTCGTGGGTAAAGGTCAGGGATGCTGCTAAATTTCCTGACAACGCACAGGACAGCCCTCACAAATAGAATTCTCTGGCCCCAACTATTAATAGCACCCAGGCAGAGAAACCTTGATATTAGAAGAAGGCCTAGCCCATGATGACACTGGCTAGCACTTATTGAGCACTTACTGTTACTATCTTTATTCTCTTTTTCACCCTTATGAGCATATGCAGCTATCCAACCTTTCCCCAAGCTGGGGACAGGCAGCTCGGAGCCCAGATGGAGAGAGAGAGGTGTGAGCAAGGATGCCCGTAGGTGGTGTGGTGATCCCAGAGGGCTGCAGATTGTCAAGGTGACATTGCTCTCTCTCTGCCCTCCAGGGTCAGCTAGGCCCCACCTCCCTGTGGGTACCAGATACACCTATCACTTTTCCACCAACACCAGCACCAGCCTGCAGGAGGTCCCGGTGGAGGAGAGTGGTCTTGGCCTCCAAGGCTTGGCTGTCCTTGATGTGCTTGGCCCGTGTCAGATGGCTTTATGGGTGAGTGTCTTTGGGCAACCGGGAGATTATTATGTTGACACTGGGGAGGACTAAGAGGAAGCCACAGCACCTCACTTCCAATTTCCAATTTGCTTAATCAACAGAAGAGCTTTCTGAGGAATCTTATATTTGGCAAGTGAGGACCCTTGAGAGGAATGTGGGAAAATGGTGCAATTTTGGTTGTAAGAGGTGCCACAGAGGGCCCAATGGGGGAATAGCAGAGGTGAAGGAAGGAATATTTTTAGGGCAGGTTGGGGGAGTTCCTTGGAGTGAGAAGAGCCATAGAAGGGGGGGGATACACTGTGCCCTAGGGGTGGACTGAGAACCATGTCTGCAAGTCCAAGGGTGTGCAAAGTCAAACCAAGTAAAGGCCTTTGGACAAAGGAAGAGACTGGGTGTAGAAGTCTACTCACAGGAAAGCCTGCCCTGGCCTGTTTTCTACTGGACAGTAGCCTTGCAGTACCTGGGTCCACAGGCTCAGGTTATAGGCAAACACTAAGGTCCAGTGGTGTTAGTCCTCAGTTAAGGCAGAATTATGTGCTAGGCCCACTTGGTCGTTGCAGATTTCTTTTCATTAAGATTTTCTGGAAGCTCCTCAATGTTCTTGCAAGCAGAAGTGCTTGCTCATTTGCCTCTGTCCCATTTCTGATAACCCTCATATTTTTCCTGGATAAACCCTCTTAACCCACATAAAAGGCCTTTTCGTTTCTGTTGGAGTCTCATCTCGTATTGTGATGCATATCTGTACTGACTGGAGCGCTTGCTAACAAGAGTTTCTCAAAACGGTTTTGTTGTATTTTCATGTAGACCACAGGATGAGATCTTTGATGGAGTGGCCCTGAGGTGCCTCTGAATTCTTAGGGTGTCCAGTATGTCAGAGCTGCTGCTTTATTAGTCTTTGCTATCCTTTGACACCCTTCAAAACACTTGCGGTTGTTTTTATCTGCAGGGCCGGTTTTCACAAAGCAAATTGTGTTCTGTTGTGGTTTTATTCATTTGTTTGCTTTAAGCATTTAAGAAAAGCTGCTGACTGGTGCGGTGGCTCATGCCTATAATCCCAGCACTTTGGGAGGCTGAGGTGGGTGGATCACCTAAGGTCGGGAGTTCGAGACCAGCCTGAGCAGCATGGAGAAACTCCATCTCTACTAAAAATACAAAATTAGCTGGGCGTGGTGGCACATGCCTGTAATCCCAGCTACTAGGGAGGCTGAGGCAGGAGAATGGCTTTGAACCTGGGAGGCGAAGGTTGTGGTGAGCCGAGATTGCACCATTGTACTCCAGCCTGGGCAACAAGAGCAAAACTCCATCTCAAAAGAAAAGCTGCCAATGTCAAATGTTGGCAAGGGTATAAAGAACTGGTGTATTTCAAAGATTCTAGGGGAAAATGGAAATTTTCTGGCCCCTTGGGAGGTTAATTAATTTATTTTTAGAGAAAAAAGTGTAAAAATCACAAATCTTCCAAAGAAGAAATTTTCATAAACTAAACACCTATGGCGCGATCGCCAGAGCAAGAAACAAAATATAACCCCCAGAGCCTCCTTCATCCTTCCTCTTGGTCACTTCTCCCAAGGGTACAGCTTTTTTATTTTTTATTTTTTATTTTATTATTATTATTTTTTTTTGAGATGAAGTCTTGCTCTGTCGCCCAGGCTGGAGTGCAGAAGCACAATCTCATCTCACTACAACGTCCACCTCCGCAGCTCAAGCGATTCTCCTGCATCAGCCTCCTGAGTAGCTGAGATTACTGGTGGTGTGTGGTGTGCACCACCACGCCTGGCTAATTTTTGTACTTTTAGTAGAGACAGGATTTTACCACATTGGCCAGGCTGGTCTTAAACTCCTGACCTTAAGTGATCTGCCCGCCTCAGCCTCCCAAAGTGCTGGGATTAGAGGCATGAGCCACTGTGTCCAGCCTGCCTTTTTTATTTCTATCACCGTAGATGAGTTTTGCCTGTCTTTGAACTTTTCTCTAATGGAATTGTACAGGATGTTTTCCTTTGTGTGTGGCTTATTTTTATTTTTTTAACTGTGATTAAAATATAATATGGGATACACCATTTCAACCATCTTAAGTCTGTAATTCAGTGGCATTAAGTACTGTCATATCATTGTACAACTATCACCACCCTCCATCTCTGGAACTTCTTCATCATCCTAAACAGAAGCTCTGTACAGATTGAACAGCAACTTCCAATTCCTGCCCTGCAGACTCTGGTCACCTCTATTCTGCTCTCTGTATGAACTTGCCTGTTTTTAGGTACCTCATATAAGTGGAATCACATAATACGTGACCGTTTGTGTCTGGCTTCTTTCACTTTAACATAACATTTTCAAGATTCCTCTCCATTGTAGGATGTAGCAGAACTTCATCCTTTAAAAAATTATTTTTCATTTATTTTAAAAAATAGAGATGGGGTTCCACCATGTTGGCCAGGCTGGTCTCGAAGTCCTGAACTCAAGTGATCTGCCTGTCTTGCCCTCCCAAAGTGTTGGGATTATAGGTGTGAGCCACTGCACCCGGCCAAAATCTATTACATCTTTTTTTCGTTTTCTTTGTTTTCTGAAGTGCAGTGGCATGATCTTGGCTCACTGCACCCACCACCTCCCCAGCTCAAGCGATTCTCCTGCCTCAGCCTCCTGAGTTGTTGGGATTATAGGTGCCTGCCAGCACACACAGTTAATTTTTGTATTTTTAGTAGAGATGGGATTTCACCATGTTGGCCAGGCTGGTCTCGAACTCCTGACCTCAAGGGATCCATCGAACTCAGCTTCCCAAAGTGCTGGGATTACAGGTGTGAGCCATCATGACTGGCTGTCTGAAATTTAAACAGTGAAATCAATTATTTTAGGGAGGATATTTTCCATTTTTAGAAAGTGTACCTTGTTTTGCAACCCCCTCCCCCCGCCATCACCATCACGCACACACACGCCCCATGGTGACACTGGGATATCCAAGTCTTCGTCGTGGGCAAAACCTTTGTCTGCTCTATGATGTAACACATTCTTGTTGGTACTGTATAGTCCCATGAATCCCTCAACCACACTTCCAGTGTCTTTTTGGGCAAAATGAGAAGTTTCCATACCTTTAGCAGGGAGCTGTAGGTACTTGACTATTTCAGTGAGACATTCAGCCTTCACCACCCAGGCTTTGTTACCTGGTCAAGGGAGGGGTCTCTCTGCCTTGCCCCCAACATGGGTTCATGTATCCTCCTGGGCCCTAGAACTGCTTTGTGGGTGGGGTGCTGGTGAGGTCCTGCGGTATCCCAGGAGAGGTCACTCACTCATGGTGCTTTCCGTTTCAGCTCCAAGACTTCCAGGTGACATCTATCCTGGGGGCCAAGGTGGAGCTTCTGAAGGAGTCGGAGAGCCTGAGGTAAGACACTTGGCCATGGGGCTGGGACCTGCCCACGATGGGGCTGGAGATGTGAGCCCTCTACCATCTTCCAACCACTGTCGGGCTCTGGGTGCACTGAATTAGATTAGGACAACCGGTTAGGGTGACCCCTCTGCAGCAAAGAGATGCCATCTTGGACTGAAGTTCAAACAAATTTCTGTATTTATGTTGACCTTGTCAAGCACCAATGAAGACCGCTGGGGGGTTGCCTTCATGTAGAAGCCTTGGGTGACTCCAGAGAGCCGTAGGTGCTCTTCTCTTACCTGGTGGGAGGAACTCATCCCATAGTTCTGCCTGTCACTGCCAGCATGTCCAGATTTCACGCCTGCCGATTACCCCTTGGGCATCGTTGTTGAGTGTGTTCTGGAAGACTCCAGCTAATGGGACTGCTGGGCCCACGGAGGTCTGCCTTTTCCCCTCCCCCACTCTGCCAAGACCCCATCGTCTCCCACCCCAAGCCAAGCCCCTCTTTTGTGACCCAGCCAAGCCTGGGATTCTGTCTGTGGCTCGTTTCCCAGGCCTCCCTGACAGTGGCCTCGGTGGCCTCAGAGCTCAGACAGGCCGCCAGGCTGAAGGCATCTCCTTCTCTGCAGATTCCTCTTCCGTTTTTATTGCAAATTCATTTGTTAAGAAATAAAGCCTTTGTCTAGGGATACCAGGATGGGGGATGCTGCTGAGGGACAGACAGATCCTCACTGAAAGGCAAGGGGAGGGTCTCCTCCAAGGGGACTATTGTCCCCCAGCTCCTCATCAGAAATGCTAAGTCAGCGGGGCCAGGGGTTGTCACTTCCTGGAGGCCAGACTGACACTTGCTATTCTGGGAGTGGTGGGCGCCATTAGCATTTCTCTCCATCAGGGCCTGGGACCCAGGGGGACTGCCTTAGGAAGACCCCCAGGCTTTAATTGGAGCTGGAGAGTGACCGCTGCCCCCCTGGAAAGTAGAAGTGGGGGCACATCTGTTCCACAGGGTTTTGTCTTGCTAGCCTGTAGGGTCTGGGGACTTGGCAGTTTCCCCTTCATCTTGGAGCATCTCTGTGTTCCACCTCCACGCACGGAAGGGGGACTTCACCACCCCTCACCTCCCGCCTTCCCCATCCCTTCACTCTGCAGATACCAGACCCAGGCACCTGTCTGCCAGGGGTAGGGCAGGCAGGAGGAGCACTGGGCTGAATTCTGGTGCCAGCTCCTCCCCTGATTCGCTGTGTGATATCCCCCAAGAAGGCCCCCGTCTCGGGACCTCATTTCTTTGTCTCAACAATGACAGAGTCTCAAGTCACTTCCAGTTCAGGGTTTCTGCAGCCTGTGACTGCAGAGCCAGCCTGCCTGGGTTCGAATCCCAGCTGGAGCCCTGAGCAAGAGACTGCATTGCTCTGAACCTGTTACCTTATCTGGAATGTGGGTAGAGGGAGGGTAATTACCTCCCTGGTGGGATCTGTAGGGGAGGGAAAGACTCCCTTTACCTTCCTGGATTCAATAGCTCTGTCTAGAAATGAACTGACATCAGGAGAAGAGGTAGGTAGATTTTTTTATACACTCAGGGACATTGTGGAATGAAAGAGTGACGGCCCCCCAGAGTAGTAGTGAGACTTGGGAGCTTATACACCATTTTCATGGGGGAAGGGGAGGAGGGAGGAAGGCAAGTTAGAGGGGAGTAGATGGTTTCCAGGAAAGAGGAAGAAGAGACAGGAGATGTGCTAGTGTAGGATGAAGTTTGTCTGGGTGTGGTGTTGACTTGCACCATCCTCTCTCAGGATGAGAGCTGCTCTCCCCAGGTGGATGCAGCTCCCTGGAGGGGATTGATGACAATTAGGTTCTTTTTGGGGGATCTGTCTTTAGGCAGAAGTGGGGAGTTTAGAGAAAGCCTCTCCCCACGTTTGCTGTTTCTCAACAAATACAGTCTTTGGTTCAAAATAGACAAGAGGCTAGGGTGCAGTGGTTTATGCCTGTATTCCCAGCGCTTTGGGAGGCTGAGACTGGAGGATTGCTTGAGCCCAGGAGTTTGAGATCAGCCTGGGCAACATAGCAGGAACCTATCTCTACAAAAAGTTTAAAAATTAGCTGGGCATGCTGGCTGCATGTCTGTGGTCCCAGCCCTGTAATCCCAGCCACTCGGGTGGCTGACTCGGAAGGATTGTTTAAGCCTACAAGGTTGAGGCTGCAGTGAGTTATGATCGTGCCACTGTACTCCAGCCTGAGCAACAGAGTGAGACTGGTCCACAAAAAACTCAACATACCCAAGTGGCATATTTTGGGGTGGCACATCCAGAACGCCTTCAGCTCCTTCTTGGGATTAAGTGAGGTGTTTTGGAAAGCAGGCAGCTTTCCAAAGCTTGGGGTCTCAGCCTTTTACTCTTTGACGCTTGTCTCCCACACCTGTCCATTTGTCCCAGGGGTGAAAAGGCTGGGGTGGCTCAGAGCACAGTTGGCTGCCCCAGAGCCCAGCTGCAGAAGGAAGAAAGGCTATCTGGTAGGGGGATGTGGGGTTTCCTGGGAGCTTCCCATGGGGGTTGACCTGTAGGAGGGCAGGAATGCTGTGGCCTCTGGCAGTCAGCAGGTGGCCTGGGGCACTGGAGGGTGCCTCTTGACCCGTCTGCCCTCCTGCAGTGCCGCCCTGGGCCGCAACCCACTCCGCTTCATCCTGCACTCTGGGCGTGTGGCCCACCTGTGTCCCCACCCTGCTGAGCCACGCTGGGTGCTGAACGTGAAGCGTGCTGTGCTGAGCCTCCTGCAGGGCCACCCGGGGGCCCACAGCCCCAACACCCTCGATGAGGTGAGGCCAGGAGATGGGAAAGGAGTGGGGGTGGGGGTGGCCGGAAGGCTGACCTGTCTCCCACCCTGTCCACCCAGGTGGACATCCTGGGCCAATGTCCCACCACATACCAGCGCCATGGGGACTGGCTACACAAGACCAAGGACCTGGCACAGTGCTCCCTGCGCAGGGGACACTCCTCGCTGCATTCTCAGGCCCTGCCTGGAGTGGCCGTGAGTGCTGGGCTGGGCTGGGCCCCTGACTGCTACTCTCCTAGACCCTCCTTTTCTTCTTCCTCCTCCCTCCTCCCTCCTCCTCCTCCCTCCTCCTCCTCTCCTCCTCCTCCTCTCCTCCTCCTCCTCTCCTCCTCCCTCCTCCTCCTCTCCTCCTCCCTCCTCCTTCCTCCTCCTCTCCTCCTCCCTCCTCCTCCTCTCCTCCTCTTCCCTCCTCCTCCTCTCCTCCTCCTCCTCTCCTCCTCCTTCCTCCTCCCTCCTCTCCTCCCTCCTCTCCTCTTCCTCTCCCTCCTCTCCTCCCTCCTCTCCTCCCTCCTCCTCCCTCCTCCTCCCTCCTCCTGCCTCCTCTCCTCCCTCCTCCTCCTCCCTCCTCTCCTCCCCCTTCCCCCCTCCCTTCCTCCTTCCTCCCTCCCCTCCTCCTTCCTCCTCCCTCCCCTCTTCCCCCTTCCCCCCTCCCCTCCTCCTTCCTCCTCCCTCTTCCTTCCTCCTTCCTCCTCCTCCCTCTTCTCTCTTCCTCTCCTCCTCCCTCTTCTTCTCCTCCTCCCTTCCTCCCCTCCTCCCCTCCTCCTCCCCTCCTCCTCCCCTCCTCCCTCCTCCTCCCCTCCTTCCTCCTCCTCCCCTCCTCCCTCCTCCTCCCCTCCTCCCTCCTCCTCCCCTCCTCCCTCCTCCTCCCCTCCTCCCTCCTCCTCTCCTCCTCCTCTCCTCCTCCCTCCTCCTCTCCTCCTCTCTCTTTCCTCCCTCCTCCCTCTTCGTCTCCTCCCTCCTCAGCTCTTCCTGTCCTCTCTGCAAATTCCTTCTCTTCTTGGTTCTCCTTCCTTTACCTCCTCTCCTCCCTTCCCCTTCCCTCCCCTCTTCTCTTTCCTTCAAGAAATTTTATTGTATGTATGTATGTATGTATGTATCTATTTCCTTAGAGACAGAATCCCACTGTGTCACTCAGGCTGGAGTGTAGTGGTGTGATCATGGTTCAGTGCAGCCTTCAACTCCTGGACTCAAGTGATCCTCCTGTCTCAGCCTCTCGAGTGTAGCTGGGACTACAGGCACAAGGCACCACTCCTGGTTAATTTTTTTATTTTTATTTTTAGTAGAGATGGTGTCTTGTTATGTTGCCCAGGCTGATCTTGAACTCCTGAGCTCAATTGATCCTCCTGCCTCAGCCTCCCAAGTAGGTGGGACTACACCTGGTGGGACTACACCACCATTCCTGGTTAATTTTTTATTTTATTTTATTTTTAGTAGAGATGATGTCTTGCTATGTTGCCCAGGCTGATCTTGAACTCCTGAGCTCAAGCATTCCTGCCACCTTGGCTTCCCCAAGTGCTGGAACTATGGGAATGAGCCACCGCACCCGCCCCTCTGTCCTCTTCCCCAAGCCCTCCTCTACACCTCTGTCTCCAGCTCCCTGAAGAGGCAAGCGCTTTGTAAATACTAAACATCTGCAGGAGGATGATAAGTGATCATTGTTCATGTTGACTTGTTATCAAAAGTCTCAGCATCTGAGAGGTGGAGGTGGGCCTCTGCTGATTTGAATGTTTTCATACATTTATCACTTCTCTCCTGGGGGTCACTGTCTGCTAGACTTTCTTGCTTCCCCTCGTCCTTGTCACCTCCCATCTGCCTTTGCCTTGGCTGCTGTTGCCACAATCCAGGCGAGCCAGGGGTGGGTGATGCTGGGATGCAGCCCTCAGCATCTCCTCCCCAGCCTTGCTGAGAGAAGGATGGGGCCTGTGGCTCTGATGGGGCCCTCATTCCTCCTCCCCTGGGTTCCAGCTGGGTCTTGTGGATGGCTAGATCCTGACCTCCGCTGTCTCTTCCCCTCTTGGTCTGCAGCCCGGCCTGACTTCCCGCCTGACCTGCGTCCAGAACTTCCGGGCCGGCGTGCTGCGGGAGGCCTCCTGCACAGAGCTGGACGCTGCAGGGCCACTGTCTGCAAAGGCGAGCGCCGTGCAGATGCGGACCCTCTCCTCACTCAGCCTGCTGCACGAGATGTCCCAAGATCCAGCGGGCACAGGTGACCTCAGCCTTCCCTGGTGGCCACCCCCTGACCGTGGTGCGAGGGTGGTCTGGCCATAGGGACTCAAGCAGGCCCAGGCTCCATCCCTGTGTCCCGGCCTGGACACCTCTGACCTATTTCTGAAAATGGTCATCATCAGGAGAGTTAGCCACTTCTAGAAGATTCTTCAGGCTCTTTCTGCCGGTTCAGATCAAATGGTCCTGGCTTGGTTGAGCCCCTTTTCCCTGGGATGTCCTTGGTGAAGATGGAATCTTCTGTTTCTCAACCTTAAATTCAGCAACCCCTCAGTCTGCCCATTTTAGGGGCAAACTGACCCAAGTTTTCTGATTTTCCAGAAAGTTCCTGCTAACACATAGCATTACCTGGGACTTGGTGCCCTCCTACAATTTTGCACAGGATGAGACAAGCGAGGCCTGTATCTGGGGGGAGGATTGCTTTTCCATGTTTGGAAACCAGTTATCTTCCTGAATGATGAAATAAGAACGGTTATTCTCACTGCTGGGATTTTGGAAGGATTTACTGTGGGCCAGTAGCTGTGCTGAGCCCTTTATGTGTATTTAATTTAATTCTCATCAAAACCTCATTAGGAAGGTACTGTTATTAGTTAAATTTAAATAAAAATTTTGGCTGGGTGCAGTGGCTCCCAGCACTTTGGGAGGCCAAGGTAGGCGAATAACTTGATTTCAGGAGTTTCGAGACCAGCCTGGCCAACATGCAGAAACCCTGTCTCTACTAAAAATGCAAAAATTAGCTGGAAGTGGTGGTGGGCACCTGTGATCCCAGCTACTCGGGAGACTGAGGCCAGAGAATCGCTTGAACCCGGGAGGCGGAGGTTGCAGTGAGCCAAGATCATGCCACTGCACTCTAGACTGGGTCACAGAGTAAGACTCCATCTCAAGAAATAAATTATTTATTTATTTATTTATTTTGAGACACAATCTTGTTCTGTTGCCCAGGCTAGACAGCAGTGGTCCGATCAGGGCTCAGTGTAGTCTCAGCCTCCCCAGGCTCAGGTGATCCTCCCACCTCAGTCCCCCAAGTAGCTGGGACTGCAGGCACATAGCACCATGCCTGGCTAATTTTCATTTGTTTGTTTGTTTGTTTGTTTTTGTAGAGACAGGGTTTCATAAACCAGGCTGGTCTCGAACTCCTGGGCTCAAATTATCCTTCCACTCCAGCTTCCCAAAGTGCTGGGATTACAAGTGTGAGCCGTTGTGCCCCACCAATTAAATTTTTCGGATAAGTGACCTACGGCTCAAAGAGGTCAAATGACTTGTCCAAGGTCACTCAGTCAGTGAGAGGCAGGGCTGGGGCCTGGACTCCTGCCGTGTGTTCCATAGCCCTGGCTGGTAATTGTGTTTGCCTTGAAGGGCAGGCTCCCAGCACCCCCAGGGGAGAACCCTCTAGATGGGACCTTGGCATTTTCCTGGCTTCACTCAGCACCACGGGACGCCTTCTAGGATCCCAGCTTGGTCTGCCCTCCCTGCACATCGACCCTCAGCTGCAGAAACTAGCTGTGCCTGAGGGCATCCAGGCTTGCCAGGACCCAGTGGTGTCCCACTGAGTTGGATGAGATTTCTTTTTTTTTCCTCCTTTTTAACAGCTTTATTAAGACAGAATTCACATACCATACAATTCAGCATTTAAAGTGTACAGTTCACTGGTTTCTAGTATATTCAGAGTTGTACATCCATCATCACCACAATCAACTTTATTATTTATTTTATTTTATATTTTGAAATGGAGGCTTGCTTTGTCACCCAGGCTGGAGTGCAGTGGCGTGATCTCAGCTCACTGCAACCTCCTCTCCCAGGTTCACGCAGTGCTCCCGCCTCAGCCTCCGAGTAGCTGGGATTACAGGTGTGTACCACCATGCCCGGCTAATTTTTGTATTTTTAGTAGAGATGGAGTTTCCCCATGTCAGCCAAGCTGGTCTCAAACTCCTGACCTCAGGTGATCGATCCGCCTGCCTCAGCCTCCCAAATTGCTGGGATTACAGGCGTGAGCCACTATGCTAGGCCCCATTATTATTATTATTATTATTATCATCATCATCATTATTATTATTATTTTGAGATGGAGTCTGGCTCTGCTGCCCAGGCTGGAGTGCAGTAGCGTGATCTCAGCTCACTGCAACCTCCTCCTCCTGGGCTCAAGCGATTCTCCTGCTTCAGCCTCCTGAGTAGCTGGGATTACAGGCACCTGCCACCATGCGCAGCTAATTTTGTGTTTTTAGTAGTGATGGGGTTTTACAACCAGGGTGGGCTTGAACTGCTGACCTCAGGTGATCTGCCCATCTTGACCTCCCAAAGTGCTAGGATTATAGACATGAGCCACCGTGCCCAGTCTTCAACTTAGTTTTTTAAAGAGGCAGTCTTGCTCTGTCACCCAGGCTGGAATGCAATAGTGCCTCCACCTCTCTAGCTCAAGGGATTCCCCCAGCCTCAGCCTCCCCATTACAGCTGTGCACCACCATGCCTGGCTAATTTTTTAAACTTTCTGTGTAGAAAGAGGGTCTCGCTGTGTTGCCCAGGCTGGTCGCAAACTCCTGGTTGCAAGTGATCTTACTACTGCAGCCTCCCACAGTGCTGGGATTACAGGTGTGAACCACTGTGGTCCACGTTAATCAACTTGAGAACACTGTCACCACCCTAAAAACAAACCTTGTGCTCATGAGCCCTCATCTTCCCAGACCCTGGCAGCCACTCAACTACTTTCTTCCTCTGATTTTCCTGTTCTGGGATTTCATATAAATGTGGTTATGAAGTGTGCGCTTTTCTGTCTAACTTCTTCACTCAGCACAATGTTTAAGGTTCATCCATGTTGTGGCCTGAATTGGAATGTTTTCTTTTTCTTTGCTGAGTAATATTCCATTGTATGGAGGAGTTTTTTCATATTTTCACTGTCATTCCCAGGAGGCTTTTGGAGTCAGAACTCGATTCTAATTCTGACTCTATGTTGTGTGACTTGGGCTGATAGCGTCTCTCTGTGCCTCAGTTTCCTTAGCTGTAAATATATGGGTAGGTCACCCCTTATCCCATAGGTTATGGGGAAAGTTACAGAAAATGGTCAGCTGGGCACAGTGGCTCAAGCCTGTAATCCCAGCACCTTGGGAGGGCAAAGGGAGCAGACTGCCTGACTCCAGGAGTTCGAGACCAGTCTGGCAACATGATGAAACCCCGTCACTGTGAAAAATACAAAAAATTAGTCAGGCATGGTAGTGTGTGTCTGTAATTCCAGCTGCTTGGGAGTCTGAAGTGGGAGGATCACCTGAGCCCAGAAGGTCGAGGCTGCAGTGAGCTGTGATCGCGTCACTGCACTCCAGCCTGGGTGACAGAGTGAGACCCCTTCTGAAAAAAAAAAAAAAAAAAGAAAAA
Organism: Macaca mulatta; assembly: GCF_049350105.2. NCBI lineage: Eukaryota > Metazoa > Chordata > Mammalia > Primates > Cercopithecidae > Macaca > Macaca mulatta. The sequence continues at coordinate 12,656,229 of NC_133425.1, read as the reverse complement.
AAATCATCACTGCCTTTAGCTAAGCACCTGACACGTGGCGTCTATGAACGTTCACATCCTCCTGGCCCCATTCTTTAGGGCCTGATCCCAAAGGCACACTCGGGAATGAGACTTTATCCCTCCTTGAAGTTCCGCACTGGGTTCAGATGGCCCTGACTTGGCCCTGTCCTTCTCCCTGGGTTGGAGTCATCTGGTTCCCAGCTGTCATGGGAGAATTCTCCTTAGGTTTGCAGATTCTTGGCAGGTCATCAGGAGTGTGTTTTCATTCATGCTTACCCCAAATGCCTGTCTGAGCACCTGTTGGTGCTAAGCACTGCTGGGGCTCTGGGGACAGGGCTGTGATCATGGTCGACTCCATTCCTGACACACTGAGGCTGACACCCTCCTGGGAGGGGGGAACCACAGATGGGGGGAAAAAACCCAGTCAGGGTGGCTTGAGACTGTGATCTGTGTCAGGAAAGAAGTTAAACAGCTGCATGACAGCCAGTGACTTAGACGGGGTGGCGGTGGGGTGGGGGTGGTCGGTAAGAGGGCCTCTGAGGAAGTAATGATTTTGCTGAAGGATAAGACAAGATCAGCTTTGGGAAGATGCAGGAAAGAGCATTCAGGGAGGAAACAGGAAGTGTTTCCCTGGGGCGGGAGCAACCTCTGTGTGTCCCAGGCACCTGGGGGGCTAAGGAGAGGTCTGAGGATTAGATGGATGAATGTGTGCACCTGTGTGGAGCCGGACACACTGTGAGGGCGGGTGCCCCGGCCTGCAGGCGGCCAGGGGGTGGTGGACAGCATCTAGAAGGCGCACGCCTTTGCCAAGGAGCACTGAAGCTGAGGGAGGTGTGGATTGTGGATTCGAGCGTAGGTCTTTGACTGAGGTGTGGGGGTCCAAGCGGGACTTAGGAAAGGTTAACACCATGGCTGTGTGCAGAGCAGAGGGCAGTTTCTGCCATCACCCATCGTTATTAGGAAGCAGTCACAGGACTGAATGCATGAGAGAGATGAAGATTTATTGTTTTGACAAGGTTATGTGTGACATGGTACAAAAGGACACAGTTAAAATGAGTCCCCCCTCTCCAGAGGCTGACACCATTCCTTGCTTCCAGTATACTCTTCCAGACAAATTCTGTGTACTTACAGATACATAGGCGACTGTGTCTATTTGGTTGGTCTGGTGTTTTGTTTTGTTTTGAGACGGGGTCTCGCTCTTGTGGCCCAGGCTGGAGTGCAGTGGCGTGATCTCAGTTCACTACAACCTCCACCTCCCAGGTTCAAGCAATTCTCCTGCCTCAGCCTTCCATGTGGCTGGGACTACAGGCACCTGCCACCACGCCCAGTTAATTTTTTGTATTTTTAATAGAGACAGGTTTCACCATGCTGGCCAGGCTGGTCTCGAACTCCTGACCTCGGGCGATCCATCCACTTTGGCCTCCCAAAGTGCTGGGATTACAGGCGTGAGCCTCTATGCCTGTCTTAGAGCAGTCTATTTTTATTTTTGAACCATACACTGTTCTGCATCTTGCCTTGGTCACTCGATGGCTTGGAGATCTTTCCAAAGCAGGGCGTGTCCTGCTGACCTGTTTCTGTTAAAGGATACTCAGCGTTGGCCGGGCACAGTGCCTCATGCCTGCAATCCCAGCACTTTGGGAGGCCGAGGCGGGTGGATCACAAGGTCAGGAGATTGAGACTATCCTGGCTAACACAGTGAAACCCTGTCTCTGCTAAAAATATAAAAGAATTAGCCGGGCATGGTGGCAGGCGCCTGTAATCCCAGCACTTTGGGAGGCCGAGGCAGGCAGATCACAAGGTCAGGAGATCAAGACCATCCTGGCTAACACGGTGAAACCCCGTCTCTACTAAAAATACAAAAAAATTAGCTGGGCGTGGTGGTGGGCGCCTGTATTCCCAGCTACTCCAGAGGCTGAGGCAGGAGAATGGCGTGAACCCGGGAGGCGGAGCTTGCAGTGAGCCGAGATAGGGCTCCTGCACTGCAGCCTGGGCGACAGAGTGAGACTCCATCTCAAAAAAAAAAAAAAAAAAAAAAAAAGATACTCAGTGTTCCCTGGTGTGAGTGGTCCACAGTTTGTTTGCCCAGCTCCCGCTGGTGGGTACATAGGTGCTTCCCATCTTAGGCTGTTTGCAAGGATGGTGCCATGATTTCCCTCTAGACACCCATCTTACCTGTTGCCTGAAACATGCTGAAGGAAGCATTGGTGGGATGGGGGCAACTCCCAGAGGGCTTTCTAGCTCACTCTGGCCTTTCCCCATATGGTCATCCCATCAACCTCTTCCCATCTCAGATCCAGATGCTGGAGATGATAAAGACATGACCCCAAGCAGCCTGCTGTATGAGTGGGAGGAGACACCATCCCAGGCCATGGTGGCCACCGCAGCCACGTTAGTGAGGAGGCTGTGCCTGGCTCAGACCACTAGCTTGGAGGTAAGTGGCTTCTCCAGCCCCAGGCCAGAGTCTTTCTTGGCCCTGAGTCCCTAGGACACCTTCCTCTTCCTGCCCATATCATGGCCCATCCTCTCATATTTAATGTCAAGGCTGTCATGTATGGGTGGGTAGGTTGTGCACTGCACAACTGTACCTCATTGCAAAAGCAAGGAAATCTAGATGTTGTTTGCCAAGCCAGTGCCCCAGTCCAGGTTGGATGTGGGCAGAGGGGAAGCCTTTTCTCCTCTGTCTGTCTAGGAGCATACAACAGTCCTCTTGACTTGCAGTGTAACCTCCCAGACCTAGCCACATGTGAGCCTCAGCATTGAGGACTTCCCACAGCAAAGTTAGAAACACATGGCCCAGGCCTCCTTCAAAACTCCTGGCTGTTTCAAGTCAAGAGGCAGATGTGACTTTGAGACTTATGGCCAGTTCCTTCCTTGGTGATCATCAAGAATCTGAGGTCCTGAGGCTGAGCTGTGATGATGAGATTCTCCTCCCCAACTGTCTTTTTCTGAGAGAGGGCCTTGAACCCACATGTAAGCTGCAAAGCATAAGAGAGATGGTTTAGCATGGTACAGTCCCTGGGGGAGGAAAGTGATGTGTCATTGGATTGAAGACTCGCCCAAATAATCTAGGATAATCGTATCTCAAGATCCTTGACTTAATTACATCTGCAAAGATCCTTTTTCCAAATAAGGGAAATTTACAAGATCTAGGACGTAGGACACAGACATATAATTTTGGGGGCCTCCATTCAATGTTCTACAATTTTTTTTTTTTTTTTTTTTTTTGAGACAGAGTCTTGCTCTCCCCCAGGCTAGCGTGCAGTGGTGCAATCTTGGCTCACTGCAAGCTCTGCTTCCCAGGTTCACGCCATTCTCCTGCCTCAGTCTTCCGAGTAGCTGGGACTACAGGCACCCGCCACCACACCTGGCTAATTTTTTTTTTTTTTTTTTTGTATTTTTAGTAGAGACGGGGTTTCATCGTGTTAGCCAGGATGGTCTTGATCTCCTGACCTCGTGATCCACCCACCTCGGCCTCTCAAAGTGCTGGAATTACAGGCATGAGCCACTGTGCCCAGCCTTTTTTTTAAGACAGCGTCTCACTCTGTTGCCCAGGCTGGAGTATAGTGGTGCAGTCATGGCTTACTGCAGCCTTGACCTCCCAGGCTAAAGCGATCCTCTCACCTCAGCCTCCAGAGTAGCTGGGACTGCAGGTGCATGCCACCACACCTGGCTAATTCTTGTGTTTTTTGTAGAGACGGGATTTCGCCATGTTGCCCAGGCTTGTCTTGAACTTCTGGACACAAATAATCCTCCCACCTCAGTTTGCCAAGGTGTTGGGATTACAGGCGTAAGCCGCTGCACTCTGCCAAGGCTTTATAGTTTAATTGAGCACTTAGTGTATGCTCAGACAATAAGCTCCAGGCCCTGACTTGTGTTACCTAATTTAATCATCTCAGTGATATTCATATCATTGTGCCCATTTTACAGATGAGCAAACTGAAGCTTGAAGAGTTTAGGAAATGTGCTTAAAGCCACAGTGCTAGTAAGTGATAGAGCTGGGCTGTTAACCCAGGCAGCCTGGCCCAAGGCAGGGTTTCTCACCCTGGGTGCTGTGGACACCAAGGGCTGGGTCATTCTTTGTCGGGGGTGTGGGGGAGGCTGTCATGGGCAATGTGGGATGTTTAGCAGCATCTGTGGCCTCTCCTCACTAGATGTTATCATCATCCCTACCTGTAGTCCGTGGCAGCGAGATGGCCCTGGGGAGCACAGTTGTCACCAGTAGCGGACCGCTGCTCTGTGACCTGTGCTGTAACCGTTGCACTGCTGAACCTCATGGCTTGATGGGAAGACAGGACTGCGTTCTTTGGCCTTAAAAGCACGCCTGACCACCTAACTGGACATTTCCCCTGGCAGGGGTGGCTCAGGGCAAGGGCTGCAGGCCTGGGTCTCCACGTTTGGATGCTGGTGGAGCTAGCCCCAGAGGGCACTGTGTGGCTGTCTTTTACTTACAGACTGAAAAGGAAGTTATTGCCACCGGGGAGGTCCCCTGGGCTGAGGGGTAAAAAGCTGAGGACCCTGTTGCTGGAAATGGCTTTGCAGGGCCACATCAGTGCACACCAAGCAGCTCCTGGGCCCCTGGGAGGGCTGAGGGCCTGCCTGGGTTGCCAGGGGGACAGACCTCATGAGCTTTGGCTTGAAATGCCTCTGCCCCTCCCCATTGATGGTGGGTGGGAGACAAGGTTTGTTTTTCAGTCCAGAAACAAAACCAGGACTCAGCGCTCAATAGAAAGCAAACCCCCGAGTCGGGCCCTCTGTGGAGAGGCCCCGGAGTTTCGATGTGGGGGGCAGAGGGTGGGATGGCCAAGGGCATCCCTAAGGAACAAAGGAGGAGGAAGCAAGAGTGCATTGGGTGTGGGAGGGGACAGACAGAGAGAGCCAGTGGGGCCAACTCCAGGCTGCCAGGAAAGATGCCTGGGAGAGGGCATGGCTAATCATCAATCTTGGGTGTTCTGAGAACAAGGAGCTGGAGTTACAGGTGTTTATTAAGGGCTGACTGTGTGCAGTCACGAAACGGTGTGGACAGTGGCAGAACAGGACTGGCTCACAAGAGTGGGTGAGTAGATTTCCAGGTGTCCCGCAGACTGGTTGTTAAACACTGCTGTTTTAAACATTAAGTTGTGGCCAGGCACAGTGGCTCACGCCTGTAATCCCAGCACGTTGGGAGGCTGAGGCAGGCAGATCACCTGAGGTCAGGAGTTCAAGACCAGCCTGGTCAACATAGTGAAACCCCGTCTCTACTAAAAATACAAAAATTGGCCAGGAGCCTGTAATCCCAGCTACTTGGAAGGCTGAGACAGAAGAATCACTTGAACCCAGGAGGCAGAGGTTGCAGTGAGCAGAGATCCCTCCACTGCACTCCGGCCTGGGCGACAAGAGCAAGACTCCACCTCAAATAAATAAAATAAAACAAAACAAAACAAAATAAATAGTCGTATTAACATAGCTGACTGATGGGTACAAATACACACTTCAATAGAAATCAGACTAACACTCGATAGATTCCTATGATGACTATAATTAACATAATGCTACATTTAAAAATAGCTAGAAGAGAATAATTTGAACGTTTCTAATGTAAAGAAAAGGTAAATAGTTACGGTGATGGATATCGCAATTATCCTGATTTGATTAGATGAATGTATCAAATTATTCCATGGGTACCCTGAAAACATGTGCATCTAATGTGTATCAACAAGTAAATAGGCTGGGCACGGTGACTCACACCTGTAATCCCAGCACTTTGGAAGGCTAAGATGGATGATCACTTGAGCCCAGGGGTTTGAGACCAGCTTGGGCAACATAGGAAGAGCCCATCTCTACACAAAAGAAGCCAAGCATGGTGGTACATGCCTGTGGTCCTGGCTACTTGGGAAGCTGAGGCAGGAGGTTGGCTTGAGCCTGGGAGGTTGAGGCTACAGTGAGCTGGGATCATACTACTGCACTCCAGCCTGGGTGACAGAGTGAGACTCTTCTCCAAAAAAAAAAAAAGGAAGAAAAATTAAAAAATCAAATAAAAATAATTATATTAGAAACAAAGGTATTAAATACTCCAAACCACAACTACCTGGTTATTTTACTACATTTTACTATTGTCTTTCCATTAGAGGTTAGTCATGTTTGTTGTAACTGTATGGTGGAAATATGATATGATATGCTAAGGTGCATTTCTTCCCAGGTCTGTCCTTAGCAATTGCATGTTGGTTGCCTGAAATTGACCATGGTGGGTGTATTTACACCATGGGAATTGGCAAACGCTACAGATCAGGACTTTTTTTTTTTTTTTTTTTTTTTTTTTTTTTTTTTTTTAGCCATTGCATATAGAATGCTGGTTAAGAAAGTGGGTTTAGGAACTGGTGCCCTGGGTTCAAGTCTCTGCTCTGCTACTGAGTAGCATGTGGCCGGCGGCACCTGACTCAAACACTTATTGAATGTCACTTTCCTTTTCTGTCAGCTTAGACCAGTGCCTGGAACGTAGTAAAGGCTCCTTGCAAAGTAACTAGTGACGTATTTATTATTACAGTTTTTTTTTTTTTTCGAGACGGTATTGTTCTGTCACCTAGGCTGGAGTACAGTGGTGCGATCTTGGCTCACTGTAACCTCTGCCTCCCGAGTTAAAGTGATTCTCCTGTCTCAGCCTCTTGAATAGCTGGAATTACAGGCTCGCGCTACCATGCCCAGTTAGGTTTTGTATTTTTGGTAGAGATGAGGTTTCACCATGTTGGCCAGGCTGGTCTCGAACTCCTGACCGCAAGTGATCTGCCTGCCTCGACCTCCCAAAGTGCTAGGATTACAGGTGTGAGCCACTGCACCCAGCCTTATTACTATTATGATGTGTTACTGGTGGTGATGGGGGTGGCAGGTTTCTTATTGACTTACATGTCTGTCTGTTTTTTTTTTTTTGAGATGGTATCTCGCTCTGTTGCTCAGGCTGGAGAGTGCAGTGGCGTGATCTTGGGTCACTGCAACTACAAACTCCATCTCCTGGTTCAAGTGATTCTCTTGCCTCAGCCTCCTGAATAGCTGGGATTAACAGGGATGCAACACCATGCCTGGCTAATTTTTGTATTTTTAGTAGATACAGGGTTTCACCAGGTTGGCCATGCTGGTCTCAAACTCCTGACTTCCAGTGATCCACCCTGCTCAGCCTCGCAAAGTGCTGTGATTATAGGCGTGAACTACCGCCAGGCCCCAGTCTTGATTTCTAGGCGGGAGCCTTGGACCCTTTGTCTCCATCCAGAGCCTGCCTAGATCTGCCCTCTTTTCTCCTTTTGAGTTTCTTCTTCTCCCAGTGAAGGGAAACCAGGATGAGCCACTAATGATCCCTCCTGTTGTGCCTGGATCTGAAAGGCCCATTTTCAGGGTAACACTTGTGGCCAGAGGCTTTCCCAGAGCAGGAGGAGTGGTCCCAGGCAGGCACCATCCCCAGGTGCCCCTCTGCACACGTGTTCCGAACCCAGGGTGCCAAGGGCAGTCGGGGAAAGGCAGCCACCAGCCAGAGGGAAATGTGGCCGAGCCCATTAGGAGGGAAGGAAGCAGGCCTGGAACTGAAATTTTTTTGGACAGCAGACCCAAAATGGGCAATAGAGTCTTTTAGGCTACCAGTGGTCAGGGCCAGCTGCGATGGTGGCAGTTAGCCTGCAGCAGGTGCTGGCTCGTGGGTCCCACCGGAGGAAGGAAAGAGAGCTGAGGGTTGCCGCTGGCTGTGCCCACAGAAGGCACATTCTGGGAAGGCTGCCTGGACTCTGGCAGGCAGACACGTTGGCAGGTGGGCCGAGTGACGAGTTAGGGTCTGTGTTGCAGGCTGTATCTTGCTGAGATCGAGCTGTGTGTGCAGGGGATTCCGTCACAGCCACACACAGAAGGGAGGTCCAGGGTCAGGGAAGCAGGTCCCAGTCTCGGAGGAACCCTGGGTGGGTGGGGGCTTCAGACCTGGCCCTGGTCAAGCCTGGGGGAAGCATGGGGGCTTTCCTAAAGGAAGCCAGGACCTGGCTTGGCTTGGCTTGGCTCCTACCTTGTTGCTGTTTCTGTAGCTTTGGGTTCAGGCCATGCAGTCAGCCTGAGACTACAGGGGTACCAGAAGGGAAGGTTTCCCAAGCTAAATGTGTCGTAAAGCCAGGGGCTGTTCTCTGAGTGCAGTCCTTTATTTCTTGTGAGTTTTGGGCCCTCTGCACCCCTTACAATGCCCTTTATTAGTCATCACTGTTAATAATTGTATAAAACAATTACATTTTTTAAAATTAGAAATATTGGAAAAGGGTGGGAACGATGGCTCACGCCTGGAATCCTGGCAGTTGGGGAGGCCAAGGTGGGTGGATCACTTGAGCCCAGGAGTTTGAGACCAGCCTGGGCAACATGGTGAAACCTCATCTCTATGAAAAATACAAAAAAATTAGCTGAGCGTGGTGATGGGTGCCTGTATTCCCAGCTGCACGGGAGGCTGAGGTGGGAGGATCGCTTGAGCCCAGGAGGTTGAGGCTGCAGTAAGAAGTGATTGTGCTGCTGCAGTCCATCCTGGGAGACAGAGGGAGACCCTGTCTCTTAGAAAAAAAAATAGTCCAGGCGTGGTGGCTCATGCCTGTAATCCCAGCCCTTTGGGGGGCTGAGGTGGGCAGATCATGAGGTCAGGAGATCAAGACCATCCTGGCTAACATGGGGAAACCTTGTCTCTACTAAAAATACAAAAAATTAGCCAGACATGGTCACAGGTGCCTGTAATCCCAGCTACTCAGGAGGCTGAGGCAGGAGAATCACCTGAACCCAGGAGATGGAGGTTGCATTGAGCCGAGATCGTGTCACTCTACCCTAGCCTGGGCAACAGAGTGAGACTGTCTCAAAAAATATATATATATAGTATATAGGAAAAGATTGCTACCTCAGTAAATATTTGAAATATGCTAAGACTCATTAGAATAATTATATTACAATCATAGTGAACATTTATTGGGCTTTTATTAGATGCCACAGATTCAGACACTCTGCCTGTTCTTTCACTGCCATATCCTGAGTGCAATGCAAGGCACATAGTAGGTGCTCAATAAATACCTTTTACATTAAAGAAAAATGAGCCCACCTGTGTGCTTGTAGGGGCTGGGGGTGTAGTGAGGGAGAAGCCAGACCTGGAGCTTCATCTCACTGGGTCTCAGGACACCTTGGGAGAAGGTAGCAGGTCCTTCCTACTTTCCCCACGGTTGTGCTTGCAGGCAAGGGACGGGTGAGGTGAACTTCGGGGATCCTCTACACTGCTGGGTGTCTCATGCTGCTCCCTCTGAATCCCAGGCCATGGACTTGTTCCTGACACTGGTGTCCCAGCTCCAGGGCCTTTCCGGAGGTGAGCTGATGGAACTCTGGCGAGATTCTTCCTTCAAATGCCGAGACAACGGGTAAGGCCCCTCTCCGGGTGGGGGATGGACCAGGAGCTGGCTGGGGGCATCCCTGGGTTGTGGGGAGTATTTGTGCTGTTCCGGGTTCCCAGTGAGGGATGGATGCTGATGCCTCATCCCGTCCCCACGACACTGACTTGTCCTCGGTCTGAAAACGTGCCCCAAGAAGGAGATTAAGTGGGGAGGCTGGAGGTTCCCACGGGGCCCAAGCTTGATCCTGCGTGAGACCAGAAGCTGAAGGGCCTGGCGGATAAAGACAGCCATTGTTCCCTTCTCCAGACAGGGACCCTCTTGCTGGAATTAGCATTCCAATGCACCCAGGGTACCCTCCTGCGGGGGGTGGAGAGTCAGGGCTGGGAGGTGCTGGGCAGAGCGGGGATTCCACCACCCAGACCTTGCTGATTTGGAGCCAGTAAGGGGGGTAAAGAGACTCCTAATCTCGGAGGGGAATCTCTGAGGCACTAACTCGATCAGCTCAGGGCTATGCTCAGAAGTTTGAGATCAGCCTGGGCAACAAAGCAATGCCCCCATCTCCACAACAAATTTGAAAGTTAGCTCGAGGGGGTGGTGAACACCTGTGGTCCCAGCTACTTGGCAGGCGGAGTGGGAGGATCACCTGAGCCCAGGAGGTAGAGGCTGCAGTGAGGTGTGATCGCACCGCTGCACTGCAGCCTGGGTGACAGAGTGAGACGCTGTCTCAGAAAAAAGGAAAAAATAAATGTCCTGATGTTGTACTGAGTATCTGAGGTTTAAACGAGAGACCATTTGCTGATTGTTGGTTCCTGTTCCGCTAGGGATTTTTACTCCTACTCGGTGACATTTGCTTGGGTGGATTTCAGCAGAGCACTGGGTGTGGACTTGTGTTTTCCCAAACCACTGTGTTTTTTGGGTGGGTAGAGCTGCCAGGGTCTGGGCTGGGTGCTGCTGTGCTAAGAGCACAGGTGTCAGCCAGGCTCAAGGGATCCCAGACCCGGGTCAGCCCCTCCCAAGGTGTGAGAGTGGGAATGTCTGCACCTTACCTCTCTGAGCCTCAGTTTACCCCCGGGTGACTTCGGTGAGATGAGGCTTGCAGGCGCTCAGCACGTGTGGGTCACCTTGACGATCTCAGGCAGCCACTGGTGGATGCCCTGCCTTCCTGTGGGACAGAGCACTGTGTGGGCCTCATGAAGGAACTCATCGCATCCGGGGAGGTAGAGGCAGACGAGGCGGAGACGTGGCTGTCATCACTGGCCTTCCTCCCACAGCCTACAGATGCTATGGTTCACATGCTGCTGGTGAGTCCCTGCACCCCACCCAGAGCCCGGGTGTCCTCCTTCCCTGGTTGGCTGCTGGTTAGACGCGGGGGAGGTGATTGGTTCTTTTGTGCCAGCCCCTCATAGGATCAGCGGAGGGGGCCAGACTGCCCAACCTCCTGGGCTACTGTGGCAGGTTCAAGGGAGCCTTTGGTATCAGAGAGTTCCGGGTTCAAGTGTCAGCATTGTGCCTCCCACCTGTGTGACCCCAGGCAAGTGACTTAACTGTTCTGAGCCTGTTTTCTGATTATTATTATTATTACTTGAGACGGAGTCTTGCTGTGTCACCCAGGCTGGAGAGCAGTGGTGCAATCTCAGCTCACTGCAACCTCCACCTCCCGGGTTCAAGCGATTCTTCTGCCTCAGCCTCCCACGTAGCTGGGACTACAGGCGCCCGCCACCACACCCTGCTAAGTTTCGTATCTTTTTTTTTTCAGTAGAGACGGGGTTTCACCTTGTTGGCCAGGCTGGTCTGGAACTCCTGACCTCAAGTGATCCACCCGCGTCAGCCTCCCGCAGTGCTGGGATTATAGGTGTGAGCCATCATGCCTGGCTGTTTTCTGATCTCTAAAAGGAGAATGGAAGTGGTACCTCTATCCTGGGCTCATAGTGAGGAATGAATTGCTGCATGTGAAGTGGTTCTCCTGGTGTCTGGCATGAACTCTGAGCACTTGAAATCAGAGCTGCTATTATTTTTTTAAACACGTATTTAATGAGTCTGGAAATTAGGAAATCTGCGTGAGATGAGGTTAATAATTTCTGCCAGTAGTGGAGGTGTCATTTAACCCTTGAGATGTCTGTTTGAAGTAGGTGCTCTTATCATCCCCAATTTGCAGGTGAGAAAACTGAGGCCCAAAGAGGTAGGGCAGCTTACTGTACCTGCCTCACGTGCGATATTCCACCTGCAGGCCAGAGTTCATGCCTCTCTGGGTCGTGTTTTCTTGTTCTGTACTCGAGTTAGGAGGCCCTGCATGATCTCTGGCAGGTCCTGGGGATGCGCTGGCTTTGTGAAGTCTGGGGAGAGGGAGGGGGAAGGAGGGGGAGTGGGGAGTGAGGGGCAAGCAGGGAGAGAGTATTTCAATGAACTTTTTATTTGAGAATAATTTTTATTTATTTATTTATTTATTTATTTATTTTTGAGACTGAGTCTCCCTCTGTTGCCCAGGCTAGAGTGCAGTGGCACAATGTTGGCTCACTGCAGCCTCCGCACCCCACCCCCCGGGTTGAAGCGATTCTCCCTGCCTCAGCTTCCCCAGTAGCAGGGATTACAGGCACCTGCCTCCATGCCTGGATAATTTTTGCATTTTTAGTAGAGATGGAGTTTTGCCATGTTGACCAGGTAGGTCTTGAACTCCTGACCTCAGGTGATCCACCCGCCTTGGCCTCCCAAAGTGCTGGGATTACAGGCATGAGCCACTGTGCCTGGTCCAGAATAATTTTAGATTTACCAAAAAAAAGGTTGCAAGGTTAATAGAGGGTGTTTCTGTCTAGCCCTCACCAGGGTTTCCCAACCGTGAATGTCCTGTGCCACCAGGAAGCACTGGCCCTGACCGAGCGGCTGAGTGGGTCTGTTCCCACCAAGGAAACCGCAGACTGCTGTGATTCCCCACTTTTTCCATGAATGTGCCCTGTCTGTTCTGGAATTCCCTCCAGCGCACCCCGTTGCTGTCAGTAGGTGTGAGGTTTAATCACGTTGTAAGCTCTCCGATCATTACATGTCTCTTTTCGTGTGTACAAGCTGGGCAATTTTTTTTTTTTTTTTTTTTTTGAGACGGAGTCTCTCTCTCTGTCACCCAGGCTGGAGTGCAGTGGCCCATTCATGGCTCATTGCAGCCTCGACCTCCCGGGCTCAAGTGATCCTCCCACCTCCGCTTCCTGAGTAGCTGGGACATGTACCACCACACCTGGCTAATTTCTGTAATTCTTGTATAGATGAGGTCTGGCCACATTGTTGAGGCTGGTCTCAAACTTCTGAGCTCAGGTGATCTGCCTACCACAGACTCCCAAAGTGCTGAGATTACAGGCATGAGCCACCGTGCCCAGCCCATGAATTTTTACAACTCTGTTTGTTCACCTGTGTCACCACCCCTAGAACAAGAGAGAGGATGTTTCTGACTCCAGAAGGCTCCCTAGTGCCCCTCCCAGTTGGTGATGTCCAAAGGTCACCACAGTTCTGACGCTTCTGCTCTTGAGATTCACATGGGCCTTGGAGGCCGAATTCTTTTCACCCACGTCCTCTGCAGGATTGGTCCGTGCCGCTGTGTGTGCGGGGACTTTGTTCTTTCCCAAGCTGAGCCATACTCAGTTGCCTCCTTGTAGTTTCCTCTCTTAATGGTGCCTTTATTTTATTTTATTTTATTTTATTTTATTAATTTTCGAGACAGAGCCTCTGTTGCCCAGGCTGAAGTGCAGTGGCGCGATCTCAGCTCACTTCAACCTCCGCCTCCCGGGTTCAAGTGATTCTCATGCCTCAGCCTCCTGAGTAGCTGGGATTGTGATGTACACCACCATATCCTGCTAAATTTTTTTGTATTTTTAGTAGAAACGGGGTTTCACCATGTTGGCCAGGCTGGTCTCGAACTCCTGAGCTCATGTGATTTGCCTGCCTCGGCCTCCCAAAGTGCTGGGATTACAGGCATGAGCCACTGCGCCCGGTCTTCTTCATGTGTCTTTCGATGAACAGAAGTTCTTCATGTTGGTGAAGTGCGGCTTCTTGATGCTTTCGAGCTGGTGTTTGATCTCACTCAGGTCCCGACGCTTCCTGTCTTGTCTTCTCCCAGCTCTGTTGTCTTACCTTTTCAGGGAGGGTTGGCTTGAGCATGATGACTGAGCTTTAGAATCATGTTGGAAAAGTGAAATCAGCTCAATAAGGGTCACAGGTTTGAGGATAATTTTATTTTTCCATCTTTAAAAATGAAAAAGAGTGAATATTTTAAACAGACTTTTAACTGAAGTGTAAGTAAGCCTTCATAAATTAGAGATTTTTGCGTTGTTGTTTTTTCTCCTCCCGCTTTCTTTTTTTTCTTTTTTAAAATTTATTTTTCTTTCAAAATTATTTGTACTTCTCTTTGTGATGTGGTTTCTGTTTTTTGTGAAAACGGGGAAGGCTGGCCGTTCTGGGCGCATCCCCAGGGCAGCCATACACAGAACCAACTGGGTCATTACTGTCTGGACTGCTCAGCACCCAGACCTCATGCTGGCCCAGCTCTCCTGGCGGGGCCACCGGAAGCGGCTCACAGATCTGGGCTCTCTGCCAGCCAAGTGGCACCAGCCTGCCCCACAGCCCTGCAGGGTGTGACCAGGCTTCTGGCTCCAGCTTTGGTCTGGGACAGGCCCGAGCCTGCCCTTTCTGTGCCCCCACCACCTTTCTTGGGCACAGTAGGCAGAGGCGGGAACCTCCAGCAGGCAGCCCCTCTCACGTGCCCGAGAGCTTCTTAGTCTTTTTATAACCCCTGCTCTCCCAGCCCAGCCCGCTTGCCCTGCTCTGTATTAAGAAAACAGACAGCTTTGTTTTCCTTGCCCAAATATAGGGAAACATTGAATGTGCTTTTTCCAGGCTCCACACACCCCTGTCCTTTCACACAAAAAAACGTGCAGTGAGATGCACACGCCAAGACCCACACACATGCATCCTGAGCGCACGTGTATGCACACGGGACACGCCCCACACACACTGAAGCACGCACCCATTGCACTAGGACTTGCACACGTATACTGGATCATGTGTACATGCACGGACCCACACGTACACTGACACAGGCTCACACCAAGGCACAGGGACATACAAACACACAGGGATATGCACACACATGCTGGATCATGTACACACGCACAGACCCCCACACACACTGATGCAGGCTCACACCGAGGCAGGCTTTCCAAGGACACCCACATGGGGAAATGCAGGGACACACACCCACACCATAGACCTGTCAACACACACACACACACACATATATATTGAGGCATACATGCCAAGACTCATATACCTGGAGATGCAGATATATACCCCAGCGTGTGCACATGTGAACACATGGCAGGACATGCACATACAGCAGGACACTTACGCAGTGGGACGTGTGGAGACAGCCACCCACACCTGGACACATGCACAGGCACACCAAGATACACTCGGCTGTGCATGGGCACACAAGGGACACACAGTGCACACACACGTACCTGGATACATGGGCACATGCACACACCCACTGGGACACACGAGGTGCCCACATGGGGACACGTGTGCACAGGCATCCACCAGGAAATACATGCATACTAGGGTACTCGAGTGAGCTGAGACTCCTGCACACCGACATGGGAACATACACACAAGCACTGGGATTCCACAGCACACACCAATATGCACACACGCGGATGCTCATGTTCACACGTTCACACAGTGTGCTCACATCCTAGCATAACACAGACCTGGTGAAGAATTCAAGGAAAGAACAGAGCTGGGCAGGCCGGGCGTGGTGGCTCATGCCTGTAATTCTAGCACTTTGGGAGGTGGACAGATCACCTGAGGTCAGGAGTTCGAGAGCAGCCTGGCCAAAATGGTGAAACCCCATCTCTACTAAAAATACAAAAATTAACCGGGCATGGTGGTGCACGTCTGTAATTCCGGCTACTCAGGAAGCTGAGGCAGGAGAATCGCTTGATCCCAGAAGGCGGAGGTTGCAGTGAGCTGAGATTGTGCCACTGCACTCCAGCCTGGGTGACAGGAGTGAGAATCCATCTCGAGGAGGGGAAAAAAAAGGGACAGAGCTGGGCAGAGATTTTATTTCCTCACAGCTGCCAAGCCATCCCTGTTTTGGGGTGGTATGGGTCTAGCACAGAGGCCCGCCAGGGCTGGATTTTAGAGTGAGCCCAGAATTTGCATTTTGAGAAGCAGTGAGTGTTGGGATCATGTCTGGTCTGGGAGCCAGACCCTCCTGGGTTAAATCTCAGTTCTACTATTTACACCTGGGCTACCTGAGGCAAGTTCCTTACCCTTTCTGTGTCTGTTTCCTCGTCTGCAAATGGAAATAAGAAAGGCAACGTGTGTGACATGTTATCAGCAGTCTGGCTGGTAGTGAACACAATTTGTTTACTAAGTTTTATTGGTCTAGACCATGGCTCATGCCTGTAATCCCAGCACCAAGGCAAGCAGATCACTTGAGGTCAGGAGTTCACAACCAGCCTGGCCAACGTGGTGAAACCCGGCTTTCCTAAAAATACAAAAATTAGCCCAGCTTGGTGACACGTGTCTGTAATCTCAGCTATGTGGGAGGCTGAGGCAGGGGAATCGAGTGAACCCAAGAGGCGGAGGTTGCAGTGAGCCTAGATGGCACCACTGCACTCCAGCCTGGATGACAGAGCAAGACTCTGTCTTAAAAAAAAAAAAAAAAAAAAAAAAAGATTTGTTGATCTGATTTCTCCGAGGTGCCTGGGGCTGGGAGCAGCTCTGTCCTGAACCCCCTCCTGTTTGCCTTCCTTTCATTGAAGCCTTCAGTGCCCTGGAGTGAGGGTAACTGGGCATCTAAGTGGTGGGTCACATGGGGTACTTTTCTTTTTTTTTTTTTTTTTTGAGACAGAATCTCGCTCTGCCACCCAGGCTGGAATGCAATGGTGCTATTTCAGTTCACTGCAGCCTCTGCCTCCCGGGTTCAAGGGATTCTTGTGCCGTAGCCTCACAAGTAGCTGGGATTACAGGCGTGCACCACCATGCCTGGCTAAGTTTTGTATTTTTAGTAGAGACAGGGTTTTGCCATTGTGGCTAGGCTGGTCTCGAACTCCTGACCTCAGGTGATCCACCCGCCTTGGCCTCCAAAGTGCTGGGATTACAGGCATGAGCCACTGTGCCCGGCCTCTGGGGTGCTTTTACGGTGTTCCCTGAACAGAGCAATTTGTTCAGACTGGGGGACTCGGCTCTGTATTACAAAATGCCCCAGGTGAGTTGGTGTGTGGCCAGGGTGAGGCCTGTGAAGGGCATTTACCACCCCTCTCTGGGTGGGGGCCCATTTCTGTCCCCAGCCACTGCTCCAGACCCCGCGGGCCAGCCCTGGCGCCTTCCTGGGCATCTCAGCCCTGGTGCACAACCTCTGTGCTTCTCTGGATGCACCCTGCGGACAGCTGCCTGGAGTCGGCTCTCTAGTGAAGATCCTG
Source organism: Macaca mulatta (assembly GCF_049350105.2). NCBI lineage: Eukaryota > Metazoa > Chordata > Mammalia > Primates > Cercopithecidae > Macaca > Macaca mulatta. The sequence goes on along the minus strand of NC_133425.1, from coordinate 12,639,410 downwards.
GGAGATGCCTTGGGTGAGAACTGTACCATCCAGGAGCCCTCGGATGATGACAAGGTGAGGACATCCAGTGTCCTGAGTACCGGCTTCAGTGCCCCCAGTGTGACCCAAGCCAAGCAGCAAGCTCCAGGTGGAGAGGGTGGGGATGGGTTCCCCGCTTCCCCCCTTCCTCCTATCCCCCATCCCCCCTTCCCCCCTTCCCCCATCCCCCCTTCCTCCTATCCCCCATCCCCCTTTCCTCCTATCCCCCATCCCCCTTCCTCCCTTCCCCCCATCCCCCCATCCCCCCACCCTCCTGCCTGCCCCTCCACGCCACTGCCCCCTCCACGCCACTGCCCCCTCCATGCCACTGCCCCTCCCCACGCCATTGCCCCTCCCCACACCTCTCCCCTCATGGTCCTCCCTCCATCTCGATTTAGCTCCAGCTTGTGCTGAAGGCGATCGGCAACGCGGGCTTGGCGGCCCTGGCTCTCACCCCCACGCTGAGTGCCTGCGCATCTCTGAGAAGCAGCGCCCCTGAGATCCGGCTGGGGGCCATCCAGGCCTTCCGGAGGGTCCTCTGCTCTGCAGATGTGAGCCCTTGTGTGCTGTTTCACTGGGTTGGGGTTGGGTGGTGGTAGTTCTCAAACCACAGTTTACTAAGTCACTTCTTCAATTGTTCATTCATTTATCATGTATTTAATGAGCACCTACTGTGGGCTGGGTACTAGTGTGAATAGGTATCTAGGTCTAAGCCTGTGTGTAGTGTGGGAAGCAGATTATTTATCAAATACACAAACAACCATATGATTACCAGTGCCATCTGTGCCCCCCTCTAGTACAGGGTTTGTCAGACTATGGGCCATGGGTCACTTTCTGGCCCTTTGTGTGTTTTTGTCAACAAAGTCTTATTGGAACACAGCCATACCCACTCATTTATGTGTTGTCTATGGCTGCTTTCCTGCTCCGCCTGCAGTCAACTCATTGCAAGAGACCGCATGGCCTGCAGAGTCTCAAAGAGTTCTCTGTCCCTTTATAGAAAAAGTTTGCTAATCCCTGGGCCAGTACCTCCCTTTTTACTCAAAGTCGCAGTCCGTTCATTGACCTCCTAGGCCCTGAGGGATCTGACCTCTGGACCTCACCTGCTCTTTTCACCTCCCATCCCTCCTCCCCAGCACACTGCCCTTTCTGTTCTTCCTTAAACACTTGTGACCCTCTCTTGCCCCAGGCCCTTTGCACATGCTGTCCCCTTTCCTGGTACATTTTCCCCCCAGATGTCTCCAGGCCTTTCTTTTTCACCTCCCGTAGGTCTTAGCTTAAAAGTCACTTTCACTGTTTCCCTATGTCATTTTTCCCTCCATAGGGTTTATTACCATCTAACTTTGTTTTTTTTTTTTTTTTTTTTTTTTTGAGATGGAGTCTCACTCTGTCACCCAGGCTGGAGTGCAGTGGCGCTATCTCTGCTCATTGCAAGCTCCGCCTCCCGGGTTCACACCATTATCCTGCCTCAGCCTCCCGAGTAGCTGGGACTACAGGCATCCACCACCATGCCTGGCTAATTTTTTTGTGTTTAGTAGAGATGGGATTTCACCGTGTTAGCCAGGATGGTCTCGATCTCCTGACCTCGTGACCCTCCTGTCTCAGCCTCCCAAAGTGCTGGGATTACAGGCTTGAACCACCGCACTGCGCCACTACCTAACTTTTTATATAGTTCATATGCTAATCTCATTGACTGTCTCTCTGCACTAGGATAACAGATTCAGGTGGAGAGGAGCTGGGCTGGTCTTGTTTATGGCTGTCACCTAGCACAGTGCTGGGTGCACAGTTGCTGCTTAGTTAATATTTATTGCATGGATGGATGGGTGGGTGGATGGATGATGGGTGGGTGGATGGGTGAATGGATAGATCGATGGGTGGGTGGGTGGATGGAATGATGGGTGGGTGGCTGGTTGGCTGTGGAGGAAGCCAGTAGATACTGAGGGAGTCACAATGTGGGGAGGTGGCTTGCTTAGGAAAGGGCCCAGGAAGGCCGAGACATTTAAAGACCTCCTGTGTGGCAAGACACTATACTGTTTTTGTAAATAGTTTTATTGGAGTGTAGCCATGCCCATTTGTTGGGGAACTGATGAGGCTCTCTAGGCTGGGGCTGGTAGAGACTGGGAATTAGGCACGGTCAGTGAACCCCTGCTACCTCCCACAACTGAGTGTGTATGAGGGAAGCCTCCCACAGTGGGGACATCAGGACAGCTGGGGCTAGGCAGCAGGTCCACCTGCTGGAGCCAGGGACATCATACTGCTGGGTGGAGATAGGTGGGCCTTGGGTGGAGATAGGTGGGCCTTGGGTGGAGATAGGTGGGCCTTGGGTGATGGCCTTCCTTCTGCCCGAGCCAGCGATCGGTGCTCTCCCATCTGTACCAATCCCCGGAGGAGGATGCTGAGATCCGTATCAATGCCTACCTGGCCCTGATGAGATGCCCTAGTGAGGAGGTGTTTGCCCAGGTGCGGCGCACCCAGGCAGGCGAGCTGTCCACCCAGGGTGAGCCATGGGTGTGTGTGTGGGAGGGGTGTGGGCAGGGGTGGGGCTGGGAGGGCACCTCCTGGAGAGTGCAGGGGGTTTGAGAGCATCCTCTCCTTCCACTCTTCTGGTATCCTCCTGTCTTCTTGTTCCCCTGTTTCTCTACCATACTGTCTTGATAAGGGGCTGTATGTTCTTCCCTCCCCCACGTGGCAATTCTAGTCCCCATTCTGCTGTTGAATGACTTGGGAGAAGTTGCTTCTCTTCTCTGGTCCTCAGTTTCCTCATCTGTAAAATGGGATGGGAATCAGTCCTCTTTTAGCTCTGGCCAGATCACGACACAGTATCCTAAAGAGAGACCTAAGATAGAAGAGGGATGGTATCGGCAAATCTCAGATCCCTTCTGGAGTGAGACAATTCCCTTTATACAGGCACCTGAACCCACAGATGTAAATTCAAAGAAAATAAGTTCAACTGATGGTTGAAAAAATTTCCATAATGCACAGTGGGGTGAGAGCCTGGAGCCCGAGAGCCCAGCTTCAAATCCCAGCTTCACCACTTCCTTCCTGTATGCCTTTAGACAATTAAGTAAACCTTTTTGAGGCTCCATTTCTGTACCTGTATATTTTAGGTACAGATAAAATCTACAATAGGGATAATGCTAGTACCTCCCTCAGAGTGTTGCAAGCATAAAATGAGTTAATACACAAAGACATTTAGAATGCATAGTGCGTCATACGTATGAATGTTGCTTTTAATGCTGTTATCACTACTGCTATTATTAATGCAGTGTAGCTAGATGATCAAAATTTTAAAGCATAGGCAAGGGACAAATGGAAAATTAGTCTTCCTTCCCCTTCCCCCCAATATCTTCCTGTGTCCTGAAGATACATAATGTGAGCAATTCTCCTGTACATGTAATACATACATAAACATACACATGTATCTCCTTAACAGTAGCATCTCAGGATCATGTTCTATTTGTTATTGTGCTTTTGTGCTTTGTTTTTGTTTGTTTGTTTTTGTTTTTGTTTTTTGAGATGGAATCTCGCTCTGTTGCCCAGGCTGGAGTGTGATGGCGTGATCTTGGCTCACTGCAAGCTCCACCTTCTAGGTTCACGCCATTCTCCTTCCTCAGCCTCCCAAGCAGCTGGGACTACAGGTGCCTGCTACCACGCCCGGCTAATTTTTTGTATTTTTTTAGTAGAGATGGGGTTTCACTATGTTAGCCAGGATGGTCTCAATCTCCTGACCTCGTGATCTGCCCACCTCAGCCTCCCGAAGTGCTGGGATTACAGGCATGAGCCACCGCACCTGGCCTTTTTTTTTTTTTTGAGACAGAGTCTTGCTCTGTCACCCAGGCTGGAGTGCAATGGCACAGTCGCGGCTCTCTGCAACCTCTGCCTCCTGGGTTCAAGCAATTCCCCTGCCTCAGCCTCTTGGGTAGCTGGGATTACAGATGTGCACCACCATGCCTGGCTAATTTTTGTATTCTTTTAGTAGAGATGCTTTTGCCATGTTGGCCAGGCTGGTCTCGAACTCCTGACCTCAGGTGATCTGTCCACCTCAGCCTCCCAAAGTGCTTGGGATGACAGGGGTGAGCCACTGGGCCCAGCCTTTTCCTTGCTTTTTGTCTTTACCATGTCTGGGAGCTCATTTCTCATCTATAGCTCTTATAGACTCTTATCTGTGGCTGTGTGGCTGTTCCACCAGAAGTTTTACTATAACCCATTTTGCCAATCTCCATTGATAGACCTTTAGGCTGTTTCTTGTCTTTTGCCATTAGAAGCAACAACCACAAACCTACCTGCACAGCTACCTTTGGCCCTTGAGTTAATCTCACTTTAGGATAATTTCCCAGAAGATAAGTTACTGTGGTAAAGGGTATGCACATTTAAAAGTCTGATGTGATATTGTTGAATTACCTTCTGAAGAGATGGCACTATTGGAAGATACAGCTCTCTGCATTAGGAGTTTCAGGCCTGGAGTGGGATGTGTGCTGAACCCCTCCTCAGGGGATCAGCTGAGGGGCTCATCCTCCACGGTGGCCCTGGGGTACCACCTGATATATTGCCCAATGGGAACAAGTGGGCACCTTATCCCTAAAAACCCACATTCTGCTCTATTCTTTGACAGATTGTTCCAGAAGCCCCTGACTGGACCTTCTAAGAGCCCAGGACAATGTGGGGAGGATTGGGGGCTCCCTGTAAGACTCTAATATTCCCCATTGGACTCAATCCCATGAGGCTCTCATTTGATCTTTATCCCTCCAGGGACCCTCATGGGTCACACGTCACCTTTTGCTGATCCTGAAACATACTTAGTCTTTTAAGGTCCAGGCTCTGCTTTTAACTGATCTTCCCAAAAAGCCCTGCAAGGTACTTTGTTAGTTCCTTTTTCAGATGAGAAAACTAAGGTTCCAAGAGCTGGAACATCTAAGGCCACACTGGTACATGGTGGAACTAAGGTTTGAAATCAGGTCCGACTTCCCATTTTCACTGATGAGGAAACTGAAGCTCAGAGAGGCAGAGGGACCACCTCGAGGTCACACAGCTTTTGAGCTTTGGGACTGGGTTCAGACTCAGGTCTGACTTTTGAGACTATGACACCTTCCTTTCTCTTCTGGGAAGTGTGTCAGAATTCCATACACGGGCTGGATTTCCACGTTCTGTCATGGCACAACTTGTTGGCTGCTGTTTCTTGAGAGAAGACGTAGGTCTCCGTAGCCAGGCTCCTGAGAAGCCCCTGTGTGAGAGAATTGCAGGACTGGGATGGGGGTCGGGGGAGGGTACTTTCCTGGACAGCACCAGCTCCAGGCCCTTTTCTCATGTCCCCTCCCTGCTGCCCACGACTCTATTCCAGTGGGTTCTTTTGTGTGGAGTCATCTCCTGCAGCTGCTGGAGACACGCGACCCCCTGAAACGGGCCCTCCGGGACACCCTCCCTGAGGACATCCTCAGCCAGGAGTTCCACCCGGAAATGTGGAAACACTCGTCCTATTCTGATGTCACCTTCCGATCAGGTATGGCCATCCTGGGCAGGCCCAGTCTTGCTCTGGGACCACAAAGGCTGGGGACCCTGGAGCTCCAGCTCTCGAGAGCATACGGATCAGACGTTGTGTCAAGCGGTCAGATACACGCCAGTCGGGTGTGGTGGCTCAAACCCATAATCCCAGCACTTTGGGAGGCTGAGGCAGGAGGATTACTTGAGCCCAGGAGGTCGAATCTGCAGTGAGTCATGATTGCACCATTGCACTCCAGCGTGGGTGACAGAGCGAGACCCTATCTCAAAAACAAAAAACAAAACCAACTTGCTGCTTGTTCAAACTTTTTTTGCAGTATTTCCATAGCACCTGCTGCTTTTTTAGAGAAGTCATATCAGTTATTTTATGGTTTTCTGAATACTTACATCTTCTCTCTAAATTGGCTCTTTGTACCTTAGATTTATGTTAAAAAGGAAATTGTCTATCAGTACCATTAATAGAAAATCAATTCAACTCTCTGTAAAGAGAAGATAGTCCTAAAAAGAAATACTGTACACCCAGAGGTGGGTAATGAAACACTGATATATTTGTATACGTGTGTGTGTGTATATATATATGTGTGTGTGTGTGTGTGTGTGTATATGTGTGTGTGTGTATATATATTTATATATGTATTTTTTGACACAGACTCTTGCCCTGTTGCCCAGGCTGGAGTACAGTGGCACAGTCTTGGCTCACTGCAACCTCCACCTCCAGGGTTCAAGTGATTCTTCTGCCTCAGCCTCCCGAGTAGCTGGGACTACAGGTGCGCACCACCATGCCTGGCTAATTTTTGTACTTTTATTAGTAGAGATGGGGTTTCACCATGCTGGCCAGGCTGGTCTCGAACCCCTGGCCTCAAGTGATTTGCCCACCTCAGCCTCCCAAAGCTAGGATTACACGCATGAGCCACTGTGCCTGGCTGAAACACTGTTTTATTAAATTGTCCTGGATTCTGTGACTTGCTGAGGGCTGTGAATTTTGAAAAGAGTTTTTTCCTGTGTTAAGAAGAGAGATTAGCCCCACACTGAGACTGCCTCTTTGTTGTAATTAAACAGAAAATCAAAAAGGGAATCTCTTTCAAACTAAGGCTCCAAAACTACGTCAGCCATTCTTGGAAGCCTGGGGTTGGGGTTTGGGTGCTCTGGGTACCTCTTCTCTGCCTGTCAGCAGAAGTGGGTGTGTGTGACTCTCGGTCCTGGACTCCCTCTGTTCTTGAAAAGGCTTAAGGCTGTTTCCCATCCTGGCCAGGGAGAGGTGGGAAGACACACCATGTGTCTGGCTGTGTCTCAGGGTATGGCCCCATGGTAATAGCCAGACCCCACTCTGAGTGTGTGCAGAGTGTACTGATGTTCTTTTCTTACTCCTAGTGTCTGGAAGCCTGGGAGCCAACCTGGAGGGGACCCTTCTCTTCTCTCCTGCCTCCTTTCTCCCCCGTTCTGCCACAGTCAACCTGACCATCCACACCATGGGCCGTGCCTTCAACCTCCTGGAGGTTAGAGGGGAGCCTTGCTGTAGCCTCTGCAGGGCCTCTCCTAGACTTGGGGCCAAAAAATATCCCAGTCACTTATCTGTCTGTCCATCCATCCCTTGACTCCATTGTTCAATCCCCTCCCCCAGTATCTAGTCACCCACCCACCCATAGGTATGTCCATACATGTATCAATTCACCTACATGCCTCCATCCCTCCATCCATTCCTCCCTCCTCCACCTATCTATTCACCTGTTCATCTGTCCATCTGTCCATCCACCCACATCCCTCTCATTCATCTCATCCATCCACTCACCCACCCACCCACCCATCATCCATTCACCCACCCACCCACCCACCCACCCACCCATCATCCATTCACCCACCCACCCATCATCCATTCACCCACCCACCCACCCACCCATCATCCATTCACCCACCCACCCACCCACCCACCCATCATCCATTCACCCACCCATCATCCATTCGCCCACCCACCCACCCACCCATCATCCATTCACCCACCCATCATCCATCCACCCACCCACCCACCCACACATCATCCATCCACCCACCCACCCACCCACACATCATCCATCCACCCACCCACCCACCCACACATCATCCACCCATCCACCCACCCACCCACCCATCCACCCATCATCCATCCACCCGCTCACCCACCCACCCACACATCATCCATCCATGCACCCACCCATGCACTCATCATCCATCCAGCCATCCACCCGCCCACACACCCATCATCTATCCAGCCATCAACCATCCATCCATCTACCCACCCGTGATCCATCCACCCACCTACGCATCCATCCATCCATCCATCCATTCACTCATTCATTAATCCACCTACCAAACCACCCACCCACCATCCATCCATTCACTTATTCATCTGTCCACCCGCCTACCCATCCATGGACATACCCACCCTACCCATCTGTCTGTCTGTCTGTCCATCCATCCGTGTAATTTCCCATGCATCTCTCTGTCTACTGTCTAACCTACCCATCTATTCATCTGTTCTCCTACTCATCCATCTTTCATTCACTTAGCCATCCATGTCTACCCACATTCATCCATCATTCCATCCTCTGAGTCACACACCCATCCATTATCCATCCACCCACTCACCAGTCATTGCCAAGGGCTGGTCTCTGGTGACTTCTCTGAAAATGCTATCACAGATATCTAGATGGGAAGAGGGAAGAAAGAATAGATGGAAGGAGAGAGGTCCATAAGAAAGAAAAAGTAGATGGATGGATAGGAATGAGGATGGATAGAACAAAGGAAAGAAAAGATGGAAGGTGGAGAGGCAGATAGATGGATAGATGGGAAGGACAAAAGGATAGGTGAACAGAGGGTTGCACGGATGGGCAGATGGAAGACAGGAGGGACAGAAGGAAGGATCCATTTATTCACCTATCAAATTTTGAGAACCTCTACGCCCAGATCAGGTCATGCAGGTGCCTAGTGATTGAGACATGAGTGTTTGGCCTCATCATGGATCTTTCGAGGAAGACACACATTCCAGTCTGAGTATATTGTGTGTGGGGCAGAGGAGGTGGAAAGAGAGTGACATGGGAGTTCAGGGAGGGCTTCCCAGAGGTGGTGACATTTGATCCAAGCCTTAAAGAATTGGCAAGAATTCTTCCCGTGTGGTGTCCACCAAGCAGATACAGAGAGTGATGGATTTCCCAAGGTCGTGTCCCTGAACCTAAGCCTAGGTGGGCACCAGGGAGCCTGGAGTGGCCTGCTCAAGCCTCTGGTTCCCCCATTCATATCCCCAGCCTGACAGCTCGTCATCACCCCTGTAACTGAGTTGTTCCTCCCTGAGCCCCTGGCTTCCCTTCTCAGCTTGGGCTCCGGCTGGAAAATGCTGAGGAAATTGCTCACAGGCTGTTTGGCAGGAAGTCATTCTGGGGCCAGGAAGACGGGAGAGAGGCCAAGCCAGAGAAGCCCCCAGGGCCAAAACCAGGGCCTGTACCACAGCAAGCCAGCCCCAAGTGTCCAGGAGACAGAGACAGAAGGATGAGAGACCTACAGCAGAAGGTAAGGGAGGTGGCCACACCCACCCTACTGCCCCAGGCAGGCCACCTCGATTCATGCTTGGGCTTTTGAACCTGAGACTTGGATGTCTGTGAACTCTGACCCCGTCCCCTCCTTACAGAACTGAGTGGCTGGTTCAAATCTGAGTAGTCAACTGGCTTTATTTGGAAAAACCATTGCTTGAAATAGATCCTATGCATGGGAACGTCCCTAAGTTGTAAGTGTACAGCTTGCCTGTCCACCACCTCAACACACCCACATCACCAGCACCCAGACCGTCTTCAGCTCCCAGCCTCCCCTTTGTCTTCCTGTTCTTGTTAACACCCATCCTTAACCAGGGGTGACCACTCTTCTGACTTCTGGCAGCATCAATTCGTTCTACTTTTTTAAAATGAGCTTTGCTGAGATCTAATTGACACATGGTGAACAGTAGTACATGGTTAAGGGGGACAGCAGCACACAGTTAAGGTGAATGGCACCACACGGTTAAGGTGAACAATTTGATACATTCTGACCCATGTACACACTCATGAGATCATCACCATGATAAAGCTTATGAATACACCCATCACCCCCAAAAGTCTCTTCCAGATCCTTAATAATCCCTTCCTCCGGCCAGGCGTGGTGGCTCACGGCTGTAATCCCAGCACTTTGGGAGGCCAAGGCAGGCAGATCACGAGGTCAGGAGATCGGGACCATCCTGGCTAGCACAGTGAAACCCTGTCTCTACTAAGAATACAAAAAACTTAGCAGGGCGAGGTGGTGGGCGCCTGTAGTCCCAGCTACTCAGGAGGCTGAGGCAGGAGAATGGTGTGAACCCAGGAGGCGGAGCTTACAGTGAGCCGAGATCGCACCACTGCACTCCAGCCTGGGCAACAGAGCGAAAAAAAAACCCTTCCTCCTGCTTCTCCTCTGTCCCCAGAAACTAGCGAGAGGCTTTCTGTCACCGTAGACTTGTTTGCATTTTCTAGAATATTATGTAAATTAGATGACACAACAAGTCCTTTTTTTTTTTTTTTTGGAAACAGTGTCACTCTGTCACCCAAGCTGGAGTGCAATGGCGTGATTTTGGCTCATTGCAACCTTTGCCCCCCAGGCTCAAGCAGTCCTTCCACCTCAGCTTCCAGAGGAGCTGGGACTATAGGCATGTGCCATCATGCCTATCTAGTTTTTTAAAAAATAAATATTGTAGAGATGGGGTCTCACTATGTTGCCCAGGCTGATATCAACCTTCCTGGGCTTAAGCATTCCACCTGCCTTGGCCTCCCAGAGTGCTGGGATTACAGGTGTGAGTCACTGTGCTTGAGAACATGTCCTTTTTTAAAAAAGCATGTACTCTTTTTTTTGTTTGGCTTCTTTTATTCAGCATAATTATTCTGAGACTCACCCATGCTATAGATTATAACATAGTTTGTTTCTTTTTATTGCTAAGTGGTATTCCATTGTATAGATATACCACAGTTTGTTTCTCCATTCACCTGTTGGTCGACATATGAGTTGTTTCCAGGGTTTGGCTATTAAAAATAAAACTGCTATGAATATTTGTGTACAAGTCTTTAGGCATGTGGTTTTGTTTATCTTGAATAATTAGTAGGTGTGACTGGATCATATGGTAGGTATATGTTTAATTTTTTTAAAGCTGCTGAACCATTCTCCCAAGTGGTTATACTATTTTTGCATTCCCACCAGCAGTATGTGAGAGTTCCAGTTTCTCTACATCCTCACCAACACTTGGTATGGTTAGACTTTTTAATTTTAGCCATTCCAATAATGTGTTGTTGTATCTTGTGGCTTTAATTTGCATTTCCCTAATGACTAATGACATTGATCATTTTTTCACATGCTCATTTGCTATTGTACGTCGTCTTTGGTGAAATGTACATTCAAATCTATCTTATTTTGTTGGCTTGTTATTATTGAGTTTTGAGAATTCTTTCTATATTCCAGAAACATGTTGTTAGTTTTTTCTTTTCTTTCTTTTTTTAGAGTTGAGGTCTGGTTCTGTCATCCAGGCTGGAGTGCAGTGGTGTGATCATAGTTCACTGCAGTCTTGACCTACTGGGCACAAGTGATCTTCTTGCCTCAGCCTCCTGAGTAGCTGGGACTGTAGGCAGTACTGCCACACTTGGCGAAGTTTTTTTCTCTTTTTGTTGAGATGGGGTCTCACTGTGTTGCCCAGGCTGATCTTGAACTCCTGGCCTCAAGCGATCCTCCTGCCTTAGCCTCCCAAAGTGCTGGGATTACAGGTGTGACCCACCACGCCTGACCAGAAACAAGTTCTTCATTAGACATGTAACTCAGAAATATGTTCTCCCAGTCTGTGGTGTGTCTTTTTGTTCTCTTAATGGTGTCTTTCAAACAATAGCAGGAAGTCTTAATTTTGATGAAGTCAAGTTTATTAGTTTCTTTGACTGGTAGTGCTTCGACTGTTACAGCTCAGACATTTTTGCCCGATGGGATGTTACAGAGATTCTCATAGGACCTTCTGCAGACCTCTGAGCATGCTCTCTGTTCAGCTCTCTGCTTTCTGGTACCCTCCCCTGCAAAGTCCAGCTGCCAGGGTCTCCCCACACCCCCAGCTCCTCAGTTCAGGGAGTCCCCCAGCTCAGCCTCCATTCCCCTTCCTTGTGCTGCAGCCTGGACACTGACTCCAGGTGGGAAACTGTGCTCATCTCGCTTGTTTCCATCTCTTGGAGTGCATCATCTTGGGTTGCCTAATGTCTGTGTCTTGGGGACCATTGTTGAGCCTGTGTCATCTGGGTTACCAGCTGCTCCCTGTGGGAGGTTGAACCCAGTCTTCATGACTCCAATTTGGTCAGCAGTAGAAATCACATCCAGTTCCTTCTGTAAACATTATATAAATGGAATCATTCACAGTGTACTCTTGTTTTTAAGAGATGAAATTCTCATATGTAAAAATAACCATTTTAAAGTGAACAATTGGCCGGATATGGTGACTCATGTCTGTAATCCCAGCACTTTGGGAGGCCGAAGTAGACAGATAACTTGAGCTCAAGAGTTCGAGACCGGCCGGCTCAACATAGTGAAACCCTGTCTCTATTAAAAATACAAAAAAAATTTGCTGGGCTGGTGGTGTGCTCCTGTAATTACAGCTATTCTGGAGGCTGAGGCGGGAAAATCACTTGAACCGGGGAGGCAGAGATTGTCAAGAGTCAAGATAGCGCCACTGCACTCCAGCCTGGGTGACAAAGACTGTGTCTCAAAAATAATATAATAATAATAATAATAATAATAATAATAATAATAAATCGAATAGGGCTGGGTGCAGTGGCTCCTGCCTGCACTTTGGGTGGCTGAGGTGGGCGGGATTGCCTGAGGTCAGGAGTTTGAGATCAGCCTGGCCAACGTGGTGAAACCCCGTCTCTACTAAAAATACAAAACTTAGCCGGGCACCTATAATCCCACCTACTTGGGAGACTGAGGCAGGAGAATTGCTTGAACCCAGGAGGCAGAGGTTGCAGTGAACCAAGGTCTCGCCATTGCACTCCAGCCTGGGCAACAAAAGTGAGACTTCGTCTCAAAGGAAAAAAAGTGAACAATTCGGTGGTGTTTAGTATAGTCACCGTATTATACCGCCACCACTTCTGTCTGGTTCCAGAACATTTTTATCACCCCCAAAGGAGACACTGTATCCATGAGTCGCTCCCCAGCAGCTCCTCCTCCTAGTCTCCGACAGCCATCAATTTGCTTCCTGTCTCTGTGGATTTACCTCTTCTGGATATTTCATATAAATGGAACCATATAATATGTGACCTTTGTGTCTGGCGTCTTTCTCTTAGCCTAGTGTTTTGGAAGTTCACCCACATAGTAGCGTAGCTCAGTACTCCATTCCTGTCTAAAGTCAAGTCATGTTTCATTGAATGGATGTACCACGTGTTTATCCATTCATTCAGTGATGGACATTTGGGTGGTTTCTGCCTTTTGGTGACTGAATAGTGCTGCTCCTATACTTCTTTTTGTGTCTGACTTTGGTTTAAAATTGGTGAGATTTCGCTATACTGTGGTTTGGATTTATAATTTGTTCCTTTTCATAGCTGCATAGTATTGCATTGTGTGAACATAAAACAATTTCTGTGTCCATCAGTTGCTGGCTATTACGAACAGTGCTGTGAAGACTCTTGGGTCTGCCTTCTTAGGGGACGTGTGTATTCATACCTGTCAGGCATACACTTAGGAGTGAAATTGCTTAGTCTTAGGGTGTATATATCTTTAGCCTACTTTTTCTCTTCTTATTATCACTTGAGTATTTTCTTACTTAGAAGCTCAACATGTGCAGGTATTTTAATATTCATCCTATGGGTAGGGACCACAGTTTACCTAACCGTTTTCCCATTGATGGAGTTTTAGATTATTGACAACATTTTGCTCTTATGAAATGTCATTGCCGTGTACATCTGATAGTGACCAAGGTGAATGGTTGGGACATTGGTTCACTTGGTCACATGTTTCCTAACCACCAAGTATAAAACCAGGGCCTGGGAATACCAGGATGAGCAGGGCAATAATCTCTGCTGTTAAAAGCATCTTGGACTAGAGCTGGGGGCAGCAAGAGACTTGAAAGAGGGAGATGGGCTAGGTATAAACAGTTTTTCATAGAATGCACAATCCCCTTGGTCTGTTATTTTCTCACTTTTCCTAGAGACTCACATCCCGAGAAATATTCTGCATGAGCGCAGTGATGAATGGCAGCAGATACTTGGCCTCAGTGTTGGAGAGACAATAGGGAGTGGTGGGGACTGTGGCGGACAGAGGAAGCCCGTGGCCCAGCTAAAGTGGCAGCCAGTGCTCAGCTCTGGTCCTTTGTTGTCCCTTGTTGTGGGGAGGGTGGGCAGCCCGATGTTTCTCTTTATAGAGAAGCCGGAGAGCTGGGTTTTATGTAAAATCTCCCAATTTCCAAATTCAATTTATAAAAAAACGTACGTGGCATGAAAAACAAAGACTAAAAAACTGCCATGAACCAGACACCAGGGAGATACGGCAACAAGAGGCAGTGGGGTTTGCCTGATTGCATCTTGGGGTGGAAAGAAGACATTCATGGAAAAACTGGTGAAATGTAAATGAACTCTCAAGTTTAGTTGATGGAGACACACCAATGTTGATTTGTCAGCTTGCACCGTGCATCCTGGTGATGTAAGATGTTAACAATGGGGAAATCAGTTGAATGATACGTGGGAACTCTCTGTACTGTCTTTGCAAATTTTCCTTTTTTCTTTTCTTTTTCTTTTTTTTTTTTTTCAGAGACAGGGTCTTGCTCTGTCTGTTGTCCAGGGTGGAGTGCAGTGGCATGATCATAGCTCGCTGCAGCCTTGATATCCTGGGCTCAAGTGATCCTCCCACCTCAGCTTCCCAAGTAGCTGGAACTACAGACAGTTGCCACCATACCTGGGTTTTTGTTTTTGTTTTTGTTTTTTTTCCTAATTTTGTAGAGACAGGGTCTTGATATGCTGTCCAGGCTGGTCTTAAACTCCTGGCCTCAGGCAATCCTCCTTTCTCGGCCTCCCAAGTGCTGGGACTAGAGGCATGAGCTACTATGCCAAGTCAGTTTTCAACTCTTCCGTAAATCTAAGATTATTCTAGAATAAAACCTTTATGAAAACATACACACACACTCTGAGCATTGGACACTACTGTGCAAGTCAGAGAAAACACATCTGGGTTGGGATTTGGTTCATGCTCTAGGAGTTTTGCAAGCCTCATCTGGACCCCACAAGTTCTTGACGTTTCTCTCCAGACACCCCTTCCCCCTCCGAAAGTACAGGCACTTTGCCCTGTGTATTAGTTCGTTCTCGTGCTGCTGATAAAGACATACCAGAGACTGGGCAGTTTACGAAAGAAAGAAAATTCAGTAGATTTACAGTTCCAAGTGGCTGGGGAGGCCTCAAAATCATGGTGGAAGGCAAGGAGAGGAAGTCACATCTTACGTGGATGACAGCAGGCAACGAAAGAGCTTGTGCAGAGAAACTCTCATTTTTAAAACCATCGTATCTCCTGAGCCCATTCACTATCCCGTGAATAGCACGGGAAGGACCCGCCCCCATGGTTCAGTCATCTCCCATAGGGTCCTCCCCATAGCATGTGGGAATTATGGGAGCTATAAGATGAGATTTGGGTGGTGATACAGCCAAAGCATATCACTCTGCTAACCCTGACCCTGTTCTTTGTGACCTGTCTGGGCCCTCCCCCAGGTGACCCGGAGGCGTGGGGCCACCCAGCGGGCTCTGCGATGCGAGTTGAGCATGAAGGTGCTGGGGCAGGAGCTGAGCTTTGTGAACTGCGGAGCCACAGGGAGTCACGTGAACCACCGGTCCCTGAACCTGGCCGAGCTCGTCATTAGGCTCATGAAGGTAGCTCCTGCCTGCCCCTGCCCATGCCATCTGCCCTGTGACACTTTAACATAACACTTAAGGGCATGAAATTTGGAGTCAGGCTGCCCGAGGTCAAATCCCAGCTCTGTCATTTACCTCCTCGAACCTGTTGATTCACTTACCATGGTCTTAGTTTCTGCATCTGTGAAACGGGGATAATAAATAAAAAATAACAAAATATCTGGCTGGCCGAAGTGGCTCACGCCTGTAATCCCAGCACTTTGGGAGACCGGGGCGGGTGGATCACCTGAGATCAGGAGTTTGAGACCAGCCTGGCCAGCATGGCAAAACCCCATCTCGACTAAAAACACAAAAATTACCCAGGCGTGGTGGAGGGCATCTGTAGTCCCAGCTACTTGGGAGGCGGAGGCAGGAGAATCGCTTGAACTCGGGAGGCAGAGGTTGCAACGAGCAGAGATTGCACCACTGCACACCAGCCTGGGCGACAGAGTAACACCATCTCAAAACAAAAAAACCCAGAATATCCATTCATAGAGCAATTGTATTAAAGGAGCTAATATGGTGAAAATGCAGCAGGATGCTTTCAGCTTGCCCGGTGCATACTAACGGCAGGATCCACGTTCCTCCCCACCTAACTGAACCTGATCCCTGACCTTTTCTCATAAGCAAACTGCCTGGGTTAATACCTAGCTCCATCCCTTTCTTGTTACCGGGCCTTGGTGGGACATTTATCTTTGTGGTCTCAGTTTCCTCATCCAGAAACTGGGATCACATGCGCTTTGAGGACAAATGAAATCTACTGTACTCAGTACTCAGAGGGTGCCTGGCTCACAACAGGGGTGGCCTCGTGTCCCCTTATGGTTTCTTTCTTTCTGTCTATCTGTCTTTCTGCATGCCTTCCTTTCTTCCTTTCTTCTTTTTGAGATAGAGTCTTGCTCTGTTGCCCAGGCTGGAGTACAGTGGCATGATCTCGGCTCACTGTAACTTCTGCCTCCCCGGTGCAAGCAACTCTCCTGCCTCAGCCTCCCGAGTGGCTGGGACTACAGTTATGCACCACCACGCCAGCTAATTTTTGTATTTTTAGTCGTGATGGGGTTTCCGCATGTTGGCCGGGCTGGTCTCGAACTCTTGGGCTCAAGTGATCCATCCACCTCAGCCTCCCAAAGTAGAGGGATTACAGGCCTGAGCCACCACGCCCGGCCCCCGGTTATGGTTCTTTGCCTGCAGGGGCAGGCGGTGCAGATGAACCGGAGGCTGTGCCTGGCCACAGAGGAGCTGGTCTTTCCCACGGTGTCTGGCCTTCCTGCCCGGCTGACCCTAAACGCTTCAGCTGCCATCAGCATTCGGGTCCGAGGAACCGCTGACTTCCAGCAGCGCTCAGATTTCTCCATGAATGGTTATGTGAAGCCCAGGTATCTAGCTCCTGGGAGCTGGCACGAATTAGGTGGCATGATCTCATCCCTACAAAGGGCTGCAGAGGCCTGGGTGACATCCACATGGGCAAAAGGGAATCCCTATTCTGCAGAACACCTGTGCCAAGAGACTGTGTGCAGAGGTGGTTAGATCCACTTTACAGGTGGGAAGACTGAGGCTCAGGTCCAGTCACGTGTTCAAGGTCACACTGCAATGCGAGGTGGCTGGCCATAACCCTATGCCCTTCCATCTACCCCACTCAGAAGGGAGGAGAGCAGTTAGCCTTGAGCTCACTGAACTCGTGCAACCCCCTCCCGACCAAGCAAGGCTGGTGCTTCTTCCCACTGACAGATGAGGAAACCAAGGTTGAAGGCGAGGACACTGAGAACCTGGGGCCATATGGCGCCAGAGCACCTGAGCAGAATGTGTGCAATATTTGGTCTGATTCCAGAACCTGCTGTGGTGCTGCTGAGCATCTGTCCCCAGCCCCTCAGCTGAGCTGTCCTTGGGTCCTGGGTCTGACATGGGGAACATGGATGCCCTAGGCTGGGTGCTCTCTGGTGTGAAGAGCCTGAGCTGGGACTTAGACAGCCATGGTTCACGTGTCCCAGCCGCATGCTTTGTCCCAGTCATGGAACCCAGGCAGGTGCTTTCACCTCTCTGAGCCTCAGTTTCCCCATCCGTAAGAGGGATTAGTGCAAGTGAGGACTGGAAAGTGCTTGGTGCACGTACAGCCTGTGGGGGGCAGTGGTGGAGGGGCTGCTGTGGCTCAAGACTGAAGGGGGCTGCTGGGGGTGGTAGGCGGGGTCTGTGGCCCCAGAGCCCTTGGGATGTAGCTGGTACATGCCTGTCCTTCAGTGCCCTGCTCCAGATCTCGGCTCAGATGGGCACAGCGGGCACCCTGGGGCAGGCCGGGCTGAGGTGGGTGACCAGCGTCCGTGGCGCCACCAGCCTGGATGGCGGGATCCAGGTACAGAAGGGCCAGGACCTCAAGGTGCATCTGAACATGCCCGAGGAGGCCATGGAGCTGCTCAGCTTCAGGTGGGTGCCCAGTGCTGGCAGAAAGGGAACCATGAGCGCGAGGGTGCAGGTGAGCAGGTGTGTGGTGTGTGTGCATGCATGTGAGTGTGTGATCACATGTCTGCATGTGTGCATGGGGACGTGCATGGGTATGGATGTGACATTAGCATGCAAGTGTGTTAGTATGTGCACCCATGAGCCTGTGTCTGAGTACACATGATCTGGCATATGAGCGCGTGTGTGAGCTGCTGTGTGCATGAGGGTGTGTCCGTGAGTGTGTCAGTGAGGAGTGAGTGTGTTATGGGAGTGCGTGTGTGTCCACAAGCATGTATGCCTGTTGACTTTGAGGGGTGGGTGTGTCTGACAGGGACCGTGGGCAGCTGAGAGATGACAGCTGGAGAACTTTCAGACCCCTCAGCTCTTTCCTGCAGTCCGTCTGGGGCATGCTTGTCTGTGACCCCTAGCGAGGTGACTCTTGGAGAGGGGCAATTTCAGAGGGAGTGAGAGTCCAGGCTGCCCTACCTACCCACATTCTTTCGCTCATCCTGTCCCATGGGGACTTTGCCTACCTGGTTCCTCCCTCCTCCCACCTGCCCCTGTTTGCTGCACCTCACTCACTGTCCCCCTCCATCCTGACCCCCTCCCGCCAGCCTTCTTTCCATGCTCCTAAAGCGGCCAGCTCGTTCCTACCCCAGGGTCTTTGCACCTGCTGTGTCCTCTGTCTGGAAAATAGCTCCTTCTCATCCTTTGGATTTCTGCTCAAATGTTATCTCTGCAGAGAACTCGCTCTACTGCAGCTAGGGGAGGCCCTGCTCTATCCCTGAGACAGTCCCCTGCCGTGCTACCTCCATGTGGGTTTCTCACAGCACTTGTCACTCTCTGTGGTCCTCAGCATCTGTCCCTGTGGCCATGGAGTGTCACTCCACCAGCGTGTGCACTGCCCAAAGGCTGGCCCTGTTCAGGGTAGAATTTGCCCCTGTGCCAAGCTCTGGCAGCTTAAGGTGTTACTTGTCTAATGAATGAATGAAAATGAGGTGTCTGACACTGTCCTCCTTCCCTACCCAGCTCTCAGCTATACCTCATCACCAGGAATGGCGTGAGGAGCCTCAGACATGTCCCTGGCCCTTCTGAGGCCCAGTCCTGTACTGGTGAGGAAGGTAGGCAGCGGGGCCTCCATGCCATCGTCCCAAGGTGGGCATCTTGGGGTTGAAGGGAGAAATGCCAGCTCCAGATCCCAGAGTTGCTCTCCTGCCCTAAAAGTATTCATATTCTGCAAACAAAAAGTATCTGAGACAGGTCTCAATCAATTTAGATGTTTACTTTGCCAAGGTTAAGGACATGCTTGGAAATAAAGGAACACAAATCCACAGAACAATCTGTGGCCTCTGCCTTTTTCCAGAGATGATTCTGAAAGCTTCAAGGTTTTTTTTTTTGTTTGTTTGTTTGTTTGTTTTTTTTTGTTTTGTCTTTACTTTAAGTTCTGGGATACATACGCACAATGCGCAGGTTTGTTACACAGGTATACATGTGTCATGGTGGTTTGCTGCACCCATCGTCATCAAGGTTTTAAGCCCCGCGTGCATTAGTATTTGTCCTAATACTCTCCCTCCCTTTGTTTAAAGGAGAAAAGAAGGCTGGAGGGGAAAGAGGGAGGGTATGGTCACATGACTGAATCCACAGGCTGCAAGAAGAAAGGAACAGGGAGGGGAATAGTCACTTACATATTCATCCTTGCTCAATAAATCAACGCCTTACATAAGATAAGGTGAACATAGAATAGCTGCGCAAATATTTAACATTTTATCTGTAGCTACCTGCTTAGGAACAAAAGAGAAGGCAGCTTTTTGCATGACTCCGCTTCCAGCTTAATATTTTCCTTTGGCATAGCGAATTGGGATCCCAAGATTATACTTTTATTATTATTATTGAGACAGGGTCTCTGTCGCCCAGACTGGAGTGCAATGGTGCTATCATGGCTCACAGAAGCCTCCATCTCCCCAGGCTCAAGTGATCCTCCCACCTCAGCCTCCCGAGTAGCTGGGACTACAGGCACTTACCACCCTGCCCAGCTAATTTTTTTTTTTTTCCGTATTTTGTAGAGACAGGGTTTTACCATGTTATCCAGGCTGGTCTCAAACTCCTGGGCTCAAGTGATCCACCTGCGTCTGCTTCTCAAAGTACCGGGATTACAGGCATGAGCCACTTGCACCTGGCTTTCTTTTCCTTTACCAACCACTTCTGTCAATGATAATGCTTCTAGAACTCTACCCTATAAAAGCAAAGCAAAATCACTTAAAAATGCTCTGTGCACAGAGATGTTCGTTGCATCATTATTTAGAACAAAAAATAGGAAGCAACTCAAATATTCCAGAGTAGGCAAAATGGCTAATTATAAGGGCCAGTGAGCTAAGCGTAGGTTGTTACATTAAGTGGTTAAAAAGAGTCAAAAGAATATCTTGTATCATGAAAACTTCATGAAATTGAAATTTCAGTGTCCAGAAAGAAAGTTGTATGGGAACACAGCCACACCCCCTTCATTTGCATATAACCTATAGCTTTGTCCCACAACAGCAGAACTGAGTACTTGCAAGCTAGACCATATGACCCCAAAGCATAAAATGTTGACTATCTGGCCGGCAGATAGCTAGCTTGCGCCTGTAATCCCTGCATTTTGGGAGGCCGAGGTGAGAGGATTCCTTGAGTCCAGGAGTTCAAGACTGGCCTGGGTAACATAATGAGGCCTTGTCTCCATAAAAATTAACAAAGTAGCCAGGCATGGTGGCATGCACCAGTAGTCCCAGCTACTTGGAAGGATGACAGGAAGATCACTTGAGCCCAGGAGGTCGAGGCAACAGTGAGCTGTGTTCATGCCACTGCACTCAAGCCAGGGTGACCAAGGAGGATTCTGTCTCTAGCTAGCTAGCTAGGTAACTGACTAAACAATCGGGCCCTTTAGCAAGAACGTTTGCTGGCTCCTGGGTTGGTAAGTTATTGACATACTGCATAACTGTTTTTTTTTTTTTTTCGAGACAGAGTTTCACTCTTGTCACCCAGGCTGGAGTGCAATGATGTAATCTCAGCTCACTGCAACCCCTGCCTCCCAGGTTCAAGTGATTCTCCTGCCTCAGCCTCCCAAGTAGCTGGGATTACAGGTGCATGTCACCACGCCTGGCTAATTTTTGTATTTTTAGTAGAGATGGGGTTTCACCACATTGGCCAGGCTGGTCTCAAACTCCTGACCTCAGGTGATCCGCCTGCTTTGGTCTCCCAAACTTTTAAATTCCATTATGAGTGAGCTGTTTTAGTGAGAAACTTCTTTAATAATAATACCAAGTGTGAGGCAGCAACACTGAATATGATCTCAACTGGGTAAAAAGACAGGAAATAAATGTGCCAAATAATAGCACATCTTGCAATATATATACACACATATATATGTATGTAATCCCATATATATGTGTACATGTGTGTATATATATGTATATACATATGTGTCTGCATATGTGTATACATATATATGAGTAAGGTTGGGGAGGGCTCTTTTTAATGAAGAGATACAAATTTTGCTTCTTGATAATTTTCCTTTTTTGCATTTAACTTGTATTTAGAATTGTAAATAAACTCATTTACAATACAGAAAATATACAGAAAAAATTTTTAAAATCTTTCAATTTTTCTAACTTCCTGCAACAAGTACATTTTTTTTTTTTTTGAGACAGTGTGTTGCTCTGTTGCTCAGACAGGAGTGCAGTGGCGCAATCTTGCTCTCTGTAACCTCTGCTTTCTGGGCTCAAGTGATTCTCTTGAGTAGTTGAGATTACAGGTGCCTGCCACCATGACCAGCTAATTTTTTTTATTTTTAGTAGAGATGGGGTGTCACTGTGTTGGCCAGGCTGGTCTCAAACTCTTGACCTCAGGTGATCTGCCCACCTTGGTCTCCCAAAGTGCTGGGATTACAGGCATGAGTGACCACATCCATCCAACAAGTACATTTTTATTTATTTTTTATTTTTTATTTTTTGAGACGGAGTCTGGCTCCATCGCCCAGGCTGGAGTGCAGTGGCTGGATCTCAGCTCACTGCAAGCTCCGCCTCCCGGGTTTGCGCCATTCTCCTGCCTTAGCCTCCCGAGTAGCTGGGACTACAGGCGCCCGCTACCTCGCCCGGCTATTTTTTTGTATTTTTTAGTAGAGACGGGGTTTCACTGTGTTAGCCAGGATGGTCTCGATCTCCTGACCTCGTGATCCGCCCGTCTCGGCCTCCCAAAGTGCTGGGATTACAGGCTTGAGCCACCGCGCCCGGCCACAAGTACATTTTTATAATCGGAATAAGAGTTACTACAAAAGACATTATTGTAGGCCCAGTGCTGTTCTCAACACTTACTGACCTGTTAGTCCTCACAGCTATGCCATGAGACAGGAACTATTATCATTAGCAGTTTAAGATGAGAAACACTGACGCCCTTACAGTCAGTCAAGGGAGTAATAGCAATAATAATAATGAAAAAGAAACTTCGAGACCCAGAGAGGTTAAGTAATTTGTCCAAGGTCACACAGCTGGGAAGTGGCTGAGCCTAGAATTTGAACAAGGCATTCTTGCTCCAGAGCCTGTGTTCTACACAGTATTGCCTGACACTCTTTTTAA
Source organism: Macaca mulatta (assembly GCF_049350105.2). Classification (NCBI taxonomy): domain Eukaryota; kingdom Metazoa; phylum Chordata; class Mammalia; order Primates; family Cercopithecidae; genus Macaca; species Macaca mulatta. The sequence goes on along the minus strand of NC_133425.1, from coordinate 12,616,939 downwards.
AAAGTATACCAGGAGCCAGGCACGGTAGCTCATGCCTGTAATCCCAGCGTTTTGGGAGGCCAAGGTAGGCAGATCACCTGAAGTCAGGAGTTCAAGACCAGCCTGGCCAGCATGGTGAAACCCCATCTTTACTAAAAATACAAAAGTTAGCCAGGCATGATGGCGCATGCCTGTAATCATCCCTTGGCAGTCCCGCCCCTGCTGGCCTCCCTTCCTGACTGTCCTCCAGACTCGCTGCCCTGAAGACACACTGGCCCCTTTTTCAAGGCTACACTAATGCCTGCCCCAGGGCCTTTGCACTGGGTGTTTCCCTTGTCAGTAATACTCTTCCCCAGGACATCCACCTAACTCCCTCCCTTGCTCCTTTCAAGTGTCCTTCAATGGGACCCCTCAGAGGCTGCCTTCCCGGGACCCCCTGTCCAGACCAGCACCCCCGTCAGGGCCCCTAACCATTGACTTTGCCAGCACACTCACTGGCGGCTGCCGTCTTACCCGTTCTTGTGTGTGGTCATCCTGTGCCTCCTCTCTAGGATATAGCTACTCAGGAGGCTGAGGCAGGAGAATCACTTGAACCTGGGAGGCAGAGGTTGCAGTGAGCTGAGATTGTGCCACTGCACTCCAGCCTGGGTGACAGAGCGAGACTCTTGTGTGAAAAAAAAGTCTACCAGGGGTTCTCAGCTGGGGCAGTTTTGACCCCACAGGAGACATTTGGTAATATGTGCAGAAATATTTGATTGTTGGTAAGGGTAACTGGCATCTAGCGGATAGGGACCCACGATGCAGCGAAACATCCTATAATGCACAAGACAGCCCCCCAGATAAGATGATCTGAACCCAAATGTCAGTAGTGCTGAGGTAGAGAAACCCCGGTCTACACACCACTGCCTCACAGGATTCCTGTCTACATGGTGCCTTTCTTTAGAAGAAATCAGAGAAGTGCTTTCTTCGCTGATGTGGCAGCTGTGGGTGCCCATGCCCAGAGCCCTCTGGGTCTCCACTGACCAGGGCTGCCTGCTTACCTCTCTCTGCAGTGTCCTACACCTGGGGCTGGCGGCTGTGCGCTGAAGTGACCTGGCCGGTGCCTGGCCAGCCCTACGTGCTCTCATTGCCTGTGTTTGCGGCCGTGACGCTGCAGAAGCGGGACCCGGGGCTCCGACAGTATCTGCTGGAAGCTGCGTATACCCTGCAGCCCCAGGTGGGCCCTAGGGAACAGCCCTGTCTTTCTCAGCCATGTCATGGGTCTCCTTAGGTCAGCACTGGGCTCTCCCAAAAGGATGTGGGGCTCCTCTGTGGCGCTGTTGGGCTGCGCTGCTCTTGCTGTAGGTTTCTTCTGGACCCTTGCGCATACTGATTCTCTGTCTGGGGCTGTGTGACGCATTAACTCTGAATCAGTCTTCAGATCTCATTTCAGGGGTCACTTCCTCAGGGAAGCCTGCCTTGGTTACCCCAGAGCACATCATATTCTTTTGTGACTTGCCTTAAGACATCCACGTTTCTTCCCTTTTGATCACTTCTGTTTCTTAGTGAAGCTAGTTAGTTAATGTCTGTCTTCCCTGCTGGTGACTCAGTTCCTGGGAGCAGATTCAGGGTTTGTTTTACTTACCCCTGTGTCATAGCATCTGGTCCAGAGGAGACACTCAGCGGCCTCCTGTCTGATCCCCCAGCTCCTGCTCTGGTCTCCTTACCATCTTAACCAGCAGCCAGATGGGCCCTCTGAAATCCTAGCTGGATCGTGTCCCTCCTCTGCATGAACCACCCCGTTGTGGCTCCTGTTATCCTTAGAGTAAGAGCCAGACGCCGTGACCCACAGGCCCTTGGCAGTCCCGCCCCTGCTGGCTGCCCTCCCTCACTCTCCTCCAGACTCACTGCCGTGAAGACACACTGGCCCCTTTTTCAAGGCCATGCACATGCCTGCCCCATGGCCTCTGCACTGGCTGTTTCCCCTGCCAGGAACACTCTTCCCTGGCACAGCCATCTAACTCCCTCCCTCGCTCCTTTCAAGTGTTCTTCAATGGGACCCCTCACAGGTTGTCTTCCTGGACCCCCGTCTAGACCAGCACTCCGCTCAGGGCCACTAAACCATTGACTTTGTCAGCACACTCACTGGCTGGTGCTGTCTTACCCATTCTTGCGTCTGGTGGTCCTGTGCCTCTCTAGGACGCAGGCTCCATGCGGTCGGGGACTCTGCATGTCTCATGCTCAGTCATCTTCCACTCAGCAGCGCGTCTCTGTTGGTGTTGAACAGATGTACGCTGCCGTGGGATTTCAGAACGGGGCTTGTGGCTGAGGCTGCACTTTCCTGAAAAGACACCCAAGCCTTGGACTCGGGTACAAGTGATTTATTAAGAAAAGGCTCTGGGGGACCCAGTAAGAGTGGAGAAATTAGGACAGGCCGGGGGAAGATGCTGAGAGGGGTGCAATTTCAGGTGAAGTTGCAGCCTCAGCCTGGCCCCACGGGGAGCCCCAGAGCACGAGGTATTTGCAGAGTGTGTTCCCTTCTGGGTTAGGGTGCTGGGAGTTTTGGCTGGAGTGCTGGAGGGCAATGTTCTGGAGCCCTCAGGTGACAGCCAGGAAGTGCAGAGCTTGCAGAAGCTGGGGGACAAGGACACAAAGCCAGTTAAAAGGATGGGAGAGGCCGGGTGCAGTGGCTCACGCCTGTAATCCCAGCACTTTGGAAGGCCAAAGCAGGTGGATCACTTGAGGTCAGGAGTTCAAGACCAGCCTGGCCAACATGGTGAAACCCCTGTCTCTACTAAAAATAACAAAACAAAAATTAGCCAGGCTTGTTGGCGCATACCTGTAATCCCAGCTGCGCAGGAGACTGAGGCAGGAAAATCACTTGAACTTGGGAGGCAGAGGTTGCAGTGAGCCAAGATCATGCCCCGGCACTCCAGCCTGGGCAACAGGGTGGGACTGGGTCTCAAAACAAAAAAGGATGGGAGGCGTTTGTACAGGATACCGGGGGTGTGCCCTGCAGCTGCTTCTCCCTGGCCATTTGCTGGATAAATTGCGACCCTGTGGGCGTGGACCTGGGCTGTGCTGCAGAGCTTTACACTTCTGCAGGCGATTTTGAAGCCCGAGAAACTCCTCATTGGGGAATTATGAGGACAACTGTGCTAGGGTCTGAAGGGTGGAGGTGGAGGCTCTCAGTCTTGAGGACTCTGCTGTTTACAGAAGGACAGCTGGTTCCCTCAAGAAGCCACAGCCCACATCTTCATGGGCACGCCGGGGTCAGAAGTGCCAAGGGATGTCGGGGTGGACGTCAGCTACAGCTTGCCCCAGAGCAAGTTCCGGCTCAAGCTTCTCCATCCCAAGAAGAAAATCGAGCTGGACGGTAATGTCAACATCCCTCCCTGCTCCCTGTACCCCTGACTCGGTGCCACACCCAGGGCTGGGCCCCTACGGTGAGCTGGCTCATAGGTTTGTCTGTGATCTCCTGAAATCCAGTCCCATTTTACAGGTGCTGCATCTTAGGCTCAGAGATTAAAAAATGGGCAGGCGGTCCTCCCAGGGGAATGGAGGGGCCAGATCTAGATGTTCAACGCTTGTCTCTAAACTCTCGTTTTGTACCCCCAGGAAAGATGGAGGCTCTTGGGAGTGCCCACGTGGGTCACTTGGAGTTGATACTGGATGACAGGGATGTCTACTACATCAAGGTTTGCTCCACACCCTTGGCCCACCTGTGTCGGCACCTGCCACCTCCCCAGGGATTTCCTGCCCGGGTCCCAGAGCCCTGTTAACTATTGCCACCACCTCTGGGATCTTCCCTTTCTACCTGCCGGTTAACAAGTGTTAGTTCTGTTACCCAGAAATGTATAAAGAAGAAAAAAATGGGCTCAAATTCCACCGTCATTGATGTTAAAAATGGATATTAATAACACAAAAACATGCTTTTAAGAATTCAGGCGGGATGCAGTGGCTCACGCCTGTAATTCCAGGATTTTGGGAGGTCAAAGCAGGTGGATCACCTGAAGTCAGGAGTTCGAGACCAGCCTGGCCAAATGGTGAAACCCCGCCTCTTATAAAAATACAAAAATTAGCCAGGTGTGAGGCAGGTGCCTGTAATCAGAGCTACTTGGGAGACTGAGGCAAAAGAATCACTTGAACCCAGGAGGTGGAGGTTTCAGTGAGCTGAGATCATGCCACTGCATTCCAGCCTGGGAGACAGTGTGAGACTCTGTCTCAAAATAAATAAATAAATAAATAAATAAATAAATAAATAAATAAATAAGCCAGGTACAATGGCTTATACCTGTAATTACAGAAAGTTAGGAGGCTAAGGTGGGAGGATCACTTGAGGCTAGGAGTTCGAGATAAACCTGGGCAACTTAGCAAGATCCGGTCTCTACAAAACATTTTAAAAAGTTACCCAGGCACAGTGGCGTGTGCCTGTAGTCTCAAGTACTCAGGAGGCTGAGGCAAGAGGACCGCTGGAGCCCAGAAGGTTGAGGCTGCAGTGAGCCATGCTTGTGCCACTACACTCCAGCCTGGGCAACAAAGTAAGATCCTGTCTCACAAAAAAAGAATTCAGAATAGAGAAAGGTATAAATTGGAAGTTAAAGCATGCCGCGTCCGAAATTTCTTGCAGAAGTATTGATGCACGTGTCGAGAAATCTGTATTCATTTCCCAGAGCTGCCTTAACAAAGTACCCTAACTGTGTGGCTTCAGCTACAGGGATTTATTCTCACAGTTCTGGAGGCCAGGAGTCTGAAATCGAGGTTTTTCTGTTTTTTTTCCTCCACTGTGAAGGCTGTCAGGGAGGATCTGCCCCAGGTCTCGCTCCTGGATTCTAGAAACCTCCAGAGCTCCTTGGCTTGGAGGTGGTCTTCTGTCTCCGTCTTCACATAATCTTCCCTTTGTAGGTGTCTGATGTCCACACATCCCCTTTTTACAGGGACATCAGGCACACGGGATTAGGGTTCACCCTCATCACCTCAGCTTAGCTTAATCATGTGTGAAGACCCTATTTCCAAATGAGGTCACATTCACAGATACGGCGGCTTAGGGCTTCAGCATCTTGCAGGGAGACACAGTGCAACCCGTAACACTATAGATTTGCAAATATTTTTAGTTTGGGTTTCTGGGTTTTATTTTTTCTTTCTCACATCAGGTGGGTGATGTGATGATGTAACAAGTTTGAGGGAGGCACACATCATACAATAGCATGAAAACCCAATTTTCATGCTTAGGTTTTGTTTTTTCATTTTTATTTTCTTTTTTTGAGGCGGGGTCTTGCTCTGTCGCTCAGGCTGGAGTGCAGAGGTGCAAACATGGCTCACTGCAGCCTTGACCTCCTGGGCTCCAGCGATCCTCCCACCTCAGCCTCCCGAGTAGCTGGGACTACAGGCATGTGCCCCCATGCTTGGCTATTTTTTTTATATTTGTGTAAAAATGGGGTCTCACTACATTGCCCAGGCTGGTCTCAAACTCTTGGGCTCACACAGTCTGCCCACCTTGGCCTCCCAAAGTGCTGGGATTACAGGCATGAGCCTCCACTCCCAGTTTCCCAGTTTTTTTCTTTTTTTTAACTTGTAGGGACTTTTTTTTTTTTTTTAACTCAAAAATATACCTTGGCAGCTGGGCGCCATGGCTCATGCCTGTAATCCCAACACTTGGGGAGGCCAAGGTGGATGGATCACTTGAGGCCAGGAGTTGGAGACCAGCCTGGCCAACATGGTGAAACCCCATCTCTATTGAAAATACAAAAAATTAGCCGGGTGTGGTGGCAGGCGCCTGTAATCCCAGCCACTCAGGAGGGTGAGGCAGGAGAATCACTTGAACCCAGGAGGCAGAGGTTGCAGTGAGATGATTTTGTACTACTGCACTCCAGTCTGGGTGGCAGAGCGAGACTCTGTCTCAAAAAATATATATATGTGTGTGTGCGCGCACGCTTGTATATATATATATATATGTATATATACATACACACGTAATACACATATATGTACATACACCGTGGCAATCTTTTTAGACCAGCATGCGCTGATACAATTTAAATTCTATTGTAGATTTCATTTAGATTAATTCAATCTAAATACTATTACATTCTACAATTAAATAGGCAATGCATTTAAATGATTCAAAGTTCAAAAGCTATGAAAGGGTATAGAACTGACTTTTCCGTTATGGTAGCCGGTGGCACACATGTTTATTGAAATCTAAGTGAGGCGGGGTGCGGTGACTCATGCCTATAATCCCAGCACTTTGGGAGGCCGAGGGAGGTGGCTCACTTGAGGTCAGAAGTTCAAGACCAGCCTGACCAACTTGGCGAAACCCCATCTCTACCAAAAATACAAAAAGTAGCCAGGTGTGGTGGTGGGCTCCTGTAATCCCAGCTACTTGGGAAGCTGAGGCAGGAGAATTGCTTGAACCTATGGGGGTGGGGACACGGAGGTTGCAGTGAACCAAGATCATGCCAGTTTACTCAAGCCTGGGCAACAGAGCGAGACTATCTCAAAAAAAAAAAAAAAAAAAAAACCTAAATGAATTAAAATTTAAGAAAATTAAAGATTTAGTTCTTTGGCTGCATGGGCCACATTTCAGGTGCTCTAAAGCTTCATGCAGCCCTGAGACATTGCCCTCATTACAGAAAGTTCTATTGGTTGGTGCTGGTGTAGCCTTAAAATTTCTCTCCCACCCCTCCTGAAAGCCAACCACTGTTAGGGTTTTATTGGTGATTCGTTTCTGAGATGGTCTATGCACACAGTCAGCACATGGAGTTAATTTATCCACTTTAAAGAAAATAAGTGCCTCCTGTGTAGCATGAATGACTGTGTAATAGTCCGTGGAATGGAATTTATTCAGCTAGTTTAATAATGAAGGGCTCTTGAGTTTTTGCCAGGTTTCCGCTCTTACAAATATTCTGCCGTGAACACCATTTTCTCTGCAGAGTAAATTCTTAACAATGGAATTCCCTGGCCACAAGGTTTATATGTTTTTTCTCTTTTCTTCCTTTCTTCCTTTCCTTTCTCTCCCTCTCTTTCCCGCCGTCTATTCCCTCTCTTCCCTCTCTCTTCCCACCTCTTTCCCACACTTTCCCCCATGTCTTCTCCCTCTTTGCCTGTCTCTCTTTTCCCTCTCTGCGCACCTCCCCACCTTCTCTTCTTTTATAACATCTTCTTCTGTGCAGTGGCATGATCCTAGATCACTGCAGCCTCAAATCCCTGGGCTCAAGCGATCCTCCTGCCTCAGTCTCCCAAGTAGCTGGGACTACGGCCTGTGCCACAATGCCCTTCTGTTTTTCTTTCTTTCTTTATTTCTTTTTGTTTGTGTGTGAAGATGAGGTCTTACTATGCTGTCTAGGCTTGTTTTCATCTTAGTAGGTGCTTTTCTAGGGTTCTTACCCAAGGGTACCTGGTCGAAACTTAGTGAGTCACTTGAAGCCCCTGTCATTCTGTTGAAGTTTTGTGTCTACCCTCCATCCTGCGGAGAAGATTTAAAACTTCCATCCCCTTTTCAAGCAGATCTGTGACTTCAAAAAGTGTACAAATGTTGGGAGGCTGAGGTGGGAGGATCACTGGAGGTCAGGAATTTGGGACCAGCCTGGCCAAGATGGTGAAACCCTGTCTCTACTAAAAATACAAAAATTAGCTGGGCATGGTGGCGCACACCTGTAGTCCCAGCTTCTCTGGAGGCTGAGGCAGGAGAATTGCTTGAATCTGGGAGGTGGAGGTTCCAGTAAGTCAAGATCATGCCACAGAACTAGAGCCAGGGTACAAATAGCAGTTTTAGACTTGATCCCACCAGGCATGATTGCTGGGCACCTTTGGCAGTGGATCTCCTGATTCTGCCTCAGTTCCCAGTGTCTTCTCAGAGAGGCCTGGAGTGGAGCATCTGAAGCTGGAGCTGGATCTCTTGCTGCAAAAATACATTCTCTACTTCCAGCTGTGCTGTCAGCCTGAGTTGGGGGAAGATCTATGTCAGGGGAGAGCTGTCCTCCTAAAGCCCCACCTGCCTGATAGCTGAGAGTTATGCCTCATTTCCAAAATTACCAGGGGCCCTCGAACTTCTAGTTGTTTGTCAAATGTACAAGCACAAGTTGCCTCTACCTCCCCGCGGACCTTCCTGCTGGTCCCTATGGAGCTGTCTGCAGCCTGGAAATGTTTGGACAAATTCTAGTTCCACCTGCCCCAGACTCATCACAAGTACAGTAACAGCTGGAGCTCCAGAACTCCGGAACTTTCTGGAGCCTGTTTCAGCAGACATGAGGTCCCCCCTTCAAGTCCTCTCTGTAACCCCATACAAGATGAAGAAACTGAGGCAGATGAGCTCATGAATACAAAGTGCCAGAGCTTGGGTTCAACTTGTCTCAAAGCTTATACGATTTAAGATTGGTTTAGGGAAGAATGTTCTGTTCTCTGCCCCCTCCCGCTAGTGTGCAGGGTTTGGGTCCTGGGTTGCCTGGAGAGCCCCAGGTTATGCCTGCTGACCTGACACGTTTACAACTAGTGTTCTCTTTAACTGCAAAGTGTTCTGGTTTGGGTGAGAAATTCTGTGTTCACTCTGTTCATGTGCACCTTGAGGAAGCTCTGACGAGCACCACACAGCGTCTGGTCCAGACTGGAGAAAGCCATCGCCAGAATGTGCCTGCCAGCAGGAAAAGCTGGGAGCAGAATAGAGAGCCAGCATCTGTTTCTGTAAAAAGAGAAGGAGAGGGTGTGTCTCTGTAGTCGTGTGTGCACACATGTACATCCATACACCTGTGACATACCCATACACATGTTCATACAGATGTCCGTACACACGCCCATATTTACATACATGAACATCCACATGTAGACACATCTGTATATACATTTATATATACACATCTGTATACACATCTGTACACATGTCTATACAGAGCCCGTACACATCCATATTCACATACATCCATATTCACATCCAATGTATTCACACATTTGTATTCACGCAATCCACATGTGGACATATCTGTTTGCATACATTCATATACACACATCCATATATCCACTTCTTTATACATACATATGTTCATACACACACATGTCCATACACACGTCTACATGCAGACACATCCATGTACAAGCACATTCGTACATACATCTGTGTGCACATCCAACAGAGAAAGTTCTGGCCTTGCTGGCCTTCGCAAGGACTTTGGATTGTACCATAAGAAAGGCTAGTGTGCCATCATTCCACATGTCTGGTTGCCATGTGGAGATCAAGTTGCCAGTGGCGGGATGTGAGCTGGGAGAGTCAGGAGGACATTGCATATACATATCCAAATGTAGGCATATCTGTATGCACATTTATGTACACACATCTATATATATACATGTCTGTTCACATGTGCATACATACATGTCCATATACATCCGTATTCACACAATCCACGTGTGGACATATCTGTACACATTCATATACATGCATTTATATATACACCTCTTTACACACATCCATACACATACGTGTCCGTACACGTGTCCGTACACACACGTCCATATTCACACACACGAACATCCACATGTAGACACATCTGGATATACGTTCATATATATACGTCCGTATATATACACATATCTGTGTGCATATCTACATACACCCATATATACATATCTGTTCACATGTCTGTACACACATCCGTATTCACACAGTCCACATGTAGACATATCTGTATGCATACATTCATATATATACATCCATATATATACCTCTTTACACATCCGTATACATATATTCATACACACGCATGTCCATACACACATCTACATACAGACGCATCCATGTGCAAACACATTCGTAGATACACCTGGGTGCACCCACATGTCTGTGTACATACACGTCTATACACACCCCTGTATACACACACATCCATGTAGATACATCTGTACACACATCCACACACATTCGTACACACACGTCTGCGGGGAGCAGGGAAAGAGAGCGTTAAGTAGTGGCAGTCTGGTAATAGCGTTGCTTGGACGTCTTTTGGGTAAACTGACCAGCTGGTGGCCATCAGAGGGGTGTTGGGTTGGGGGACTGCAAGTTGGCAGGGCCGTGAAAGATTGTATTTGCAGTTGCTCATGGCTTTTCCAGAGAATCTTCTCTGCGGGGCCGTGAAGTATGTAGTGAGCTGTCCCCATGGCCCATCTGCCAGTGTCTTCCCATGGCCAGGTCTGCACCACTGACCAAAAGAGAAAATTCTGGCCTCGATGGCCTTCGCAAGGACTTTGGATTGTACCGTAAGAAAGGCTAGTGTGCCATCATTTGACGTGTCTGCTTGCCATGTGGAGATCAGTTGCCAGTGGCGGGATGGGAGCCGGGAGAGCCAGGAGGATGTTGCAGTGAGACAGGCAGATGACCGGGGCTCCAGCTGGCGAGGCAGCAGAGGTGGCAGAAGTAGTTGATTCTAGACCCATTCCATAGGGACAGTGGACTCCAGTTCCTGATGGATTGAAAGAGGGGGATGTCAAGGAGAGAAGAGGAGTCCCTTGTATTTATGTCTAAATTTGTAACACAGGTTTCTGATTTTGAGAAATCCAGAGTTTAAAAAATTGGGGAAGTGCTGGGTACAGTGGTTCATGTCTGTAATCCCAGCACTTTGGAAGGCCAGGGCGGGTGGATCACTTGTGCTCAGGAGCTTGGGACCAGCCTCACCAACATAGTGAAACGCCATCTCTACTAAAAATTAAAAAATTTGCTGGGTGTGGTTGCTCGTGCCTGTAATCCCAGCTACTCGGGAGGCTGAGGCAGGAGAATCACTTGAACCCGGGAGGTGGAGGTTGCAGTGAGCCAGGATCCCACCACGGCACTCTAGCCTGGGACACAAAGTGAGACTCCGTCTCAAGGAAAAACAAAAACTGGGGAAGGATCAGTGTAGAAGGCTGTCAGCTGGCTTGTCTCCTGCCCTGTCTGGTCCCAGCTCGTGTGGTCAGGGCTGGGCCTGCTGGCCAAGCCTGTCTTCCCAGGTGACACTGAAGCCTTTTCAGGGCTGGAGTGACCTGCAGCCAGCCGTGGGTGGTGAGGCCGAGTGGTTCCAGGCGCAGCTGGAGGTGAAACTGGTGACGGGGGGCAGCCCCATTGTCTTTGCCGGGAACGTCACACGGCAGGCGGGCAGCAAGCTGGCCTTCTCCGCATGGCTGAGCCATCCACTGAGTGACCAGGCCCACGTGACAGGTAGGAGATGAGACCCCTTCTGCGCCCTCTGCTCTGTGGCCAGGCTAAGGTGTGGTGGCCCAAGTGCCTCATTATGCTCCTCGTCACCCCAGCCTCTCTTAATATCAACATCCCATCTAAGGGCAGATCCAGGATCCATGTGAGCCCCCAGAACCTCCCCCAACCTCCAACTGCATCCACAAACCTTAAAATGGCAGCTTTTGGAGTGTTTTTATTCTGATCCATGATAAGAAACACATGTAACATATTGACCTAAAATACACTGGGCATTTAAGACAGAGCAGGTGCTGGCCCTGGTGCTGGAGGTGGGGTGGTGGCGCCTGGGTGTGCCTCTCACGGGTGTTCCGGAAGATTCCAGGGTAAGGACAGGAGCTGGGGCTGGGGGTTCTTGGAGCAGTGGCTGTCGACCCTCTGATGTGGGCGTTTGGGAGTCATAACAGCTGGCTCAGTTTCACCTGTGTGTTCTGACTGAGCTTCTGTGTCTCAGAAGCTTCCAAAGGTGAAATTGACCCAACAACCCACCATGCGCTGTTATTTCTTTTCTCTTCTGTCTTGTTCGATTTTGGTTTTTTGTAGTTTATTTTTGGGCCAGGCGCAGTGTCTCACGCCTGTAATCCCAGCACTTTGGGAAGCTAAGGCAAAGAGGATTACTTGAGCCCAGGAGTTCAAGACCAGGCTAGGCAACATAGTGAGACCACTGTTACTACAAAAAATACAAAAATTAGCGAAGTGTGGTGGCACACACATCTGTCGTTCCAGCTACTCGGGAGGCTGAGGTGGGAGGATCGATTGAGCCTGGGAGGTCAAGGCTACAGTAAGCTGTGATCAGGCCTGTCTGTGGCCTATTGTGCAGGGTGCACATGTGTTGGCTCTTCAAGGAGCCCCCAACGCCAAGGCCCCTCGGTGATTCCCGAGTCCCCTCTTTGCCTGGGGGTGGGGATGTTGGTCCCAGGGGCTGGTCCTCTCATCTGCCTGCTCTCTGTCCCTGCAGCACTGCTGGAGAGGAAGGAGGAGGATGGACGGTGGGTGGCCACCCTGGGTGCCGAGCTCTTCGTGCCAGGTCTGGTGGGGCTGCGTGCCATTGGCCTGCTGCAGCAATGGGACCGGCTCTGGACCAACTACCTGAGGATCCAGTACAGCCTTCTGGGTAAGGTGCTGCGTGCCTGGCTGCGGGGCAGGTGGAGGTGACAGGGCCTGCCCTGTTTCCTAGGGCTGTGGCTCCGTTAGCTAAGATACGCTGTCACCACGGGGTTTTTCCATTAGTCACTCTGTTGGCTCTGAGTAGGACTGAGTACCTGTCCATTAAAAAAAAAAAGGTGTATGTTTTAAGGGGACGTTCACCCCCATCTCTTAAGACCTCCCCATCATCAGGTTCTAATGGAGTGACGGGTGGAGTAGAGCATGGGGTTGTGGCTGAGGCCAGGCTGGGCCAGGCCCTCCTCCTCTTGGAGCCCTGGTGAAGGGCTGCCTGGTAGAGGAGGGCAGGGGTCTATAGGTTAATCCACACAGGTCAGGCGAAGCAGCCGACACACGAGTGTAGCACCAGCCAGAAGCTGCAGGCAGAGAGCAGCTCGAATGGCGCCTACAGGCTGGAGCTGGGCCACGAGCTCCACTGCACACAGATCCCAGCCTTCAGCCACAAGGTGGGTGCCCAGGCCAGGTGCGACATCCAGAGAGAGCGCCAGAGTCAGGCAAGTGGTGATCTGAGTACCCTGAGCTCATCTCCGAAGAGATGGACTTGCTCAAAATCACATAGCCATATGGGAATGGATCCGGGGCTGGAACTTCAGCCTCAGTCTTACATCTATTCATCCAGGAATGCTTCAGCCCAGGAGGCAGAGGTTGCAGTGAGCCAAGATGGCGCCACTGTACTCCAGCCTGGGTGGGAGAGTGAGATCTTGTCTCTAAAATAAATAATAAATTAAAAACAAACAAACCAAAATAGTGCTTCCTACAGAACCGTCTCTTCTGAAAACCAAGCTGATATCCCTGGAGTGGGTGGCTGTGAGGAGGCCCAGGGACTGGGTGGGCAGGGCCTCCATGGGCAGTTCACCACCCATGTGTGTCCCAGGTCCAGCTCTGGCACGAGGAGGACTCGGGCCACCTGCACTCACAGCTGGAGGTGAGCTACGGGAAGCACTGGGACAAGAACAGCAACAAGAGGCATCTCCGTGTCAGCCAGACCTTCAAGAATGACTCGGGGCCCGCCCTGAGCAATCACTTCATGGAGGTGAGCCCGGCCACTGCAGCAGAGCCGTGCCCCATGAGTCCAGCATGGATGGTGGGAGCTGGGGAACCCCCGCATGGCCCTCTGGCCCTGGCTGCAAGGATGCAGCCAACTGAAACTCAGCCTTGGTGACTTTCCGTTTTGCACCTCCAGCCCCATGTCCCCAGGGGTGAGAAACGCTTCTCAGAGGGCCAAGGACTGGCAGGAGGGCCTGGGAAACACAGATTTCCACCTGTAAAAATGCGTTTTGGAAAGAGGGGTTCGCTTTCAGTTTTTCCCGGAGGGTGGGTTCTTTTGCTGAGTTAGGAATGATGGTGTGCTCAGCAGCTGAACAGGTGGTGGTTCTTAAACAGCACTATTTAACCTTGTATGTTGATTTAAAAATTGGTTTAGAATTTTTTTTCCCTTTTCAGATCCAGTCCTGCAAATGGTCTTTTAAATATTCTTTGATTTTAACTGTGTTTAAATATATGTCATGTAAAATTTACTGTTTATGTTATTTATTTAATTTAGTTTAATTTATTTATTTATTTGGAGACTGAGTCTTGTTCTGCCGCCCAGGCTGGAGTGTAGTGGCACAATCTTGGCGCACTGCAACCTCTGCCTCTGGGGCTCAAGCGATTCTCCAGCCTCAGCCTCCCGAGTAGCTGGGATTACAGGTGCCTGCCACCATGTCTGGCTAATTTTTTTGTATTTTTAGTAGAGACGGGGTTTCTCCATGTTGGCCAGGCTGGTCTTGAACTCCTGACCTCAGGTAATCCACCCACCTCAGCCTCCCAAAGTGCTGGGATTACAGGCATAAGCCATCACGCCCAGCCACATTTAGTATTTTAACCATTTTGAAGTTTAGTGGCATTACATGCATTTACATTCTTGTACAGCCATAACCACTACTTATGTCCAGAACTTCCAAAACTGCAAGTCTGTAACCAGGAAATGCTGACTCCCCATTCTCCCCTGCTCCCAGTCCCTGGAAACCATCATTCTACTTTCTCTTTTGGACTTTTGAGTACTCTAGCTACCACACAGAAGTGGAATCATACAGTATCTTTTTTTTTTTTTTTTTTGAGACGGAGTTTCCCTCTTATTGCCCATACTGGAGTGCAATGGCGCGATCGTGGCTCACTGCAACCTCCACCTCCCAGGTTCAAGCGATTCTCTTGCCTCAATCTCCCAAGTAGCTGGAATTACAGTCACCTGCCCACCACACCTGGCTAAGTTTTTTTTTTTTTTTTTTTTTTAGATAGAGTCTTGGCCTGTTGTCCAGGCTGGAGTGCAGTGGCATGACCTTGGCTTACTACAACCTCTGCCTCTGGGTTCAAGCAATTCTCTGGGCCTCAGCCTCCTGAGTACCTGGGATTACAGGCGCCCACCACCACGCCCGGCTAATTTTTGTATTTTTTAGTAGAGATGGGGCTTTGCCATGTTGGCCAGGCTGGTCTTGAACTCCTGACCTCAGGTGATCCGCCTGCCTCAGCCTCCCAAAATGCTGGGATTACAGGCGTGAGCCACCACGCCCAGCCCCAGCTAATTTTTTGTATTTTCAGTAGAGACGGGGTTTTACCATGTTGGCCAGGCTGGTCTTGAACTCCTGACCTCAGGTGATCCACCCACCTTAGCCTCCCAAAGTGCTGGGATTACAGGTGTGAGTCACCACGCCTTACTTGCCCTTTTTTTGGCTGGCTTACTTAGCATGTCCTCAAGGTTCATCCATATCATAGCATGTGTCAAATTTCCTTCCTTTTTAAGGCTGAATACTCCATTGTCTGTATAGACAGCATTTTATTTATCCATTCATCCGTTGATGGACATGCGGGTTGCTTCCATCTTTTGGCTATTGTGAATAAATGCTGTTATGAACTGATGCTTTCAGTTGTTTCAATTGCTTTCAGTTCTTTTGTATATACACCTGGAAGTGTCATTGCTGGGGTCATATGGTAATTCGATCTTTAATTTTTTGCAAAACTGCCACACTGTTTTCCACAGTAGCTGCAGTATTTTACCTTCCCACCATCAGCGTTTGAGAATTCAGATTTCTCCACATCCTTACCAGAGCTTCTTGTTTTCTGTTTTTTGGACTGGGTTCCATTCTCATTGCTCGTGTGGAGTGCAGTGGTGCAATCTTGGCTCACTGCTGCCTCGATTTCCTGGGCACATTCTAGGCCGGGGATGGCATGATCCCATTGGCATCTTCGGGGGGGGGGTGGGCATTCTCCAGTTTGTGCTGCAGGTGCCTGAGAGGCAGGTGGATTGCCGTGTGCAGCTGCACCACTTGAGCCTCCGCTTGCCCTATGTGGAGAGAAGCAGTCACCTGAAGGTGCAGTACAATGGGCGGCCGCTGTTTGTGGCAGGCGGGCAGTGGAAGGACACATCTCGGGCCACCCTGTGGAAGTGGGAAGGTGAGTGTTGGCCGTGGGGCCTCCTTGGCTAGCAGCTCAGATTTCTGACTTCCAGGCCTTTGCTCAAGCTATGCCTCCTTCCTGGAACACCTTTTCCTTTTATTGGCTAGGCTAACTGAAGACTCAAACTGGGCCAGGCACAGTGGCTCACACCTGTCATCCCAGCACTGTGGGAGGCCGAGGCGGGAGGACTTCTGGAGGCCAGGAGTCTGGGATCAGCCTGTGCAACATAGTGGGAACCTGTCTTAATTTTAGGAGCAAACACATGAAAACCCTTATCTTTAAAGAGTCCCATCATGCTTATAATTACATCCTAACTTCTTACCTTTGCCAGTCAAGTGTCAGGTCCCTGCCTCCTTCTCCAGCCTTGTCCCACCCCACTCTTCCCGTTGCTCATTATCCTGCAGGCTCGGAGGCCTTTTTTTGCTCCCCAGACATACTCCAGGGCCTTTGCATTTGTGGATCTTTGTGTCTGGAAAACATTGTCTCTCACTTTTAAAAAATGGAAAATGGATCCACTGGCTGGGTGTGGTGGCTCATGCCTGTAATCCCAGTACTTTGGGAGGCTGAGGGGGGGCGGATTACTTGAGGTCAGGAGTTCGAGATCAGCCTGGCCAACATGGTGAAACCCTATCTCTACTAAAAATACAAAAGTTAGCCATGCGTGGTGTCAGGCACCTGTAATCCCAGTTACTCAGGAGGCTGAGGCAGGAGGATCACTTGGACCTGGAAGGCAGAGGTTGCAGTGAGCAGAGATCACACCACTGCACTCCAGCCTGGGCAACAAGAGTGAAACTCCATCTCAAAAAAAAAAAAAAAAAAAAAAAATTCACCATAGTTTATCCATGAATTTTTTTTTTCAATTTTTATTTTTATTTAAGGTGATACCTTGTTTAAAAGTGAATTTGATTTTGAGTTGCTCATTGTCGAAGATGGGTCCCATGGGGGGTCATTGTATTATGCTCTTTGCTCTTGTATAGACTTGAACTACGTTTTCTAAAAGTTGATTAAAGTTTATAAGAGAAAGATATCCTCAGTGTCACACCTGCCTACCTTGTGGGTTTTTTTTTTTTTTTTTTTTTTTTTTTTTGAGACAATCTTACTCTCTCACCGAGGCTGGAGCACAGTGGCATGATCTCGGCTCACTGCAACCTCTGCATCCAAGACTTAAGCTATTCTCTTGCCTCACCCTCCCGAGTAGCTGGTATTACAGGTGTGTGCTACTACACCTGGCTAATTTTTGTATTTTTAGTAGAGATGGGGTTTCACTATGTTGGCCAGGCTGGTCTTGAACTCCTGAGCTCAAAGGATCTACCTTCTTCTGCCTCCCAAAGTGCTGGTATTACAGGTGTGAGCTGCTGTGCCTGGCACCTACTCCAAGTCTTGCTTAAAACAGCAAGCACTCTAAATTCTTTCAGCCAATTTTTCTGTTTATATTCTCCATCTTTTAAAATAATATAATCATGCAGTTATTTCTTGAATATTCAGCTTTGGTCATTCTCCATAGGTTTCTTACTAGAAAGGATAAGAATTTAACTCTTAGATTGGTGCCCCTTTCAAATACGTATTTCTCCCCATTTTCTTAAAAGAATTACATTTTGTTAACATCTGATGCTTACAGAATTATAACTATAAATATCTTACATAGCTTAGATATATGGTGTACTATCATGGTGACTTTTTGTTTTTTTCTGGAGTTTGTAATTGCCTTTATTTTTCTATTTGATTAGTTTTCTATAATTTTTGATAAATAATTACAGAATTTCAGCAGCATTGCAAAACTTTTTTCCAGGTGGTCAGACACATCAGATAGTTCATTGACTTCAATTAGTTCTGATATTTTTGTTGGGGACCCTCTTCCTGGAGCCTATGTCTTGCTCCAAAGTAGACCAGTTGCACAGTTGTGGTTCTGTAGCCTCCCTTTTCCATCAACCTGGATTTCTTTTCACTTCTCCTCTGGGTCACAACCCCTTTTTCTTAAACCTGTGTCATCTCTCTTGGTTTATTCCTTTGTTCTGATGGAGTACATCTTTCAGTAGCTTCCAGAGAAAGCATAGATGGGAGGTGTATTCATTCCCAAGGGTTTTTGTAACTAATTACTAAACTTGGCAGCTTAAAACAACAGAAATTTGTTTTTTCACAGTTCTGAAGGCCGTAAGTTTGAGTCAAGGAGCCGCCAGGGCCATGTTCCCTCTTAGCCTCTGGGGAGAACCCTCCCTTGCCTTTTCCAAGCATTTGGTGATGGATGTTGAAGCTTGGTGTTCCTTGGCTTACAACCGCATCGTCTCTAATGTCTGCCTCTTTTGTCACATGGCATTCTCCCTGTGTGTGTGTGTGTGTGTGTGTGTGTGTGTGTCCAGATTTTTCTTTTGTAATAGAGACATCAATTCTATAGGGTTAAGGGCCTGTCCTATTCTATTATGACCTCATCTTGACTTAATGATATCTGCAATGACCTCATTTTCAGTTAAGGTCACATTGGGAGGTATTGGGGATTAAGACTTCAATTAATCTTTTGGGGGAACACAATTTAATCCATAACAGAATACAAACATTTTGAGACCCTAAATGTTGATAATACTGGGGGAGTTTGAGTGGAGAATTTTAGGTTGGAAATAATTTTCTCTTGGGATTTTGAAGGCATTGCTCCATTGTTTTGAATTATTTGGGAGATCTGATGCTTTTTCTGATTTAGCATCTTTTGTATGTGACCCTTTTCTCACTGTCTTAGAAGCTTTTAGGAACTCGTCTTAGTCCTGGTAGTGGTAAATTTCATTACGAGGTACCTTAGTATGGACCTATGTTCCTCTGTTGTACTGGGTCTTTAGCATCGGGCATTTCAATTTGGAATCATGTCATTTTGGTCTGGGTAATTTTCTCTTACAGTTTCTTTGAGAATTTCCTTTCTTTGTTCTGAAATTCCTATTGGTTAGATGTCGGTCCTCAGAAAACTGAGCTTCTAATGTTTTCTCTGTTTCTCTTTTCAAACTAGTTTTTATTTTTGTCTTTTTTCTTTTTGTTTTATTGGAGAATTGGGGTCTCAGTATTTTGTCCAGGCAGGTCTCAAACTCCTGCGCTCAAGTGATCCTCCTGCCTCTGACTCCCAAAGTGCTGGGATTAGAGGTGTGGGCCACTGCACCCGGCCTCCTTGTTTCTCTTTTGTTCTATTTCTTTGTCCTTTTGTTCTATTTAAATGCCGATTTCCTCAACTTCATATGCCAGCCCTTCTGCTGGCATTTTTATTTTGGATTATCTTATATTTTCAAGAGCTCTGTTTTTTTGTTCCTTTCTAACATCGTCCTGTTCCATGAATGCAATTGTCTTCTCTTAGAGTATAAGTTACAGAATTTCGGGGATTTTTATCTGTTTCCTCCGAGTTTCTTTTTTCTTTTTATTTCTGTATTTCCTGTTGGAGGCTTTCCCCCAAATGCTAAGCCAGCCTTGGATATGTGTTTATGTTTGAGTCGGCTGCTCAAAATATTGGTTACCCTGTTTTCAAACAGGGTAATTATGTTTTGAGTGTACTCAGAAGCTGCCTGAGGACTTAATTAAAACCAGCAGTTTAGCAAAGTTAGGGATCTCATATTCTGGAGCAGAGATTTAAAAGTTTGTTTAAAAAAAATCTATTCTTCTTAAAATCCTTTTATGAAACTTAGAGTAAGAGACCTGCCGAAACAGAGAGGAGAGAACACATTTCCACACTTGGGCGCCTCTTGACTCTCCTGGATCCCATTAGGGGAGAGTGAGTGCTAGTTCTCTGCCAACCCAGGATTAGGCCCTAAGTCTGCCCATAACAAGGATCCCAGTAGAAAACTCAGGAATAAAAGTGGAGAAAGTGAGACATCTGGCTAAAATGACTAGAAGCCCTCAGCAAGTAAAGAAGGAAAAAGAAACTGAGAAACCAGAAAAATCATCAGACCAGTTAATTCAGCTTTGGAGTAACTGGAGATCTAGAGTTTTCTAAAAGATTAGAAATCTACTGAATTTGAAGAGTTGAGGAAGAAGAATCATGAATGGCCTAAAGCAGTTGCCCAGTGTCTCACACAGAAGGGCATGGAGAAGAACTGGCAGGAATGTCCCCAGATGGTGACAAGTTTGCAGAACTTTTACCAGATGACCCATGAGGCCACCCAGAGACCCAGGAGCCAGCCCTGGCCCTGTCCTCATGGAAATGCTCTATACAGGATTTTTGGATACAGATGGAAGGACAAAATGTTTTCAGGTCCTGCCTGGGCAGATGCAGTTGTCCTTCCAGCTCCGGAGTTCCAAACCCAGGCCTGTGCCATCTCCATTCACTTTGAGAAGCTGCTGTGGGCTCCCCAATCCATAGGCTGTGTGCAGGATCCTGTAGTACCCAGAGGGGCGCCCTTGATCGTGAACCCTGTGTGTGGTCAGCTCTAAGTCTGTTTCCTGCCTTTCCTCCAGCAGCCCCTAGCCGCCTGCAGCAGTAGCCGCTCTCTTCTAGTTCTGATCCAGGTCTTGAACTTGGGAGACAATTAGAACCTGGATCCCAATTCTGTCTGAAAGCAACAGAATAACATAATCTATACACTGGCACATGACCCTTGGTCCAGCCCAATGTAATGAGAAATAAATGAATGACCATGACCTCAAAAGCAAAACAACAACAACAACAAAAACTGAGCAACCAGACATATGTTCTGGAGGGCCCGAGCTTACCAGATCGCAACTGTGATCTATAAAGTGAAATAAGATCTTTATCACTATGAAAGAACATGAATGAAATAGAAAACAAATTGGAGACTCAATACTTGTTTGGAAGGAGGCGCTATATATAGGTGGGCGCACGTGCGGACTGGTAGGCTTCCCTGTCAATCAAGCAATTGGGTGGGGACCTGGCTCTCCAGGGATCCATGCCTTCCTTCTGTTCTTCTGTGGTGCCATCTTCCCGTTTCCCATGAGAAGGGAGCAACTGGGCAGGGACTAGGCTGCCCACTCTTCAGCGTCTCCCTGTTCTCAACTGAGCAGCTCCTCCCTCCCCTTACTGTGTCTTTGCCCCTGCATATGAGCCTGTCTGCCTCAGTTTCCCCAGACAGTAAATCTCCTGTCTCTAGCAGGGGTGGGTTGCCTGCCCCTTTGATTAACTCCCCCTTGTCTTTCATTTAGGTATCAGGTAAATAGTAACGTCCTCCTAGAAGCTTTTGCTGACCTACCCAATTTTTATCAAATTCCTTCTGTATTGTTTTTCTTCACAGCCCTCAGCATTTCTACCTGTGTTCCTTTTTTTTTTTTTTTTTTTTTTTTTGAGACGTGGTCTCCCTCTGTTGCCCAGGCTGGAGTGCATTGGCACCATCACAGCCACTGCAACCTCCACCTCAGCCTCCCAAGTAGCTGGGATATAGGTGAGCACTACCGTGCCTGGCTAATTTTTGTATTTTTTGTAGAGATGGGATCTCACTTTGTTGCCCAAACTAAACTCAAACTCCTAGACTCAAGTGATCCTCCCACCTTGGCCTCCCAGAGTGCTGGGATTACAGGCATGAGCCACTGCGCCCAACCTTCCAATGTTTTATTATGAAAAAACTGCAAACATTCAGACAAGTTGAGTGAATGGTATGGTGATCACCAGCGTCCTCTCATACTAGGTTCTGCTGTTGACAGTTGACCCCACTTGCCTCATCACCTCTCTCTCCACATATCCAGCCCTCTTATTTTTTCTGTGCAGTTCAAAATAAGTTGTAGACATTGATACATTTCATCCCTAAACGTTTCAGTATGTGTTTCATTAAGCAGAGTGAAATGCATAAATTATAGTACGATTGGATGAGTTTTGACAGGCGTATACACCTGGGTGATCCAAACACCTGTCATAAGTCACAACATCACCAATGTCCTAGAAAGCTCCCTTGTGCCTAGTTATTCCCAGTTTTGAGATTTGTCCATTGTGGCTATGATGAGACTCTGGGGACCTCTTGCTGCCTGCTAGAAGCTTCCTCTCCCCCGCGTACCAGATTCTCCTTTTTCCCTTGCAGGAGCCTTGAAGCTGGATAGTCCATGGCTGATGGTCTCTGCAGCTCACCGGCTATACTGGCCACACCGAGCTGTGTTCCAGGCTGTCCTGGAGCTAACACTGGGCAAGGCCTGGACCCTGAAGGACCTGGTGGTCAGCGTGGCCTGCAGGAGTCAGGGCCCCAACAGGGAAGGCAAGATCCAGGTCTACACCCCAGCTACCACCTACCTCCGGGTGAGCAGTGCTCGGCCCCCAGCACATGCGTGGTCCCCTGCCACTGAGATACTTTTCTGGTGCAGAGGTGGATAAAATCTGAGGCCTGTGGGCAGATAGCAGCTCACACATGTGTGAAGTTGGGCCAGTGCCTACAACTATCAGAGTTAGTTCCTAAGTGACGTAGAAAAATTAGACCTAAAAAAAGAAAATCTAGATTTCCCGTATCCCTGCTTAGCAGCTGAAGGGGAGAGAAATATAAAATAGGAAAGCAAATCGAACAGGACTTTGGAAATAGGTAGACATTCAGCTTTTGCCAAAAAAACAGAGTGAAAACTTCTAGGACATAAGTCGGTTTGATCCCAATTACTGACTGTAATGAAGTTGCTTCTCTGCATGCGTTTGGTGCAGAAGCAAGAACAGGTTTGGGAGAAAACCCATTAGTGTCATCTGCAGGGCTGAGGGAGCCTGGCGGATGGACTGTCTCCCTGCACTGGCTGATGCGTGGATGTGGGGAAGGTCCGGGCTTGATTGGGCTCATCCAAGGGCAGTGCAGTCCCCTCTGAGGCAGGGCTGGGTGGCACCAGGGTAGAGTCAAGAGCGGTGATAATCTTAGGAACCACGAGGAGGCCTCCGTGTAGCCGAGGGTGCCAAGACCGGAGAGCGAGGTACGGTTGGCTAGCTGGCTCCCACCCTTCACCCAACCAGAGGGCATGGCGGCCTGGTCCAGGGTGGTGGCAATGGAGGTGCCAGCAAGTGTCCAGATCCTGGAGATGCCAGATTTGCTGATGGATTGGCGGTGGGGAGGGAGTGAAAGAAAGGAAATAAATGGCTCTGAGGTTTTGGCCCAAGCATCTGGTGGGATGGAAGTGCCATTCTAGGAAATGGAGAAGTTGGCGGTGGGGAACCGAGGATCAATGACGTGGGACAAAGTGTTAGGAAGTTCTGGTATTGGGTTGGAGGCTCAGTCACGTCCTAAACCCTGTCGTGTCCTTGTCACTTCTTCTTGTGAAACCCCCGAGTTGTGTGAACAAGGGATGGCGGCCAACAGGGCACCATCCCATGCAGGGCTTGTGCCAGGGTGGTGGCTGCAAGTGGTCTATCTTCCCCAGCTCTGAAACGAGCCAGATCACACACAGCTCTTCCTAGGACTCCCGAAGACAATGGTGATGGTGCAGGGAGAGAAGGCCACCCGCCAGCGTGTGCCCTTCAGGGTACAGACACCCTGGCTACTACTAATAGCGGCCCAGCGAGATCAGATTCCCTCCCCAAACTGAAGAGGAGAGAAGGAAATTATGCCTGCTCAGGGTTGGGACGACAGAGGGGAGTTTTTATTTTTGTCTCAAGGCCCTGTAGGGAAAACTAGCCTACCTGCCCCAGTCAGGTTAGGCCTCACAGAAATGGCATTGAAGGGGTTTTGAGGGATGAATAGGCGTTCACCAAGCAGGAAAGAGATGAAAGCGTATCCACGGGGGAGGAAATAGGGTGTGCAAAGGCCTTGGTCCCCCTCCTCACCTCATTGCAGGTCTCCACGGTGACCGTCTTGGCACAGAGCCTCTTCCACAGCTGGAGTGAAGTCGAGTCAGCCTGGAACGCAGCAGTGCAGGGTGAGATCCATGCTGAGAACAGCCGGGACCATAAGATCCTGAACTGCTGGTTGAAAGGCCCCCGGCAGGAGCTGAACCTAACAGCCGCCTACAGGCACCTGGAGTGGGTAAGAGCCCAGGAGGCCTGTGCAGCCAAGAGACCACCAAATCCCTCACCTGGGTCTCCTACCTCTCTCCCTGCTTGGGATGGAGAACGGTTTTGTGCCACTGGCTTGGCCCGTGACCTTGGGCCTCCTGGAGCCTCTATTTCGCTCTCTCTCTCTCCTTTTTCCTTTTCCTTCTTTTCTTCTTACATATTTTTTGATAGTCTCATTCTGTTGTCCAGGCTGGAGTTCAGTGATACAGTCATAGCTCACTGCAGCCTCAAACGTCTGGGCTTAAAGGATCCTCCCCACTCAGCCTCCCAAGTAGTTAGAACTATAGGCACATGCCACCCATGCCACCATGCATTGCTGGTTTTTTTTTTTTGGCAGACACGAGGTATTGCTGTTTCCTAGGCTGGTCTTAAAGCCCTGGGCTCAAGTTACCCTCCCATCTCAGCCTCCCAAAGTGTTGGGATTACAGGCCTGAGCCGCTGCACCCAGACAAGCCTTAGTTTCTTGTTCTGTGAAATGAACCCTGGTCACATTAGCACAGATCCGGGAGCGAAGCTTGGCTTCCTTTAGCTGAGAAATCCAAGTTCTTCATTCCTCCTGGGTACCTAGGGAGATCTAGACATGGTGGTGTGCCGGTGGGATCCTGTGGTCTAATCAGGGTGGAGGTTGTGGGTGGAGTTCGGTAGTCATTCTCGGATAGTCATTTCTGGGGGTGATGGGCAGGCTGTGGGGGGCTACCCCTTGCCTTCCTGCAAGGCAGGTCTGCAGCATGGTCCTGCTGGCCCGTCCCTCCCTTCAGCCTGGATCTTGTTGCAGCCCCGGAAGACCCAGGTGTCGCTGACGGCTGTGCGGACTGGTGCCCAGGGCCAACCTCAGGGCCTGCAGTTGGAGGGAGAGCTGGAGGAGCTGAGGCAAGGCAGGACATTGTACCGGAAACGGGGGACCTTGCTCCTTAGGTGTGTGCGCCCCTTCTCCTCGGCTGACACCCTGCAAGTTTCCCCTTCTCCAGCATGGAGGGTCCCCGGGGGAACAGGATGGGCAGAGCTACCTGGAGAAACCCTGCTGACCTGCTGGGGCCCAGATGGAACCCAAATCCCAGAGGAGAGCCACCTCCCCTGAAAGCTCCCACATCCCTCGCCCCCTCCATTAGTTGCTGAGGTGGGAGCAGAAGTGAGTCTCATCATCCTAGCCTGGAGCTGCTTGGGGTGTCTTCTCATTTCCTAGAGACAGAGCTCATTAGAAAAGCAGTTCCCTGTGAGCAGGCAACAGCACGAGGTTGGGATGAGCAGAGCCATCTTGGACTCCAGGCTATGCATTGAGCAGCTCTGTGGCCTCAGATAAGTCACCTACAGCCTAAACAGCAGCAGTGATGACAAAGGAAGAGCAGCATCGTTTGCACAGTGTTCATTTGTGTTTTTAATCCCACTTACGTTCGTTGAGCACCTACTATGGACCAAGGGCTCTTCTGGGCCCATGGAAAATGGCAGAGAACCAGAACGTCAGAAACCTTTGCCCTTGGGGAGCTTGCGTTCATTCCATATATGTTATCTCTAATCCCGACCACTGTGTCCAATCAATATTATTTTCGACCCCGTTTTACAGATGGGGAAGCTGAGGCACAGAAAAATCAAGTCCTTTGCCCAAGGTCACACAGCTAGTGAAAGACCGTGCCTGGATTCCAGTCCCAGTCAGTGACACCAGATGCTGTGTGCCATCTATCCCCTTGGGTCTTTGCTGTCAAATGGCGATGGGGACCCCAGCCATGCCCACTTCACTGGCACAGTGAGGTGGTGAAGGCTTCCAGATGCCAAATTGTAAAGCACAGGGCTGCCAGGTGTCCTATGTTCTCTTCTCTGTGATAATCTTAACTCTGCAAGCTCGTGACAGGCCGAGGCTGAGAGCGTGGGGCACAATTGTCCCCCAACACTACCAGCTGCTTTAATGGCTTTGGCCCTGTTTATCCATCTGCACACCAGGCACCCCTTGCTCCTGCCCATCCCGCAGAGCCTCCTCCTGCAGGAGACCTTCACGACTGATAGGCGACACCAGCGCTATTCCCTGGAGACTAGAGTTGTCCTGAATGGCCGAGAGGAAACCCTGCAGACTGTGGTCCTGGGCTGCCAGGCTGGACACCCCTACGTGAGTGGGTCCAGGGCATAGCTGGGAAGGGGTCTGAGAGCCGGAGGAAGGCCCCAGCTGCCTCCTGACCCCCTGTGTGCGTGTGTACATGTATGTGGTTGTCCCTCCCAGGTCTGTGCAGGTCTGATGCATCCATACGATGGCAAAGTCATCCCCAGGAACACAGAGGGGTGCCTGGTTGCTTGGAATCAGCACACGGTAAGAGCAGAGACCCCAGAGACCTTTGCATCCCAGTCAGTCCTGGTTCAAGTTGCTGCCATCTCTCAGTAGGATTAAAAACATGTTATCTGGGCTGAGTGCAACGAGTCACACCTGTAATCTTAGCTACTCAGGAGGCTGAGGTGGGAAGGTCGCTTAAGACCAGGAACTGGAGATCCATCTGGGCAACATACGGAAACCCTGTTTCTAAAAAAAAAATAAGGAAAGAAAATTTGTTTAATTAGTCAGGCATGGTAGCATGTTCTTGTAGTCCCAGCTACCTAGGAGGCTGAGGCAGGAGGATCTAATTAAGCCCAGGAGGTTGAGGCTTCAATGAGCCATGATTGCACTATTGCATTCCAGCCTGGGCAACAGAGCAAGACTCAGACACCTACCCCACACCTCGGCCCACAAAAAAAAGTACTCCTGGCCAGGCGTGGTGGTTCATGCCTGTAATCCTAGCACTTTGGGAGGCCAAGGCGGGCAGATCACCTGAGGTCAGGAGTTCGAGACCATCCTGGCCAACATGGTGAAACCCCATCTCTACTAAAAATACAAAAACTTGCTGGGTGTGGTGGTGGGTACCCACAGTCCCAGCTACTCAGGAGGCTGAGACAGGAGAACCTGGGAGGTGGAGGTTGCAGTGGGCCAAGATTGTGCCACTGCATTCCAGCCTGGGCCACAGAGCGAGACTCTGCCTCAAAAAAAAAAAAAAATTCTCCTGCCTGGGTTCCCTGTTTAATTTGGTCCTCCCTAGTACAGTCTGTGTGACAGTCAGAGGGATATTTTCTAAAGGCCAGCACAACCCTGCCACTTGCTTGCTCTCGAACTCTGACAAAGTGTCTTGGGATGAAGCCCCACTCCCGTCACCTCAGCCCCGCTTTGTGGCCTGCATCCGCCTCATCCAGCCTCTTCGCATTTCCTCACCTGGCTCTTTCCTGCCTCGGGACCTCTGTGAGTCCTGTGTGCCTGGAGCTGTTACCCTCTCCTTCAGCTTTGCGTCTTCCCTTCTTCTCATCTTTTAGGATTGAGCTCAAGCATCTTCTCACCTGACCCCCAGACCAGCTCACACACACCCCTGTGTACCCTAGCTATGCCTTATATCTTTTTCTTTCTTTCTTTTTTTTTTTTTTTTTGGAAACAGAGTCTCGCTCTGTCGTGCAAGCCAGAGTGTAGTGGTGCAATCCCAGCTCACTGCAACCTCTGCCTCCCAGGTTCAAGTGATTCTCCTGCCTCAGCCTCCCGAGTAGCTGGAATTACAGACGTGCATTCCCGCTGCTGACTATTTTTTTTTTGTATTTTTAGTAGAGACTAGGTGTTACCATGTTGGCCAGGCTGTTCTCAAACTTCTGATTTCAAGTGATCTGCCCACTTCGGCCTCCCAAAGTGCTGGGATTACCGCTGCACCCAGCTTGCCCTGTATCTTTTGCTTCTAGTACCTATCACAAATCCCAGTTCTTTTTTTTTTTTTTTTTTTTTTAAAGACAAAGCCTCGCTCTGTCACCCAGGCTGGAGTACAGAGGCACAATCTCGGCTCACTGTAGCCTTGTCCTCTTAGGCTCAAGTGATCCTCCCACCTCAGCCTCCCAAGTAGCTGGGACCACAGGCATACACTACCACCACACCTGGTTATTTTTTATTTTTATTTTTAGTAGAGACAGAGTCTTGCTATATTGCCCAGGCTGGTCTTGAACTCCTGGACTCTAAGCAGTCCTCCCATCTTGGCCTCCAAAGTGCTGAGATTACAGATGTGAACCGCTGTACCTGGCCCCAGTTCTATTTTTGTGATTCATCCATCACTGGCTTCTCTGCTACTCTGGAAAACTCATGATCTCCACGAGTACTTTATTTACACCGTAGCCACAGGGCTTGGTACACAGTAGGTGCTCAATGAATAGCTGCTGCCATGATGCTATTTAACACCCATCGCATGCCAGGATCCAGAGCAGAAGTCAACAAACTTTTCTGGAAATAACCAGATAGTAACTAGTTGAGGCTTCATGGGCCACATGGTTCAGGTCTTGTTGACTCATATCTGCCGTTGCAATTCAAGAGCACCGTGGGTAATACGTAATGAACGGCATGGCTGAGTCCCAGCAGGACTTTACTTGCAAAAACAGGCCACATTTGGACCAGGGGCTGTAGTTGCTGACCCCTGACTTAGAGGGTCTTTTTTGAGGCAGGGTCTTGCTTTGTCACCCAGGCTGGAGTGCAGGGGCACGATCATGGCTCACTCACTGCAGCCTTGACCTCCTAAGCTCAAGTGATCCTTCCACCTCAGCCTCCTAAGTAGCTAAGACCACAAGTGTGCACCGCCACACCCAGCTCATTTTAAAATTTTTTGTAGCGATGGCGGTCTCACTATGTTTCCCAGGCTGGTCTTGAACTCTTGGATTCAGGGGATCCTCCTGCCTCACCTTCTGAAGTGCTGGGATTAGGCCAGGCATGGTGGCTCACAGCTGTAATCCCAGCATTTTGGGAAGCCAAGGCGGGTGGATCACTTGAGGTCAGGAGTTCGAGAGCAGCCTGGCCAAAATGGCAAAATCCCATCTCTACTAAAAAACTATAAAAATTGGCTGGGCGTAATGGCGGGTGCCTATAATCCCAGCTACTCGGGAGGCTGAGGCACAAGAAGCACTTGAACCCGGGAGGCGGAGGTTGCAGTGAGCCGAGATCCCACCACTGCATTCCAGCCTAGGTGACAGAGAGAGACTTGGTCTCAAAAAAAAAAAAAAAAAAAGTGCTAGGATTACAGATAAGAGTCACCACACCTGGCTGAGGGTCTTGGCATGTGGTTCCCTGGGGGTGAAACTTGTTTTTACCTGTGTATCCTTGGCTAATTATTTCGTGTCTCTAGACCTCAGTTTCCTTGTCTGCAGAATGGGAGCAGCAGTGCTCATCTCTATGCAGTGGCTGTGAGGATTACAATGTAGTGTTGTAAAATGCCTATCAGAACCTGATCCAGGTCGCCTTCCTGACACCTCTTGGAGGAGTTGATACTCTGGGAGAGCTCCATATTTTTCAGCAAGCATTTATGGAGGATTTACTGTATGCAAGGAAGATAGTCATTGTGTGTGTGTGTCTCTCTCTCTCTCTTTTTTTTTTCTGAGACAGAATCTCACTCTGTTGTCCATGCTGGAGTTTGAAGTGCAATGACTTGATCTCATCTCACCGAAACCTCCATCTCCCAGGTTCATGCACAGACCCCTCCCACCATTTTTTTTTTTTTTTTTTTTTGAGACTGAGGATCGAGTCTCGCTCTGTTGCCCTGGCCGGGGTGCAGCTGCATGATGTCGGCTCACTGCAACCTCTACTTCCTGGGTTCAAGTGATTCTCCCGCCTCAGCCTCTCGAGTAGCTGGGATTATAGGCTCCCATGACCACAACCGGCTAATTTTTGTACCTTTAGTAGAGATGGGGTTTCTCCGTGCTGGCCAGGCTGGTCTCGAGCTCCTGACCTCAGGTGATCCCCCCGCCTCAGCGTCCCAAAGTGCTGGGATTGCAGTCATGAGCCACCGCACCTGGCCGTTTCTCTTTGCAAGATACAAAACAACCCCTGGGAAGGAGGATGAA
This sequence comes from Macaca mulatta, assembly GCF_049350105.2. NCBI lineage: Eukaryota > Metazoa > Chordata > Mammalia > Primates > Cercopithecidae > Macaca > Macaca mulatta. Next base: position 12,587,381 of record NC_133425.1, on the reverse strand, counting down.
CCAGGCAGCTGTTGAGCACTGAGACCCACCCTTCTGGGGGCTCCCTTCACCATTAGTTAAACGAGGCTGCGTGCGGCTCCCCAGGGATAAGGTAGTACAGTTCTTGGAGCTTCTAGGGGGAAACAGACGGCAGGATGACAGCCTCAGACACCTGCAGAAGTGGTTCCCAATGGTGTTTGCTGTTTCTTAAACCGGAGATCGCAGAGCCGGCACCATGGGCCAAATTCGATCTGCAGATGGGTTTTGTTTGGTCTGCTTAGCATTTAAATTTTTTAAGGAAATTAATTGCTACCACTGAAAATCAGAAGATTTTGAGTAAAACCCAGATTTCTGGTGTTTATAAAAAAAAAATTCAGAAGGCGTGACCACACCAGGCCTCAAATCCCAGCTAACAACAACAGGCTCAGACTGAGTAAATGGCAGTCGTTTAGTTTCATATAATTTGGCTGTCTACTCTTTTTAAAACCGTGTCTAGGCTGGGCGAGATGGCTCATGCCTGTAATACTAGCACTTTGGGAGGCCGACGCAGGCGGATCATTTGAGGTCAGGAATTCAAGACCAGCCTGAACAACATGGTGAAACCCCATCTCTACTAAATCCAAAAAAAATTAGCCGGGTGTGGTGGCAGGCGCCTGTAATCCCAGTTACTCGGGAGGCTGAGGCAGGAGAATCGCTTGAACCAGGGAGGTGGAGGTTGCAGTGAGCCGAGATTGTGCCACTGCATTCCAGCCTGGGTGACAGAGAGAGACTGCCTCAAAATAAAATAAGTCTGTTTAATGACATGCATTTTCCCCCCCTCTTGGACCCTTATTTCTCTTCCTCCGTCTTGGTTTTAAAGTAAAGCCGAGCACCCCTTTAAAGATGCACCCCTTTAAAGATGCATTCCAATGATAAAGCTCCTTAGCAGGCATTTTTAACTTCTCAGTCAACACAGGTAGGAAAAGACGGTAACGTGCTACTGTGTACTTGGCCTATGGTAGAAGCTAAATGGTTGTTGAGTGAATAAACGATAGAGCCATTGTGTATTAGTTTGGTATGGCTGCCATGACAAATCGCTGCAATCTTAATGGTTTAAAACACCACAAATTTATTTTACAATTTTGGAATTCAGAAGCCCAAGATGGATCTCATGTGGCTAAAATCAAGGTGTTAGCAGGGCTGTGTTCCTTCTGGACGCTCCAGGGGAGAGTCCATTTCCTTTCCTTTTCCAGCTTCTAGAAGCTGCCTGCATGCCTTGGCTCATGGCACTTTCTTTCATCTTCAAAGCCAGCAGCGTGGCATCTTCCAGTCTCTGTGTGACTCTGACCCTCCTGCCTCCCTCTCACAGGACCTCTGTGATTACTCTAGGGCCACCCAGATAATCTCCTCATCTCAAGATCCTCAATCCAGTCACACTGCAAAGTCTCTTTTGCCATGAAAGGTCACATATTGACAGGTTCCAGTGATGAGGACATGGATGTCATCGTGGAATGAGTGTTCTTCTGCCAGCTCCACTATGAGTCACTATGAGTTACACATTCTTTCACTCTAGCACAGCTTTGTCCTTGGGGTTTCAGGCTGTAGCTAGTGATTCTGTGTTTGTCCAAGTATTTATTGAGCACCTACTACATGCCAGGACCTGTGCTAAGTATTAGGAATATGGCAATGAACAAAATACACTACTCCCAAGGCACTTTCTTTGAACAAGACACAGACATTCACATTTGTTCCATCAAGCTCATCCTGCTAATCTTAGCTGTAGGCACTGGAGTTTACATGCCCACTTCCTGCCCTATAAGTGGAGGAATGTAGACTGCTCCATAACCCATCAATCTTTGGACCACTTTCTTCTGACGGCTGGGTTCCCAGGGTGGCTTCCGCAGGCACGTAGAGATGGTACGAGACCTCTCTCAGTGCCTCTGGTTCTCACACACTCAGGCTAAGAACAGGGAGATTGAGGCTACTTTGAAAGTCAACTGGAAAGTTGTGCTGCACTTGAAGGGTTTACATCGTGACAGATCTCAGCATGGGGAAATCCGGCACAGCCTGGCCCTGGACTTGGCCCATTCCTACCAGGTACGGGTCCCCAGGTTGGGCAGACACTGGTTTGTGCCCTTCACACAGAGCTTGACTGTTAGCAGAAGTAAAGGGTGTTGTCTGTTTCTTCCCAGCTGAGCTTCCCCCAGGCCCTGAACTTGGATGGGGGCATCATCTTTAGACAGAGTCCCCAAGGAACATTCAACTTCGGTGTGGATGCACGAGCTGCCGTCAACCACAATGTCACATCCCAGGTCAGGAGGCTGAATTCTGCTCCCTTGCCAAGGGAGGTCGGGTCTTAATAACCTTTAGAGAAGGTGACCTATACGAGATGCCTGAGGAGGTGGCAGGAGACATGACCCTGGAGAGCCAGCAGCACAGTCCTTATTTTGGCAATGTGTTTGTGATTAGGCAGGATGCATTGACTGTTGTAAACAAATGTTTGGCTCTTTGTGAAAGGCCAGTGTTCACGTCTCAGTTCACCATGGCTCTGCTCCATACAGTCTCTCAGGATCCAGGCCTCCCCACCTTGTGGCTCTGCCCCAGTGGGCAGACGGAGGGAGAGAGAGTGGAGAATTATGCAGGAGGCTTTTATGAGCCAGACCCATAAGTGGAAAGGTCATTCCTGCCTGGGTTCTCATCACATGATCCCACCTAGCTGCAAGGGAGGCTGGGAAATGTAGTTTTAGCTGTATGTCCAGGAAGAAAAGGAAATGCAGTTTGGTGAATATATAGCAGCCATTGTAGGTATATTTACTCATTCATGGCTGTTCATTTGTTCATCCATGGGCATGTGCATTCATCCATTCATTCAGCATGGATAGGTTGTATCTCCTGTGTGCCAGGCTCTGTGATGTGCACTGGGGATGCATGGGTGACTCTGTCCCCATCTCTATTCCCATCTCTGACAGCTTTCAATCTAGTGGGCAGTTTAGTGTTATGTAAGTTCAAGTTCAATTCCCAGTTCCACTGTTAACTAGCTGTGTAACCTTGGGTGAATTACTGAGTCCCACTGAGCCTCAGTTTTCCTAGCTGGGAAATGGGATGGTAACAGCAACCCAGCAAAGCAGTGTTGAGGATTAAATGAAGTAGTCATTGTGAACGTGGTAGCACAGTGCCTGGTTCACAGTCAGGGTCAACTAGAAGGTGGTGTGGCTGTGGGAGGCATGAGCAGGCACCATGGCGGGGAGTAGGGGGTCCCAAAGTGGTCTTCCAGCCCCAAATCCAGGACAACACTTCCTAAGCAACCTTGTTCAGTAGCACAGCCTGAGTAAGATTGAGGGGTGAGGAACACTGAGGGAGGACAGAAGTTTCTGGTTTGAACTTTGGGCAAATTCTGGGATGCGTTTGCCTAGTAGCTACCTCCTAGGGTTCTGCATCTCCCTCTCTGTTCCCTCTGACCCCTCTTCAACTCTCCCCACAACAGGTCTCGGTCCAGCTGAACGGATCTGACTTCGACTTTGCATTTTTCTTCCAGCTCAAGCATCCCAACAGACCAACATTTCCTCCAAACTTCCAGGTATGGACGTTGCTTCCTTGTGGATGACCTTGACTTGCCTGCCAAGAGTTGTCTCTGAGCAGCTGGCCTGCTGGGAGATGGGCGGAAGGAAGGCAGGATAGGGGTCTGAGGGAGGGAGGCCACACTTGCAGTGTTGTGCTTAGCCAAACAGCCCCTGCAGAATCAAGAACAGATGGCAGGGAGGTTTCCACATCCATCATTTGGAAGTGATGGTCCAGGCTGAAGGGGGTGAAGGATCACATTTCACTCTTGAAAATGGACAGAAACAGAGTTTTCCTCCAAACTCTGCCCTGTATTTGGGCTTTGGCAAAGCTGTGTAATCCTTCAAGAGAGCTTTGTTGATCCAGGGTATTTTGGAGGTGGAGAAAGACATCCAGGTGGGAGCCCTATCCCCCCACCAAGTTTGCAGCTTCATTGAGCAGACTGTGCATGGTGTGTGCCACAGGAATTAGAGGGTGACTAATTCAAGGATGTGGAGGTGTAAATAGGAAATCCCAACAGGGATGAGGCCCTTAGGAGACGTGGGGCAGACCTTTAATTTGATAGCGATAAAAAAAAATTAGAGGTGGGGTCTCACTATGTTGCCCAGGCTGGTTTTAAACTCTTGGCCCCAAGTTGTCTTTCTGCTTCAGCCTTCCAAAGTGCTAAGATTACAGGCATGAGCCACCACACCTAGCCTGATAGCATTTTAAAATTTCTTTTGAGACAGGATCTCACTCTGTTGGCTGGGCTGAAGTGCAGTGGTGGTGTAATCACGGCTCACTTCAGCCTTGACCTCCTGGGGTCAAGCGATCCTTCCACCTCAGCCTCCTGAGTAGCTGGTGCCACAGGCATATGCCGCAACACCCAGCTAATTTTGGTACTTTTTTTTTTTTTTTTTTGGCAGAGACGGGGTCTCGTGATGTTGCCCAAGCTGGCAATGAGCTCCTGGGCTCAAGTGATCCTCCTCCCTTGGCCTCCCAAGGTGCTGGGATTGTAGGCATGAGCCACTATGCCCGGCCCTGATAGCATTTTTTAAACACCTGCTGTGCATTCCCTGTGTGGTGGGTTTTAGACACTCGAATGGAGCCCGAGAGTGGCTCTGAATGGAGGGAACTGCTTATTCTTAGAGGCACGAGTTTTCACAGGTTGATGTCCCTGAAGCCAGGCTCTATTTTCACATTGACACAGGTCACCATTTCACTAGCAGCCTTTTGCTTTTGTGGAGTTCCCTGAGATCACGGCCCATCTGAGAGCTGCTGGCATTTTAGATGGGAGGAAATGCCATCATATTAACCATTTGTTTTAGGGGCTGATGTCTGTGGAGTGATTGCTTGGCAGGCTCTGTTCTAAACCCTGTTTATGGATTATCTCATGGTCACCTCACGATGCTGTTGTGGGGAGGCGTGTAGCACTGTTGTACCATTTTGTGGATGAGGCTCTGAGACTTAGAGAGGTGATGTGACTTGCCCAAGATCATGGAGCTCAGCAGTGGAAGATCTTGGGTGGGAACCCAGGCGTTCTGGTTTCAGAGCCCGTGCTATCGATCCCCCGAACTCATCGGGGAGTGGGGGTGGGTTCCCCTGGAAGCTTGGATGCTGGGTCATCTAATGGGTGCAAATATTATTATCATTAGTATTTTTTGAGACTGAGTCTTGCTCTGTCACCGAGGCTAGAGTGCAGTGGCATGATCTCGGATCTGCAAACTCCACCTTCTGGGTTTAAGTGATTCTTGTGCCTCAGCCTCCCAAGTAGCTGGGATTACAGGCATGCACCACCACATCCAGCTAATTTTTTGTATTTTTAGTAGAGATGGGATTTCAGACTGGTCTTGAACTCCTGACCTCGAGTGATCCGCCTGCGCCAGACTTCGAAAGTGCTGGGATTACTGGTGTGAGCTCCTGTGCCCAGCTCAAACGTTAATTTTAATTTTAATTTTAATTTTTAAGACAGTGTCTTGTTCTGTCAACCAGGCTGGAGTGCAGTGGCATGACATGGCTCACTGCAGCCTCCACCTCCCAGGCTCCAGCCATTCTTTTGCCACAGCCTTCTGAGTAGCTGGGACTATAGGTGCACGCCATCACACTCAGCTAATGTTTTAATTTTTTGTAGAGATGGGGGTCTTGCTCTGTTGTTCAGGCTGGTCTCAACTCCTGGCCTTCAGCAATCCTCCTGCCTTGGTCTCTAAAGTGCTGGGGTTACAGGTGTGAGTCATCGTGCCCTACCAGCCTATGGGTTTTGACAGACATTATGGATCTGCCTTGACAGCATCATTCAGAGCAGTTTCCTTGCCCTAAAAAATCCTCTGGGCTCTACCTTTTCATCCCTCCTCCTACACTCCACCCCCTGGCAACCACTGTTCTTCTTACTTTCTGTGGTTTTGACTTTTTCCAGAATGTCACACAGTTGGAATACAGTGTGCAGCCTTTTCAGATGGGCTGCTTTCACTTAGTAATATACATTTAAGTTTCCTTCATGTCTTTTTCAGCTTAATAGCTCATTTTATATTAGCGCTAGATAATATTCCATTGTCTGGGTGTATCATGTTTTATTCAGCAGTTCATCTGTGGAAGCACCAGGCATTCTTTTAAAACCTTTCCAGGCGAGGCACGGTGGCTCATGCCTGTAATCCCAGCACTTTGGGAGGCCGAGGCGGACAGATTACCTGAGGTCAGGAGTTCGAAACCAACCTGGACAACATGGTGAAACCCCATCTCTACTAAAAATACAAAAAAAAAAAATTAGCTGGGCATGGTGGCGGGCACTTGTAATCCCAGCTACTCGGGAGGCTGAGGCAGGAGAATCACTTGAACCTGGGAGACAGAGGGTGCAGTGAGCTGAGATTGCACCACTGCACTCCAACCTGGATGACACAATGAGACTCTGTCTCACGGAGAAAAAAGAAAAAAAAAATTCATTGTGACTGTAATAACACAGGCTGGATTGAGAACCATGGGGCTAAACCTGCTTTGCAGATGGGGAAACTGAGGCTCAGATCAGGAAAAGGAGAGGCTCAGGTCCTGTGGAGCTGGTGGAGCCTTGGGCCTCTCTGCTCCCACCCTCCACTGCTCCCCTCCCCACTGCTCCCTTCAACACCCTTGTTGGGGCTAACTACGTGTTCACCCCCGCCTGACTGCTTGGGTACCGAGATGCCATCCTCTTTGCATCCCAGAAGTTCTGGGTTCTCTGGTTCCCGCGGGGCACTCTACAGGGCCTCCTTTTCCGTGGAGGAGTTGCAAAGATGTCCTCTGCTTCCCCCACCAGCACGAGTTTTAGAGCTAGGCAGACTCAGGTGGCATATATGACCCTCTCAGAGCCTCAGTTTCCCCATTTGTACAATAAGAACTCCCATTTCACATGTGGAAAGGACAAGATGGGACTGTACCCCTGGGCCAGGTGCTGGAGCCAGGGTAGGCTGTCTCCCTCATCCCTCCCTCTGTCTCGTTTCTCCTCCTGATTGTGTGCTGTCTACCATGATTGGTGACTGCTCAAAGTTGGAGTGGCTCAGGAGGGCTTCCTGGAGGAGGAGGCAGCCCTACCCCACACCCAGGATCCCATAGACCCTTCCTGTCCCTCCCCCGCCTCCCTGTAGGTGCAGGCAGCTGCCGGGCGCTACAGAGTGTGCAGCTTCAACGTGTCTCTATCTGTGCATATGTCTGGCCGGGAGCTGGTTCTGCTGGAGGTCGACGCCAGCCAGGACACTCGGAGAAGCAGCCGGGGCTGGGGTGTGAGTGTCCTTCTCCACCAGGCTGTCCTCAGTGCCCCCAGGGTTGTTCGGCTGCAGCTGTCTGGAAAGATCACCCCAGCAAGGTAATGGTCCCCAGGTGGTCTGCAAGGAGGCGGGGACACCACAGAGGCCAAAAGGCTGAGACCTGGGCAGTCCTCACTGAGAGGCCTCTCTTCTTTCCCTCCGAGACCACACCCAAGTCAGCCCCATCGGTGCCACTGAGGGCATGAAAAGCAGGTGGTTTTCAGTTTTTCACTTTTACCCTTTTTTTTTTTTGTATTGTTATGAAGAGTGTTCATTGTAGACGGCTTAAACGATAATGTATAAAGGGCTGGGCACCATGAGTCACACCCCAGGGCTTTGGGAGGCTGAGGCAGGAGGATTGCTTGAGTTCGGGAGTTCAAGAGCAGCTTACACGATATAGCAAGACCCCATATCTCCAAAAAATAAATAAAAATTAGCCTGGTAGGCCAGGCGCGGTGGCTCACGCCTGTAATCCCAGCACTTTTGGAGGCCGAGGCGGGTGGATCACGAGGTCAGGAGATCGAGACCATCCTGGCTAACACGGTGAAACACCGTCTCTACTAAAAGTACAAAAAATTAGCCGGGCATGGTGGCGGGCGCCTGTAGTCCCAGCTCCTCAGGAGGCTGAGGCAGGAAAATGGCGTGAACCTGGGAAGTGGAGCTTGCAGTGAGCCGAGATTGCACCACTGCACTCTAGCCTGGTTGACAGAGCGAGACTCCGTCTCAAAAAAAAAAAAAAAAAAAAAAAAAAGATTAGCCTGGTATAGTGGGGTGCACCTGTAGTCCCAGCTACTCAGGAGGCTGAGGTGGAAGGATTGCTTGAGTTCAGGAATTCAAGACCAGCCTGGACAACATAGACCCCATCTGTACAAAAATTTTATTAAAAAATAGCTGGATGTGGTGGCGTGCACCGGTAGTCCCAGCTACTCGGGAGCCTGAGGAATTAGAGGATTGCTTGAGCTTAGGAGTTGGAGGCTGCAGCGAGCTATGATTGCAGCATTGCAGTCCAGCCTGGGCGACAGTGAAATGAGCCTGACTCTAAAATAGTATTAATAATCATCATCATGTAAAAAGAAATGAATCAAAAATCACTAGTGATCCCAAGGAATGTACATCTCCGTTTGGTCTCATGTCTGAGTATATATTTACCTACTGATGTGTCCACTATGGTGAGGCGCTCAGGAGCCTAGGGTCCAGGGGTGACCACTTGGGTTCCAGTCCAACTCTGCCACTGCTGCCTTTGGGACCACTCGCCCTTCTGTGCCTCAGTTTCTCCACCTGTTTCTTAGGGTTGTCTTAAGGATGAACTGAGCCCTGCATGTGAGTTTCAAGCGAGGGCCAGTGAGCACACTCCATAGCTGGCTACCATGTTTGCTGCAGGTGTAATCGGAAAAAACAAACTCTTTTCGGCTACTATCCTCTGAATGCTCAGTACAGGATAATTCTGTGGCTAGGAGCAGGGGTCTTTTTCCCCATCAAGCAATTCTCTGGTGGACACGAACTGGGTGTCCTACAAATTAACTCAGTTCTGACCCTATATACCTGGAGGTAGCATCAGACCCCCACAGGTTAAGTGTGCAAAGACTGCCCCCAACTTTAGACACCATTCCCCTCAGCCTCTCTAGTGGCTGGAACTACAGGCTTACCACCACACCTGGCTAATTTTTGTACTTTTATTTTTTGTAGGAACAGGGTCTTTTTTGTAGAACATGGTCCTCTGCAGTCCCATGTTTGTTCCAGGTTTGGCATGGATTTAAGGAGCCCCTGGGCTGTGGACACGGTCCTAGATAACCTTGTCCTCAGAATTGCCACCACAGCTGTCCATCTACCTGTCCAACTGTCGATCGTTATCCCCAGTCTGAAAAGGATTTGAGGCAAATTATTAAAATGTACCTTGTTCTAGGTCAGGAGTTGGCAAACTCTCAAGGCCAGATGGTAACTATTTTCAGCTTTATGGGCCGTATGATCTCTGTTGCAACTACTCAACCCTGCCATGGCGGCACGAGAGTAGCATAGACAGTTCATAAATAATGGGCATGATTGTGCTTCAATAAAACTTTATTTATAAAAAGAAGTGGTGGGCCAGCTTTGGCCCACAAGCTATAGTTTTCCAACCCTTGTTCAAGATTTTAAAAAGATACACGAGGAAGCTAGGGAGAAGGGAAAAGAAAAATAGGAAAAATGGGAAGCTGCTCAAAGTAGTGTCAGTAAACAAAATTCATGCTATGAGTTCCTCTGTGTTATGTACAGCTCAGCTGAAGATTTGGCTCTGAGCTTCCTAGCAGCCAATGCAAAGAGAGAAACCAACAAGTAGTAGTATTTGCAGTGGCCCTCAGGAAGTTTACACACACACAGTTGACAGCTGTGCACCATGAAATGCATAGCTCATCTTGTTCCTGGTGGTGAAGCTCAAGGGAAATCTCTCCCATGGTGTCATACAGGAACTCACTGTGTGATGATAGGGACTGCATCCCCTGCCCCAGTTTTCCAGCAAGTTTAACAGCAAGCTTCTTGGGGCTGTTCCTTTTCTCACGTTTATCAGTCACTCATTTTGACCTAGGAGCAGGCATCTTATATTCCAAAGTTCATTTAATTCTAAACAATACTATGCTTTAGGTACTGCTAATTGCCTATTTGAGCTTTGAGCTCATTAGTCTCTCTCTACCTATTTCCTCATCTGTATATTGGGGATCATAATATTCTCAAAACTCACAGGGCTTTTGTAAGGAGTCAGACAATGTGTCTAAAGTGCATAGTGCATGTCAGAGTATGTTGGTTAGATGTTGCTGCATAACAAGCTACCCCAAAGCATAGAGATTAAAGAACAACCATTTTGTTTGCTCATGATTCTGTGGGTCAGGAACTTACACAAGGCTTAGGCAGTTCTGCTCTGTGTGACTTTGGCAGGGGTCATTCTCTGGGACTCTTGGCTAACATCAGCCTTCAGCTGAGTCAGTTCCCAGACAGGTGTGTGCATGGGCTGAGGACGGAGGTGGACTGGGAAGTCTAGGAAGTCTTCCTTCACACGTCTGGCACCTCGGTGTTCTTCCATGTGCAACGCCCCCCTCTCTTTTCAAGTGGCTGCTTGGGCTTCCTCACATCATGGCGATCTCAGGCTGGTCAGACTTCTTACCAGGTGGCTGGGTTCCAAGAGGGAGCATTCATGTGAGAAGGTGAAAGTTGCAGATCTTAGTGCCCAACCTTGAAAGTTCTGCAGTGTCACTTCTGCCACATTCTATTGACCAAAACGCAGGTCACAAGGACAGCCCTGATTCAGAGGGAGAGGAAATAGATCTCAAATGTTAATGCAGGAGTGGCAAAGTCACCTTGCAGGAGAGTGTGTGGGAAGAGCCGGCCATAGGTGCAAACACAGTGTATCACACCTGGGTGAGTACCTGTCAGTATCAATATCAGTATCATTTCAAGGTCAGGCACAGCGGCTCATGCCTGTAATCCCAGCACTTTGGGAGGCTGAGGCGGGCAGATCACCTGAGGTCAGGAGTTCAAGACCAGCCTGGGCAATGTGGTGAAACCCCATCGCTACTACAAATAGAAAACTTAGCTGTTGTGGCAGGTCCCTGTAATCCCAGCTACTCGGGAGGCAGAGACAGGAGAATCGCTTGAGCCCAGGAGGTGGAGGTTGCAGTGAGCTGAGATCACTCTACTGTACTCCAGCCTGGGTGACAGAGTCACCCTGTCTCCCAAAAAAAAAAAAAAAAAAAAAAAAAAAGCTAAGTATCAGTTTCTCCACTTTTTTCCCCACTTTGCAGAAGGAGAAAGTGATGCTTAGAGAGGTTGTGTCCTTCTCCCAGGTCATCCCGTTAGTGAGTAGCAGCATTGAGATTGGAACCCAGATTTGCCTGACTGCAAAGCCCAAGATCTTAACCCCTTCACTTCACTGCCTAGGATTTGGCTGTTTTCCAAGGCACTGCTGGACCAGAACACAGCACAGCTGCTCCTCAAGGCATCTGAGGAACGGAGGGGAGGCCGGGTCCTGACCTTACAGAGCCAAACCCGGCACACGGTGGCTGGCTGGGCAGCGATGCCCCGCCTCCTGACACTCACAGGAAGGCTGAAGCAGAAGGAGAGACTTCAAGAGGGTGAGGGCCTGGGGAACGCCATGGGGGCGGGGCAAGCACTTTCTATGGAACTGCAAGGTAGATTCAGTTCCACCCAAGTCCAGTGATGCTCCAACTCCAGCATCTCACACTGGCATATCCATAGGTTTAGATAAAGGGGTATGGATGATTCCCCTTTGTGAGAAATATACATTCTGACAAAAATCTACTCACTAAAAACTGAATAGGTTTCCTTATGCAGGACTTGTCAGAGCCTTTAACATGCTAATGGACATTGTGTATCTCCAGAAGGAAGAGTTGGGTACAGGGTTTCCCAGGCATATTTTTTGGAATACCTTTTATTTTGACATAACACCAGACTTGTAGAAAAGTTGCAAGAACAGTGCAAAGAATCCCACAGGCCTTTGTCCAGATTAACCAGCTACTAACATTTTACATTTCCTTTATCATTCTAATATTCATATTCTCTCTATATGTACATATATTTAATGTATTATTTTATTCCTGAATTGTGTTTTCCCAGGTTGCAGACGTAATTCTTTTTTTTCTTTTTTGAGATGGAGTTTTGCTCTTGTCCCCCAGGCTGGAGTGCAATGGAGCAATCTCAGCTCACTGCAACCTCCACCTCCCAGGTTCAAGCAATTCTGCTGCCTCAGCCTCCGGAGTAGCTGGGATTACAGGAACTAATTTTTTTTTTTAGGGGAGGCATTAATAATCTACCCCTAGTTTAGCATATAATCAAGAAATAACCGTAATAATGGGCAACCAGCAGCCCTCAGGGCTGCTGTACCTGGAGTAGCCATTTTTTATTCCTTTCCTTTTTTAATAAGCCATTCTTTAGTCCTATCCTTTTTTAAAAACTTGCTTTTGCTTTGCACCGTGGACTCACCCTGAAATCCTTCTTGCAGGAGATCCAAGAAGCCTCTCTTGGGGTCTGGATCCAGACCCCTTTCCTGTAACTCATCCATCTGTGTTATTTTTGATGCTTTTCATAGGGAGTTGTAGACATTAGAACACCTTACTTACTAAATGGATTATCATACACATCATGAACTAAAGCTCAAAATTTGCTTAGAATTCTCCCTGCTCTTAGTCTCCCTCCCTTTCTTCCTTCCTCTGATGTAAAATTTACAGACAATGAAATGTACACATCTCAGCTGGGAGCAGTGGTTTCCACCTATGATCCCAGCACTTTGGGAGGCCGAGGAGGGCAGATTGCTTCAGGCTGGGAGTTTCAGACCAGCCTGGGCAACAGAGGGAGACTCTGTCGCTACAAAAATTTTTAAAATTAGCTGGACATGGTGGTGCATGTCTGTAGTCCCAGCTACGTGGGGGCTGGAGTGGGAAGATTGCTTGAGCCTGGGAGGTTGAGGTTGCAGTGAGCCATGATTACACCACTGCATTCTAGCCTGGGCAACAGTGAGACCCTGTCTCAAGAAAATAATCATTTTAGTGTCTAGTGGTTTCCCCTTGTGGCTTTAATTTGCATTTCCCTGTTGATGAATGATGTTGAGCACTTTTTTTTTTTTTTTTTTGAGATGGAGTTTCACTCTTGTTGCCTAGGCTGGAGTGCAATGGTGACATCTCAGCTCACCTCAACCTCTGCCTCCTGGGTTCAAGAGGTTCTTGTGCCTCAGCCTCCCGAGTAGCTGGGATTACAGGCATGTGCCACCATGCCTGGCTAAATTTTTTTGTATTATTAGTAGAGACAGGGTTTCTTTATGTTGGCCAGGCTGGTCTTGAACCCCTGACCTCAGGTGACCTGCCCACCTAGGCCTCCCAAAGTGCTGAGATTACAGGTGTTAACCACTGCGCCTGGCTGAGCACTTATTCCTGTGTGTTGTTTGTTCATGTAGCTTCCTTTGAGAGAGTTGAGACAGGTCACATTAATTTTTTTGCCCATTTATTAAATTGTTTGTCTTTCATTGAGTTGTAGATACCCTTTATATATTCTGGAATAGAATATTTTCTTCTGTTTTGATTTTTTTTTTTTTTTTTTTTTGAAATGAGGTCTTGTTCTCTCGCCCAGACTGAAGTGCAGTGGGATGATCATGGCTCACAGCAGCCTCAAACTCCTGGGCTCAAGCAATCCTCCTGCCTTAGCCTCCCAAGTAGCTGGGACTACAGGTACATGCCACCATGCCCAGATACTTTTTTTTTTTTAGAGGCAGGATCTCCCTTTGTTGCCCAGGCTGGTCTGGAATGCCTGAGCTTAGACAATTCCTCCTACCTCAACCTCCCAAAGTGCTGGGATTACAGGCGTGAGCCACTGTGCCCAGCCTGGCCTGATATTTTTTATGCCATTTAGATTTTTTTTTTTTCTTATTGCCTTGGCAAAGAAATACAGTATAATATTGAATAAAAATGCTAAGAGCAAAAATTCTTACCTGTTCTCAATCTTACAAAGAAAACATTCAAAATTTCCACAAATAATTTTAACATTTGGTATTAGTTTTGCAGAGTTTTTTTTTGTTTGTTTGTTTTTTAGAGGCAGAGTCTTGCTCTGTCTCCCAGGCTGGAGTGCAGTGGTGCAATCTCTGCTCATTGCAACCTGCAACCTCCGCCTCCCAGTTTCAAGCAATTCTCCTGCTTTAGCCTCCCGAGTAGCTAGGATTACAGGCATACGCCACCACACCCGGCTAATTTTTATATTCTTACTAGAGACAGGGTTTCACCTTGCTGGCCAGGCTGGTCTCGAACTCCTGACCTCAAGTGATCTGACTGCCTCAGCCTCACACAGTGCTGGGATTACAGGCATGAGCCACCGTGCCTGGCCAGATTTTATTCTTAAGAATGGATGTTGAATGTAATCAAATGCCTTTTCTGAATCTAGTACATATTCATATGGTTTTCCACCTTAATTTTCTTAATAGACTGAATTAAATTGGTCTTCAGTGTGAAACCGACCTTGCTTTAGTGGGATTCCCTGCATTTTTTCATATGTATTTTTCTTTCCTTCTATACGTAATTGAACTTGGTTTCCTAATACTTTGTTAAGAAAGTTGGTGTTGGCCGGGCACAGTGGCTCACGCCTGTAATCCCAGCACTTTGGGAGGCCAAGGTGGGTGGATCACAAGGTCAGGAGATCGAGACCATCCTGGCTACCACGGTGAAACCCCATCTCTACTTAAAATGCAAAAAAATTAGCCAGGCATGGTGGCAGGCACCTGCAGTCCCAGCTACTTGGAAGGCTGAGGCAGGAGAATGGTGGGAACCCAGGAGGCGGAGGTTGCAGTGAGCCGAGGTCGCACCACTGGACTCCAGCCTGGGCGACAGAGCGAGACTCCATCTCAAAAAAAAAAAAAAAAAAAGTTGGTGTCTGTGTTCATAGCACTATTGGGCTGTAAGTTTCCTTTTTTCACAAAGCTCTTGTCACGTTTGGGATGAGGTTTATGCCACTTTCATAAACCAAGTCGGGTATTCTCTTCTCTTTTCTAAAGGAGTTTGTGTGAGATTGGTGGCGATGTTCCCTAAATGTCTGATCGCCTCTACCAGCAAAGACGTCTGGAGCGTTTTTTGAAAAACATACAGAGCTATATAAATGTATAGCCTTATATAAATAGAGAGCTATTCAGATTTTCTGAATTATTTTGTGAATTAGCTGACTTGATTTTCAGAGTGTCCTGGGAGGGAGCTAGTGTACTCTGATGGATTTCACAAATGTACCATTTCTGACATGAGTTACAAGTGTGACATCGTGAATCTAGCGACTTCCTGCTCCCAAATTATTTTCCCTCTCCAAAACGGCTCGTTTCCCTGAGCCGCCCCTGCTCTGTTCTTCTCCGCCATCCTCTGCAGGCACCCTCAGGGTCACTGCTGACTCAGCTGTGCTGGGCTTCCTCCTGCGGGACAAGCATGAGAAGGCAGGGAACGGCACCAGCGTGCGCAGCGTGACCTGTGTCCTTGCCCAGAACGGCAGCCAGGCCTTGCCTGGAGAGCTCCAGCTGAAGGGCCGGCTGCAGGCCCAGACGAGGAACCTGAGGGCCCAGGCCAGCATCCGGGCCCATGCGGCCAGCCTGGCTCTGGGTGGAGCCTGCTCCTGGGGCCCCGGGCACGGCCAGCTTGTGGTTGGCCTGACACACAATATCAGCACGCTGAGTGATGCAGGTAGGACGAGTGGTCCAGGCAGAACAGCTTCTTCCTCCAAGACTCCTAAGTCCTGGAGTCAAGGGAGGGGATAAATGAGCCTCCAACCTTGATTCACATTCCACCTTCATTTCTTTCCCCTGCTGCCTTCCCCAGCACTCCTGCATCTCCTTCCCTGGGCTGTGATTAAGGTTCAGGGTACCAGTTGTTACCATATTGACATGCTTCAAATCAGATGGTGACAGCCCCTGCCACCAGCCCCCTCCAGGCCTCCCACCCCCCATTCCCTGGGACAGCTCATGCAGCGTGGATACCTGGCCTAGCCAGGACCCAAAGGATGCCCCCTGGGACCACAGTATGAAATAATCCCAGCAGCCCCTGCTCGAGCTCCCAGATGTTCCCACCAGGCCTGGAGGGGCCCCCAGGTATAGCAGCGAGGGGAGGACACATGATCAGACCCGTTTCCCTCTGAGATTTGGGCTCTTTCCTTGGGGAGCTAGAAATCTTGTAGGGGACATGGGTCTTATCACCGCCTGCATGTGGCAGTTGTGCTGTGAGGTTGAACCAGATGAAATCACCATTTCTGTGAGATGTGGACAGTTTCAGATGGTTTAACCTGGCGTATTGGGGGCAGTAGGACCTGGAGCTGTGGAGCTCAGGGGATCCTCTAGGGAGCAGGTGTGCTGGCCAGGCCCCTGTCATGTTTCCGTCGTGACTAAATGTGGTGGACTGGTCTGAGTGGCCTCTGGGGCTCTGCCCACTCCTGCCCTCTGGCCTCTTCCCCCAGGACTCCCCTCCGAGGCAGGGGTGCTCCTGTCTGTCACCCACATGGCTTCCAACTGCTCAGCACGCCTGGCGCTGCGGAACGCGGGGGGTCAGCTAGACGCTGCCCTTGGCCTGGAGGACCTGACCCCCGAGTCCCTAGGCCACCAGCTCCATGCCAGCCTCCACCACACCCACACCATGCCCAGCCTCAAGCACTGGGGCCTCCCCTTCTCCATAGACGGCCACTGGCACTTCCAGGTGAGTGAGGAGGGGGGCTGCACCCGGGCCCTCCCAGGGGACACTGGGTCCCAGGGACACCCAACAGCTTTGCTTCTGCCCAGAGTGCGGGACACAGTCTGGCGGCCGGGCTGATGGTAAAGTTGGATGGTGAGCAGCTCCACGCAGCCTTGGAGAGGAAGGCAGAGGACGGCCGCCAGGGGCTGGTGCTGGGGCTGCACCACGGCCTCTCGGGGCTGCAGGGCACTCTGCCCTCCCAGCTGGAGGTGAGTGGGTCGGGTGCCCATGTGGGCCAGGCTTCAGCCTGCACCAGGCCCTGCCTGGTAGAATGAAGACGATGGAGGCCCTGGTCCCTCAGTTCCTCCCTGGGGCCCCCACCCTGGAGAAGCCCCGCACCCGCAGCTGTCTTCTTCATTGTTCTCATAAACGAAAAGCAGCAGACCACCTCGGTGCCTGTCCCTGAGGGTGGCTAAACCGTCCATGGTGGGAGAGGGAATGTGAGTGACCAGGGCTCCTGGGCTGAAGCCAGGCTGCACCATCGCTGACTACGTGACCACACGCAAGATGCTTCCTCTTTCCCTGACTCGGGTGACGCAGTTTCCTCATCTGCCACCTCCTTCCATGGTTACCCTGAGGTTCAGTGAGCACCGTGCCTGGCGCAGAGGCCCTGCATGGGGGGAGCTCTGCTTACTTTCATCTGATGATGAGGCTGTGGCTTCGCCCTCAAGTCTCTGTGCAAACCTCTGTTTCGGGTTGTTTGCCCTCGGTGGCTTCCCCATAGGGTAGGCTCAAGTGGGATCTTGGCACCCACGACAGTTCACTGTGGGGTTGGGAAAGAAGCCAGCCCCTTCCCACCCACTGGTCTCTGTAGGTCAACTGCAGTGGAGACGCCTCGCCCACCCAGCTGTTAGGATGGTGCGGAGGAGACATGGCTGGGCAGTCTCTCGAGGTATGGGGTCTCTGTCCTGGGCGGGATGGTTGTGGTCCATAGTGGACCCCCTCAGCGGGGCTGGCACAGTCTGATCACAGGGGCTGCCTGTGGTGTGGCCCGGGGCTGAGGTCACTGCCAGGAGATACTCACATGGTCCCCCTCCTTCAAGACCCCCCACATCCCTGGTGACATGCACCTGGACTCCCAGTTCCTAGGGGCATCAGCTCAACCTGAGGGTCTTCGCGTGGTCCCATCTGCAAACACAGGTAGACGTCAACCAGGCCCCAAGGGTTGCAAGCCCACCTCTGTTATGGGCAGCTGGGTTAGTGGACAGCTGGACTGGTGGTGGGCATATCCTAGCATCATGAGACAAGTGGACCGTGGAGCTCAGGGCTGGCGTGCGGCTCAGCTCAGGTGGCTTCAAGCTCTCTCTGCTGAGGGAGCAGGCAGGAAGCACAATGCCTTTCTCCTTGTCCTGTCTGCCTCCCACCACTGCCACCTAAGCGTCATGGGCTCAGGCATTTCTATTTCGTGCCTGGTAGTATCCCCAGGTTTAAGACAGGGTCTTAAACCTCTCCCCCCCACCCCCTCCTCCCCTCTCCTTTCCCGAGATGGAGTTTTGCTCAGTTGCGCAGGCTTGAGTGTAGTGGCATGACCTCAGCTTACTGCAACCTCTGCCTACCAGGTTCAAGTGTCTCCTGCCTCAGCCTGCCAGGTAGCTGGGATTACAGGCGTCCACCACCACGCCCAGCTAAATTTTTGTATTTTTAATAGAGAGGTTTCACCATGTTGGCCAGGCTCGTCTTGAACTCCTGACCTCAAGTGATCCACCTGCCTTAACCTCCCAAAGTGCTGGGATGACAGGCGTGGGCCACTGCACCTGGCCTGCTCCTGCTGTTTCAATGATAAACCTGCGTGAGTTGGATGCAGGGGTTGCAAACTGAGAGCCTTTGGGGGCCAGGCGGAGAACTGAAATGTGTCACTGAGCTGTGTGGGGAACTACAGAGTGTGTGCCACGTCTCAGACCCTCCACATCATATGTATCTTTTCACATTTCTTGTAGTAAAATGTGTGTAATAATGTAAAATTGTTTTAAAGTATACAACTCGGGGACGCTATGTTCGTTCACACTATTCTACAATCATCGGTGCTTGCAAGTTCTAGAACTTTTCATCACCCCAGTGGAAACCCCATATCCATCAGTAGTCCCTCCTATCCCCTCCTCCCTGGTCCCCAGCAACCACGAATCTGCCTTCCGTCCCTATGCATTCGTCTATTTTGGAAATTTCATACAAACAGAATTATACATGATGTCGTGTATCCCAACACTTTGGGAGGCCAAGGCAGGTGGATCACTTGAGGTCAGGAGTTCGAGACCAGCCTGGCCAACATGGTGAAACCCTGTCTCTACTAAAAATACAAAAACATTAGCTGGGCATGGTGGTGTGTGCCTGTAGTCCCAGCTACTTGGGAGGCTGAGGCAGGAGAATTGTTTGAACCCAAGAGGCGGAGATTAGAGTGAGCCAGGATTGCGCCATTGCACTCCAGCCTGGGTGGCAGAGCAAGACTCCGTCTCACAAACAACACCACAAAAAATATCAGAGTGAGTGACCACATAAAACTTATCAGCTCAAGGGCCACTAACTTGCAACCCCTGGTCTAGTGTTGGCTGGACCCTGGGAACGCCCTGTCCTGGGGGGAAAGTCCAGGGAGCCAGCTACGTGGTGATAAGGGCTCAGGTCTCAGTTTCCCCAGCTCTGCCCACTGGGGCTGGGATGCAGAGAAGCGCTCCGTGGATAGTGACAGAGAGCTCAGCCCTGGCCTCTCTGCTCTCACACTGAGTCTCCTTGGTGCCATCAAGGTCAGCGGTGACACCAGCAGAGGCCTAGCAGGCAGGCCTGGGTGTGGCCCAGGGTAGATGGGGACAGTCTTGCAGAGCTGGCCAGCAGTACAGAGCCCCTGAAACTTATGATAAGTCCAGCCCTGAGTCCTGGGCTGTCATGCCAGAGGGTGGGTGGCGCATGATCAGAGCCCAGCAGACCTGGACCTCCTGTGGGGTCCCACGGCAGATGCAGCCTTCTGCCTAAAGTGGGGCTTCCCGCACACCCAGTACACAGGCATAACCGGGGAGGGCATTAAAATGCAGGCTTGATTCAGCAGGTCTGGAGTGGGCCCTGAGAACCTGCATTTCTCAGCCCAGGTGATGCAGTCACGGCTGGGCAGCAGCTCATTCTTTGGGTCACAGGGGCCCAAGGTGTCCTCTCCACCTCCCTCATTCATCCCTGCTCCTTCATGCCTGGGTAGCTCCTTTGATAGTGGTGGAAAAGGTGGTGGAGATTTCACTGAAGGTTTTTGTTTTTTGAGATGGAGTTTCGCTCTTTCGCCCAGGTTGGAGTGCAGTAACGTGATCTCAACCCACTGCAACCTCTGCCCACCGGGTTCAAGAGAGTCTCCCACCTCAGCCTCCTGAGTAACTGGGATTATAGATAACTGCTACCACACCTGGCTAATTTTTGTATTTTTAGTAGAAATGGGGTTTTGCCATGTTGGCCAGGACAGTCTGAAACTCCTAAGCTCAAGTTATCCACCGGCCTTGGCCTCCCAAGTTGCTGAGATTACAGGCGTGAACCAGTGCGCCTGGCCTCGCTGAAGGTTTTACCGAGACAATTGTGGGTGGCATGGGAGGGAATTACATCTCACAGCAAAGTTTGAGAAACTTTTTCCATCAAGGGCCAGATGGTAAACGTCCTAGGCTCTGTGGCCCTGCATTCTTTGCCGCAGCGCCTCCATTCCACTGCTGTTGTGTTGTGAAAGCAGTCACGGGAATAGGACGTGAACATGTTACCGGAATGGAGTCTCAATCCAGACCCCAAGGGAGGGTTCTTGGATCTTGGCCAAGAAACAATTCAGGGCTGCTGGTTGCCCATTTTTATGGCTATTTCTTGATGATATGCTAAATAAGAGGTGGATTATTCATGCCTCCCGTTTTTAGACCATATAGGGTAACTTCCCGACATTGCTATGATATCTGTAAATTGTCATGGTGCTGGTGGGAGTGTAGCAGTGAGGACGACCAGAGGTCACTCTCATCTCCATCTTGGTTTGGTGGGATTTAGCCGGCTTCTTTACTGCAACCTGTTTTATCAGCAAGGTCTTTATGACCTGTATCTTGTGCTGACCTCCTATGTCGTCCTGTGACTTAGAATGCTTAACTTCCTGGTAATGCAGCCGGATAGGTCTCAGCCTTATTTTACACAGCGTCTATTCAAGATGGAGTTGCTCTGGTTCAAATGTCTCCGACAAACAGGCAGGGCTGTGTTCCAATGACTTTGTTTACAAGAACAGATGTAGGCTGTGGTTTGCAACCTGTTTCGCACCAGCCAGGAGATCTTGGTCTTCCCAAAGCCTTTCTCCAGCCATCCTCCCCAGGCCTACTCTCCCCTGCCTGCCCCGCTTCCTGATTCGTTTCTGCGGGTTTTCTCTGTGGTCTCCTGGGTGCATGTGTAATTAGCTGGAGTAACCACGTTGGTCATCAAATCTCCTGCAAGAGGGTTTGAGTTCCTCCCACCACAGTGACGTGAATGGCACTGATAACCCCAGGGTTTGTGGGAGCCAGTGCCAGCTTGCCCCGGGCTGGCTCTCTCTGCACAGGGCGGTCCAGCATCTCCTCGGTGTCGTTCCAGGTCTCTGTGGACATTCACAACGGCAGCTCCGGCTTTGAGCATTCTGGACGCGTCGTGATGGGGCCCACGTTCCTCAACTACTCCATGAGCTGCTGTTACCGTGATGGGCACCTGGAGCTCTCCGGCTGGAGCTGGCACAACAGTGAGGCCTTGTTGTGGGCAGGGTTCCCAGGCGAGGCCTGCCTGAGCGCTGTGCTGCAGATACACGGTGAGGCACCCAGCGCACAGCCCTGGGACTGGGGAGCTGACTTCCTCGATGCCTGGGCCAGCCCAGCAGCCTCAGGCCTGGACCCAGGTGGCACCCCCATCAAGCCCAGTGTGGCTCTGGGCTCTAGGACAACCAGGACAGCCTTGCCCATCAATGACCTAATTCCCGAGACAGGCGGATTAGTTTTCCACACACCGGTTGGCTTAAAACATAGAAATCTTAGCTAGGTGTGGTGGCATCGGTGTGTGGTCCCAGCTACTCGGGAGGCTGAGGCAGGGGATCGCTTGAGCCAGAGGGCTGAGGGTGCAGTGAGCTATGATTGCAACACTGCACTCCAGCCTGGGTGACAGAATGAGACCCTGTCTCAAAATAAAAGCAAAAACAATCCACAGTGGATGGAGGGCCCGTCCGATTTAGATATGACCTTATTTTTACTTAAGTACATCTGTAAAGACCTTGTTTTAAAATAAAGTCATAATCACAGGACAGAGGGTGAGGGGGGTGGGTGGGACTTCAATATCTCTTTTTTGGGGACACGGTTCAACCCATTATGGTGGGAAGATAAAAGCAACAAGGGGAGCCAGCATTGGCTGAGCACTTACTGCATACATGCCAGGCAAGCTGTGTACACACGACAGCTCAATACAGTACAGCTGTCCCAATCACACAGGGGGAAAGTCAAAGCTCTTAGAGGGGCCTGTGAGCCATCACAATCCACACCCTTCCCCTCTCTGTCTTCATCTCCCAAGCCCCAGCCCTACTTATTCCACTGCTCGCTGTTCTTCAACACGCCAGGCTTGCTGTGGCCCCATGACCTCGGCACAGGCTGGTCCTGCTGCCTCGAATACCTCTCTCGCACACGCCTGCCTGGCTTCCTCACCTCCCTTAGGTATTTTTCCAGTGGCATCTCAGGGAGGCCTCTCTTTTCTACCTCCCATCCCCTCCCATTCCCTCCCATCCCCTCCCATCCCCTCCCATCCCCTCCCATCCCCTCCCATCCCCTCCCATCCCCTCCCCTCCTCCCGTCCCCTCCCATCCCCTCCCGTCCCCTCCCATCCCCTCCCATCCCCTCCCATCCTCCCGTCCCCTCCCGTCCCCTCCCATCTCCTCCCATCTCCTCCCATCCTCTCCCATCCCCTCCCATCCCCTCCCATCTCCTCCCATCCCCTCCCATCCCCTCCCATCCCCTCCCATCCCCTCCCATCCCCTCCCATCCCCTCCCATCCCCTCCCATCCCCTCCCATCCTCCCGTCCCCTCCCGTCCCCTCCCATCCCCTCCCGTCTCCTCCCATCCTCTCCCATCCCCTCCCATCTCCTCCCATCCCCTCCCATCCCCTCCCATCCCCTCCCATCCCCTCCCATCCCCTCCCATCCCCTCCCATCCTCCCGTCCCCTCCCATCCCCTCCCATCCTCTCCCATCCCCTCCCATCCCCTCCCATCCCCTCCCGTCCCCTCCCATCCCCTCCCATCCCCTCCCATCCCCTCCCATCCCTCTCCCCAGCTCTGTCATTTGACATGTGTAGCATACAAATGCCTTTGTTTCTCATTCTTTCTGTGCTAGAATCACCAGAATGTGTGCTCTGCGAGGGCAGGGATGACTTTTGTCTGCTTTGTTGCAGGGTACATAGTAGGTATTAAATGGGTGCGTGAACGAGCCTATGAGGTAGGGTTAGGAATGTCATTCCCATTCTGCAGATGAGGAATGGAGGCTCAGAGAGGTTGAGTCACCTGGCCCAGGTCACACAGCTGATAATGACAGAGGGAAGATTGAACCCAGAGACACCCTCTGACCCCCATATAGATTATGGAGACGTGACTCTTAACCATTCAGGACCCCTGGGACTCCCCAGTCCCCTGGGGCATCTTATGTTGGCCTCAAACTTTTTTATTTTGGGGTCCAGGTGTGATGGCTCACACCTATAATCCTAGCACTTTGGGAGGCCAAGGTTGGTGGATCATTTGAGGTCAGGATTTCGAGACTAGCCTGGCCAACAAGGTGAAACCCTGTCTCTACAAAAAAAAAAAAAAAGAAGAAGAAGAAAAAAAGAAAAAATTAGCTGGGCATGGTGGTGCATGCCTGTAGTCCCAGCTACTCAGGAGGCTGAGGCACAAGAATCACTTGAACCTGGGAGGCGGAGGTTGCAGTGAGCTGAGATCACGCCACTGCACTCCAGCCTGAGCCACAGAGTGAAACTTCGTGTCAAACAAACAAACAAACAAACAAAAAACACTTTATTTTTGGCCCTCAGCCTCCTGAGGGGTGAACAGAGGACAGGATCACATGGGGAAATTGTCCCCAGCCTGAGATGACGTCACGGTTCGTTAGGGACATGATAGCCAAGTGAGGGGAGGTCATTCTGGGTGACTACCTCCACGCCACTCTAGTTTCCGACCCAGGATGCCTGGTATGGCCGCCCCTAGCCAGGAGTGACCTCTCCCTTCTCCCACTGTTGTCCACAGTCTGCTGTCGCCACCTCTCGGGACGCTTTCTGCCTGTCGTTAACGTTCCTGGTGTCTCTGACAGCCCGGTGCTCCCGGGCGTGGGGATTGTGTCCCCTCTCCTCATGCCCTGCACATAGTGGTACATGGGGTTGAATGTTGAACGAGGAAGGAAGGAAGCCTTTCCTGAGGCCTTCTACATGTCCCATACGTGGTCCTCTCCCGTGTGTTTCCCCATTCACTCTGGACACTGTCCCCTGAGGCGGGCGGGCTGTGCCCACCTCATAGATAAGGAAGGTGAGGCTCAGAGCTGTGGAGCTCGTCCACCCTGCTGGCCAGATGGGAGGTGCTGGAGCCTGGCTGAGTGTCACTTGGGCCTGAGCCCAAGTGGTGAGCTGCACCCCATGGGAACCTGGCGTCTGACGTAGGGTAGGTGCCATCTGTTTGCTCTGGGACTCCCGGACCTGATGGATTTCTCTGTGTAGCAAAGGGAATTTAAGTTAAAGAAGAAATTCCTACCTGTGAGCCAGAATCTCCCGTTCTGCAGGGGGTGATGGGAGGGACGGGACCCTGCAGCCAGGGCCGGGTGGATGCAGATGGAAGTCAGTGGCCGCAGTGGCCATTTGTGGAGAGCAGACCTCAGGCTGATTCCTCTGCAGGCTACTGGAAAATCCTCAGGAATCCCTGCAGAGAAGCCTTTCATCCCGCAGTCATTCAGAAAGCACTCGCTGCACCCCCGCTGTGTGTCAGGAGCTGTCCTAAGAGAATCCCCGCCCCCAGGACTGAGCTTCTGGTGGGGTGAGAGTATGGGGAGCAGGGACCCAATAAGTAAGTGAGTGAGGTCATTTCAGGTTGTGCTGGGAACCACACTCCAGGGAGATGGGATGGAGGATGCCTGGCAGCAAAGGATCGGGAGGGACTTCAGATGGGCAGTCAGGGGAGGCTTCTTGGAGGAGGTGTCATTTAAGCACGTTCAACTTCAATGAGAGAAGGAGCCACCCAGACCTAGATCCTCAGGGACACATTATGATAGGTGATGTCAAGGAGGCTCAAAATGGTTGACCCCACCCAGCCCCCACGCTGTGGCAGCCTTGCCCTTTCCTGCTGGTGTTGTGTTTGAGGGCCACAGGGCATGGCCTCTCCTGCAGTCTGGTGTGTTCCTGGACGGGGAAGGGAGGTGAACCTGTCTTCAGTAACCCATGACATTCTCTGCCTCTAGAGACCCAGACCCAGGCCATGGTAGCCTTCCATGGCGGGGACAGTGGAGTCAGCATGGACCTGGCAGCCCTGGTGGCTTGGCCACTGTATGGCCCACTGCAGCTGGTGGCCAATGCCAGCCATGCAGTGCCTGCTCTCCAGAGGCTGGGCCTGCCCTTCAGCAACCAGGTAAGGAGTGGGTGGGGCAGGACCTCCCTCCAAATTCTGTCCCCTCTGTCCAATTCCTGGTGTGCAGAGGACCCGCTGTGTGCAGGGTGGCTGGGGAGGGCCAGGCCTTGGGTTTCCCCAGTACTTTACAGTTTACAAAGGCTTCCTTCATAATCGCTATAATCAGGTCTGCTGAGCAGTCTCTGCGTTCCCAATCACAGGGCTGGTGTGGGTGGGTGCCCGGGGCCTCTCCTGGCTCCTGGCCTGCATCCTGCCCTGCAGGCTTGGGTCAGAATCAAAGCTCCTGCTTGTCAAGCGCCTGCCCCGTGCCCAGCCCCCTTTAAAGGGTTGATGGGCGTTCGTTAGTCTCATCCTTCTAATGCCCCAGAGAGAGGCAGGATGGTACCGTCCTTGCGAAGGCCCTCTCCGGTGTTCAGATCCCAGCCCTGCTGCTTGCTGGCTGTGTGGCCTTGGGCAAACTCCTTCACCTGTCTGTGCCCTGATCTCCTCATCTGCAAAATGGGGACGATGATATTACCTATAATGTGGAGGTTGTGAGGATCCAGTGAGTTAATCCCATTAATGTCTGTGTAGATGCTTAAGAAGTACCTGCTGTGATGAAGGGGAAGATGATGCTGATGGTGTGACAATGACGATTATCATCATCATCTCTGGGTCACATGTGAGAGTGTGGGCGACTTGCCCAAGGTCACCTAGCAAGTAAGCAGCAAAATAGGGACTCAGACTTGGCACCCTGGCTCTTCCTCTTGGTGTCCTGTCTCGGTGAAGAGGAACCCACATGGGGCCATGCCCTGACCACTATCACTTGGAATGAGCTCGTCCTGCCTAGCTGGGCCTCCTTCTCCAACACAGAGCGTATTCCAGAGCCAGGCATTAATGCTTCTTTCCCAGCCTGTTTCAGGTTACCCAGCAACCCCTGCCCCACTCCACTCTGCTGTGGGAGGAGGGGCAGCTCCCGGCGGGTCAGGGGGCCAGGCTGTCACCCCTCCTGCAAAGGATCTCTGCCCGGTACCCCACAGCTGAGTGGACTGGATACCCCGTGCCCCTGACTTCATCTAAACCCTTTCGTGGCCTCGAGGTCAGGTGACAAGGAGTCCTCCAGGGAGCACATGCTCTGTCAATGTCTGGGCTGCAGCTGTCCTTTGGGGTCCCTCGGTGGGTACTGCCAACCTCAGCTGCAATCGGGGCCGACCCTGGCCCTGCATCCTCAGCATCTATGAGAGTGTTGGATGAGCCAAGCCTGCGGGGCTTCTGTGGGTCCCAGGCCATGCTGGGGATGGGAACAGGGACATGCTGGGCTGTAGAGCTTGGCTGGGGTCCCCACCAGGCCTGTGAGGCTCCTCAGGCTGTCTACACCCGCACATCTCACAGCCTGCTCCCTCCTCAGCTCGTGTTCCGAGGACTCTGGGAGGCAGAAGAGATGAGCTCCTCGCTGCAGCTGACCTGTGATTCTCAGGCCACCTTGGTCCTTGACGTCCGTGGCCAGAACCAGGCAATCAGGTGATGGGGGCCCCCAGGAGGAGAGGAGTCGGGGGAGGAACCATTGGCTGGGCATCTACTGTGCACCATCGCTGGACACAGCCCCTCTCAATCCTCTGCTCAGCCCCACTGCATAAATATGGGGTAGGAAGGCTCAGAGAGGCCAAGCGACTTTTCCAAGGTCACACAGCTGTAAAAATCGCTCAGCCTCTCCAGGCAGGGCACTGATGAATTCTTGGCCTCAGAAACGAAGTGCATCCCAGGCCCCAAACACTTATTAGTAACTATTAGTGCCCTTAGGGCTGGGGGCCTGGTGAGGTGCTTGGTGCTCCTATGTGTGCACTAAGTCAGGGGCCACCAGCCAGGCTCTAGCGCTCGGGTCTCAGCAGTGAGGGAGTGGGTGAGTAAGCCACTTGTTGAAGGGGTAGATCAGTGGTTCTCACCTAGGGGCGAGTTTCCCCCCAGGGACTTTCAGCAAAGCCTGGGGAATTTCTGGTTGCTACATTGGGGAGGACGACACTATGAGGGTCAGTGTATAGAGGCCACAGATGCTGCTAAGCGTCTTACAGTGCTCAGGACACACCCACAACTGTGAAGTCCATGAGCCAAGATGCCAACCGTGCCAAGGCTGAGACGTGGAGGTGGAGAGGAACCTGACAGGAGGGTACAGCACCCTGGAGTTAGCACCATGGGAGACAGGCCTGGCACAGTGGCTCACACCTGTAATCCCAGTGCTTCGGGAGGTCGAGGTGGGAGGATTGCTTAAGCCCAGGAGCTTGAGGCCAGCCTGGACAATATAGTGAGATCCCCATTGCTACAAAAAATCTTTTTTTTTTTTTTTTTTTTTTTTTTTTTTTGGAAACGGAGTCTTGCTCTGTCACCCAGGCTGGAGTGCAGTGGCGTGATTTCGGCTCACTGCAAGCTCCGCCTCCTGGGTTCATGCCATTCTTCTGCCTCAGCCTCCCCAGTAGCTGGGACTACAGGTGCCTGCCACCATGCCTGGCTAATTTTTTGTATTTTTAGTAGAGATGGGATTTCACCGTGTTAGCCAGGATGGTTTCGATCTGACCTCGTGATCTGCCCACCTCGGCTTCCCAAAGTGCTGGGATTACAGGTGTGAGCCACCGCATCCAGCCTACAAAAAAATCTTAAAAATTAGCCTGGCATGGTGACACATGCTTGTAGTCCCAACTGCTCAGGACGCTGAGGCGGGAGGATCACTTGAGTCTGGGAGATCAAGGCTGCAGTGAGCAGAGATGGCACCACTGCACTCCGGCCTGGCTGACAGAGAAAGACCCTGTCTCTAGTGAAGAAAAAAAGAAAGAAAGAAAGAGAAACGTGCAGACCATAACCACCCTGGCCTGGAGGAGTGAGGGGAGGGGTGCTACGTGAGGAGGATCCCTGGGAGGGAGCCAGGGGGTTAAAGTCCTGTTGTCCACACCCTACTGGAGCTCCCAAGGGACCGACCCAAGAAAGCTCACTGCTGGGCTCATGGAAGACTTGAAGCCCAGAGCCATGCTTAACCCTTGATACCAATGGGGAAACTGAGGCTCAGAGAGGGGCAACCAAGAAGCTTGCCCCTGGTGCCAGAGCTAGGCAGAGGCCAAGCCGGGAGTCAAATCCAGGTAACTTGGCTCCACAGTCCAGCCCTAACCAGGGCACCGTATGGCCCTTGGACCTTGGGGTGTGTGAATAGCCCTGCATGAGGCCACTGATGTGATCCTGGCTCTCTGACCCTCTCTTGGGGAAGTCGACTTGGTCTCAACCTGGCCCTAGGGGCGCTGGACAAGGCGCCATCTCGCCAGCTTCAGGCCTTCTCTTTTTTCCTTCTAGCAAAGAGCTGCTGTTCTCAGGCCAGCATCGCCTCCCCTCCCTCCTGGGTCGCTACCCCAGCTCAGCCTCAGCCTCAGCTAAGGTAAGTGTGCCCCAGTGCCTGGCTCCTAACTGGTTCCAGATGCCCAGCCCGAGGTGGGAGGGAGCCAGGCCCCTCTGGGGAGTGTTAACGCATGCACATCTGTTCGCCAGCCTGCAGCAGGCTCCGGTGCGCAACCCTCGGAAACCCCTGGCTCCAGCTTTCCCAAACACACGCAGGTTTACATTCCTGGGCCAGCCCCCGTGGCCCCCAGAGCCCTTCGGGAGATGGGGAAGGCCTCCTTACCCAGTGCCTGGCGCCTGGCATTGCCTCACCCAGCCTGGCACACTTGTAGAGGCGGGAGCAGATGATACAACCCTTTGGAGCTGCGCCAGTATCACCCCCATCTCTGCCCTGCATGCAGGACTGCAGGGGGGGTCATAGGAGTGGACAGGAGTGCCCAGTAGACTTAGGCCAGGTTCCTCTGTCCCCCTGAGCT
This sequence comes from Macaca mulatta, assembly GCF_049350105.2. NCBI lineage: Eukaryota > Metazoa > Chordata > Mammalia > Primates > Cercopithecidae > Macaca > Macaca mulatta. The sequence continues at coordinate 12,558,471 of NC_133425.1, read as the reverse complement.
GTCGTCTGTGCCCAAATGTGGAGCTCCTGGAGGGCATGCCTAGTGCCTGGCACAGGGCCCAGCACACAGTAGGTGTTCAGTAAAAAATAGGGCATGAATAGGTGAGTGCATGCATGAATGGTCACATCTGCCAACTGGTCACTTCATTTTGCTACCAGCCACCCTGTTTTGGTAGGCTCTCCCCGCCCTGGCCTAGGCCGCCTTTGTTTACAGAGCGCGTGCTGTGTGCTGGGTCCCCTGCTGCATTTACACAGGATTTTGGAGTTCCTCAAACTTCACTACAACTGCATAATCATTTAGGGAACTTTCTCTCTCTCTCTCTCTCTCTCTCTCTCTCTCTCTCTCTCTCTCTCTCTCTCTCTCTCTTTCTCTCTTTCCTTTCTTGCTTTTCTTGCTTTTCTTGCTTTTATTTCTTGCTTTTCTCTCTCTCTCTTTCTCTCGACAAAGTATCTGTCACCCAAGCTGGAGTGCAGTGGCACAATTTCGGCTCACTGCAACCTCCACCTCCCTGGTTCAAGTGATTCTCCTGCCCCAGCCTCCTGAGTAGCTGGAATTACAGGCGTGCACCACCACGCCTGGCTAATTTTTATATTTTTGGTAGAGACGGGTTTTCACTGTGATATCCAGGCTGGTCGCAAACTCCTGACCTCAAACGATCCACCCATCTCAGCCTCCCAAATGTTGGAATTACAGGCATGAGCCACCACGCCCAGCCTTATTTTTTATTTTTAAAACTTCTTTCTGAGACAGGGTCTTGCTCTGTTACCCAGGCTGGAGTGTGGTGACATGATCATAGCTCACTGCAGCCTCAGGCTCCTGGGTGCAAGTGATCCTCCTGCTTCAGCCTCTGGAGCAGCTGGGACTACAGGTGGTACCACCACACCAGGCTCCATTCTGGGAGGTTCTTAATTTTTTCCCAAGTTTTATTTTGAGTCATTTCAACCTATATAAAAGTTACTGTAGGACAGTGAACATTGACCAGTTGTTAATATCTTTCCATATTTCTTATGTATGTTACATAAATTTGTATCGTCAGATACATATTTTTTCTGTATCGTTAAGAATTGATATAGAGATGTTTCTGAAGGCATCACCTTTTTATTCTGAAATACTTCAACTATTTCCTGTAACAAGGATATTTTCTGATTTAACACAATAATTACAACGTTCAGGAAATTGAACGTTGAAGTAATACCTTCATTTAATGTACAGCCCATATACAATTTCCCAGCTTTCCCACTAATGTTCTTTCAAAAAACTGTTTTGTTTTGTTTTAAATCCGGGATGCAGGCCAAGATCACACAGCATGCGTAGTTGCCATGTTTTTTAAATTTTCTTAATCTAGAACAGAGGTCTACAAACTTGTATTGTGAAGTAAAATGTGTGGGGGTTGCAGGCCTTTCGGTCCCTGTTACAACTACTCACAATTGTCACTGTAACAGAAAAGCAGCTATAGAGGATATGTAGGTGAATAGACGTGGCTGTTACAATAAAACTTTATTTATAAAATCAGGTTGTGGGCCAAATTTGACCCAAACAGCAACTCCTGATCTAGAACATTCTCCTTCTACACCCTACCTTTCCTTACCCAGTGTTTTATTTTTTTATTTTTATTTTTATTTTTTTACTTTTTTTGAGAAGAAGTTTTGCTCTGTCACCCAGGCTGGAGTGCAGTGGCATGATCTCAGCTCACTGCAACCTCTGCCCCCTGGGTTTAAGCAATTCTCTTGCCTCAGCCTCCTGAGTAGCTGAGATTACAGGCTGCACTACCATGCCTGAATAATTTTTGTATTTTTAATAGAGATGGGGTTTTACCATGTTGGCCAGGCTGGTCTCGAACTCCTGACCTCAAATGATCCGCCCACCTTGGCCTCGCAAAGTGCTGGGATTACAGGCATGAGTCACTGCATCCGGCCCTCCAACGTTTTATTATATAATTTTTTAGATGCTAAAGAATTGAAGTAATTTTGTGGTGAATACCCACATACCTAGATTTTCCTGTTCACATTTTATTTCACATAATCACATAGCTCTTCATCCATCCATCTTATTTTTGGATACATTTCAAAGTAAGTTGCAGATATAATTCCCCCTAAACATTTTATTGTCATTAACCACCTTAAAAAAAAAAACCCCAACCGGATGCAGTGGCTCACACTTGTAATCCCAACACTTTGGGAGGCCAAGGCAGGAGAATTAGTAGAGTTCAGGAGTTCAAAACAACCTGCAACCTAGGGAGACCCCGTCTCTACAAAAAATTAAAGAAGTAGCCAGGCATGGTGGTGTGTACCTGTATCTCAGCTACCCGGAGGCCGAGGTATGGGAGAACTGCTTGAGCCCAGGAGGTTGAGGCGCAGTGTGCCGTGTTCACACTACTGTACACTCTAGCCTGGATGACAGAGCAGACCCTGTCCCTGTCGTAAAAAAAAGTCCTACATTGGCAATTTTGAAGTGTCCAGGAAGTTATTTTGCAAAACATCCTCCTAATGTGGATTTGTCAGATTGTTTGTTGAAGATTCAAGTTGAACATTTTTGACACGGGGTATCCCTAATGTCATGATGCATTTCGTGAGATCGTTAAAAATACCAGCTCTTGGATGGGTGCAGTGGGTCACATCTGTAATCCTAGCACTTTGGGAGGTTGAGGTGGGTGGGTCACCTGAGGTCAGGAGTTTGAGACCAGCCTGGCCAACATGGTGAAATCCCGTCTCTACTAAAAATACAAAAATTAGCTGGGCGTGGTGGTGCATACCTGTAGTCTTAGCTACTCAGGAGGCTGAGGCAGAACAATCACTTGAACCTGGGAGGCAGAGGTTGCAGTGAGCCGAGATTGTGCCACTGCACTCCAGTCTGGGTAACAGAGCAAAACACCTTCTAAAAAAAAAAAAAACAAAAAAAAAACAAAAAAAAACACCTCTTGAATATCTTCCCAGAGACTCCATTTTTGTAGGTTTTAAGTGGGAGCCCAGAATCTATATTTTTAGTAAGTTCCCCCCCACCAGTGCTTTTCAGCCAACCTGGAAGTTAGCATTTCATACAATTTTCACAACAACCCATAATAAAATAGGTGTCCTTATCCGTGTTTTTGGATTAGAAGGCTCGAGTGGTTAAGAAACTAGCTGGAGATCACTCACCTCTCAGTGGTAGATCCACACTTGGAGTTCTGTTGTGTTTGATGCTGACACATGCCCAAGTATAGTTATTTCTGCTAGACTGCCCCCTGCTGTCTGCAACAGTACTACAACTAGAATTCTTGCCTGCTGGTGCCAGGCTGGTAGATATTTTCAAGTCAGTGTTATAGTGGGGAGGGCATAAGGATATAGTTGCCATGGACACACTTGATGGCCTAACCTGAGGCTTCAAACCCTGACATCATCAAAGTTCATCCAGCCCAGGGAGCTGTGGGTCTCTTGGGCCTGGGACTTTGGGAGGCAGAGCTCTCAGCCTAGAGCCAGCATCTGCTGGAATGTTCCATCAGAGCCCTGATAAGGAGCTCTATCGTGTTTTTTTGTTTTTTTCCTGACCCAGCTACGCTACTCCAAGGGTGAAGTTCAGAGCATGTTCGCCTTGGGTGTGGAGGAGCATCATTTTCACATCAGCACCCAGCAGATAGCTGCTAAGGCCAGTCTTACCAACTTCATCAAACTGGAACAGACCTTCCTGCAGGTGTGTGAAGGTCAGCCCGGGGCTGGAGCACGCTGGGGGATGGGGGGCTTCTGGGACAGCCCTTTGAGAAAAGAGAAATTGTCCTAGTGTCCTGGTTCCTGGGAGGAAGGACAGGCAAGGCTGTGAAATGGACAAAATTTGCTGGAATGGATTATCAGCTGGTCTCTATATCCATCCATCCTTGCTTTTGCATGATTTATTGAGCATCTACTAGGTGCCAGGCACTATTTCAGAAGCTGGGGTGTGACCTAAAACAGAACGATCAATCCTTCCTCTCATCAAGTGTCCACTCTAGCGGGGGAGATTGACTCCCTGAAACCACACAAACGAAATATGCCAAATAGTAGTATCACATGGAGAAAACATAGTGAAGTGACTGAGAGTGACCAGGGAGCTTATTTAGATTAGGTGGCCAAGAAAGGCTTCACTGAAGAGATGACACATGAGCTAGCAGTGGATGATAAGCACCAGTCATTTGAAAATCTGGGGGAAGGCCAGGCACGGTGCCTCACACCTGTAATCCCATCACTTTGGGAGGCCGAGGCGGGTGGATGACCTGAGGTCAGGAATTCGAGACCAGCATGGCCAACATGGTGAAACCCCGTCTCTACTAAAAATACAAAATTAGCCAGGTATGGTGGCACATGCCTATAATCCCAGCTACTTTGGAGGCTGAGGCAGGAGAATTGCTTGAACCCAGGATGTGGAGGTTGCAGTGAGCTGAGATTGCACCATTGCACTCCGGGCTGGGCAACAGGAGTGAAACTCCATCTCAAAAAGAAGAAAAGAAAAAAGAAGAAATCTCTGAGGGACGGGCATTCGAGGCAGGTAAAGAGACTGTGGTATATATACACCATGGAATACTACACAGCCGTGAAAAAAGAATGAAATTCTGTACTTTGAAGCAGCAGGGATGCAATTATCCGAAGTGAACTAGCTCAGAAACAGAAAACCCAATATCCCATGTTCTCACTTATAAGTGGGAGCTAAACACTGAACACACATGGACATGAAGATGGAAACAATAAACACTAAGGCCTCCAAAAGGGAGGAGGGTAAGAGGGAGCCAAGGGCTGAAAAATTACCTGCTGGGTATGATGTTCAATATTTGGGTGACGGCTACGACGGGTACGCTAGAAGCCCAGTCTCCACCATTACACAATATACCTATGTAACAAACATGCACACTGATCTCCTGAATCTAAAACACATTTTTTAAAAAGAGTATTCCAGGCAGAGGAAACAAGACATGCAAAGGGCCTGGGGCAGGGATGGGTTTGCATGTTTTAGGAATGGCCAAGGAGCCACTGGGCTGGAGCTGGGTGGGTGGGGAATGGTAGGAGGTGGTCTGATCACACAGGGTATGTCAGGCCACAGGGAGGTGTTTGTAGTGCATTCTGTCTGCTACTAGAAGCCTTTGAGGCCATGATCCCTAAATGATGATTTCAGATCCCTGTGGCTGCTGTGTGGGGAGGGACCTACAGGTGGCAGAAGTGAGCAGTGAGGAAGCCCCATAATGGGCACCGCAATAATAATGTGTGGTCCAAGCTAGGGGCGGTAGTGATGGATTTTGGAGACATTTAAGAGCAAACTTCCTACACCACCCCAGCAGTCCCCCTGCAGTACCCTCAAGTCACCCTCGGTGGCACCCACCAGCAGGGATGGCATTCGTCTCTGAGCCTTCGCACAGACTCTTCCATCTGCCTGGAATGCTCTTCCCTGCCTCCTCCCCAAGCTTGCTTCATTGTGTTCCTTTTTGCTTTGAATGTCTCTTGTGACCATCCTTGTCAACTTGTCCCATCATTTCCTGTCCTGTGACTATCTCCCTGGGAGCCCCTTGAGGGCCGGGACCAGGTCTTGGCTAGCTTTGTACCCAGCACTCATCACTGGGTTGGGAACATAATACCTGCTCGCTACATGATAGAGAAACCCCAATACCAACTGCGTGCCTCCTACAAGCTCCTCTCCACTGTCTAGCCCTGGGCTGGGTGCGCCACTTGTATTATCTTGCAGAGGTTGACACTTTCTTGCCTCCATTTTCTGGGAAACTGAGGCTCAGAGAGGTTGGAAAACTTGCCCAGAGCCACACAGCTTGGTCATGGAGTTGAGAGGTGGCTGTTCTGTGCTGGCTCCTGTTGGCCATACCCGCCTCACCCACTCCCCTCCGTTATGTTATCTGCTCATCCTTAGGAAGCATTTGGGTTTTTGATCCCCTGGCATATGCAGGAAACTGTAAATGATCCACAAATACTCCCGTTTTCCTCGTCTGCAAGCTTCTCTCCTTTCCCATTCCAGGCAGAAGCGTAGGTCAGGTTCCCCCATGACGCCATCATTCTCTTCCAGCTCAGCGCCCTTCCCGGGGAGCTGGTCCTGCAGACCACATACGAGCGAGCTCATGGGACCCGTGTCCTGCGCCAGGTGGTGCTGTGGGATGGCCAGGAGGTGGCCCTCGCCGGGAGCCTCTCTGGCCCTTTCCCCAAGCCCACCAGGAACCTCAGCATGCAGGGTGAGTGTGTGAGGGGCTGCAGGCAGTGGTGGCCCAGTCACTCAAGAAATCATTCATGGCCAGGCGTGGTGGCTCATGCCTGTAATCCTGGCACTTTGGGAGGCCGAGGTGGGTGGATCACTTGAGGTCAGGAGTTTGAGACCAGCCTGACCAACATGGTGAAACCCCGTCTTTACTAAAAATACAAAAATTAGCCGGGCATGGTGCCGGGCGCCTGTAATCCCCGCTACTTTGGAGGCTGAGGCAGGAGAATTGCTTGAACCCGGGAGGCAGAGGTTGCAGAGAGCCAAGACTGAGCCACTGCGCTCCAGCCTGGGCAACAGAGTGACACTCAGTGTCAAAAAAGCCATGAGTGAGCACCTGCATATCCCAGGTATGATTCTAGGCACCAGGGGTCCATCAGGAAGCAAGATGGCCTAGGTGCCACCCCTCTGGGAGACAGGCATTGAGCAACAAGATGCACATAAGCAAAATAACATCAAACTGACCATTTCCACGAATGGAAAAGGCTGTGAGAGCAAGCAGGGTCTTTGTGGGGTGTGGGCCTCCTTTAGGTGGGGTGGTCTGGGAAGGCCTCTTGGAGGAGGTGACTTCTGAACTGAGGTCTGAAGGATGAGAAGGAGCTGACTGAGGGGCAGATCTGAGCAGAGGCACTTCAGGCAGAAGGTCCTGCGTGGAAATGAGTTTTGCATGTGGAGCAGCAGCAGCGAGGCTAGCATAGCTGGAATGGGGAGAAAGGATGAGGTAAGGCAGGAGGGCTGGGGGACCCAGGTCATGCAGGGTCTCAGCTCACAGAGAGGAGCTGGGGCTCATCCTGAGTGCATCTGGGCAGGGAGAAGGGGCCAGGGCATGGAAGGGGTGGCATCCCTGGGCAGTTCTGGTGCCAGGGGAGGTGACTGCCGGGATATCGCCAACGACGGCAGCCATGAGTCCCAGGGTCCTCCAGAGACACCTGGAAGGGGCTGTAACTCATGGCCTGTGCAGCCACAAGACTCAGTTTCTGTGCGAGGAACCCCCGGAGCACAGATCAGAGTCCGACCCATGACCTGCCAGGTGTGGAGACAGAGTACAGACCTGAGCCTGGAGGCATGGCTTGCCAGGTGGCCTGATAGAATCCTCCCAGTGTCATGTTTGACACATGTGTGCCCTGGAAGGCAGAGAAAGTGAGCAGGTCCCCAACATGCCAAGGCAGAGTGCATGCATGTATGTGTGCTCATGTGTGTATATGTGCACGTGTACATGTGTGTGTGCATACATGCACGTGTGTGCATGCCTGTGTTTATTTGTGCCACCCTTGGTGAGCTACACAGCGTGCAGCCCCACACTGTGGTCACAGTGTTGCAGGTCGTGAGTCAGCAGGTGGCAGGAACAAAAGGTTCTAGCCCTGCATGTGGTCGGCTTCCCCAGAACCAATGACTGGGTGATGCCCTGAGAACCAGCCAGTACCAGTGTCTCTGGGCACGGCTCCTGCAGCCCATCTGAACAGGTGGGTGCCCTTTGTACAGAGCTTAGAGGTCACCAAAGTGCAAAGGGGCCTCGGGCAGCCTCCTGCTGTGGGGTCCAGGAAAGCAGGGCTGCGCAGGGGCCTCAGGAGATGGGCTCAAGTGATGCAGGAGGTCAGGGCAGCTTGACTCACCTGGGGGACAAAGGAAGAAAACCCAGGGTGTGGAGGCCGTCTGTTGCAAGGACTCAGCTATGGGGTGCCACCTGTCACACCCCAAGCTAGAAGGAGAGCACAGGACAGCAGATGGTGGCATGGGGGTGTGGGGCTTCTGAGGGGGGCAGGTCACCTGTGCATATGAGGCCCCTGGGAGGGATGCAGGCTGTTGGGGTTGCAGCTGGCCCCGTCAGCTCCTGATTCAGGATGGTAACAAAGTATTCTGAAACTCAGCGGCATAAAGCAAGCGTAGCTCCTTCCTCATGAGGTTGTGGGTCACCTGGGCAGCTTTTCTGGTCTTCCTCATGTTGAAGGTCAGCTGTAGGGTAAGCGGGCGACTCTGCTGGCCTTGGCTGGGCTCTCCTGCCTGCTTAGGGGCTTGCTGGCTGGCAGCTGCACTAGGACATCCTGAGCTGAAACCAGGCTCTCCCCAAACGCAGGTGGCACCAGCCCACAGGCCAGCAGGGTTTGTTCTTATGTGGCTGGATGGGTTCAAGGGAGGAAGTGGGCTGAGGCCTCTTAAGGCCTGGGCTTAGAACTGGTGCTTGGTCAACTTCACTGAATTCTGTTAGCACGTCACGAGGCCAACCCGGGTCCAAGGGCTGGGGAGACAGACGCCACCTCTTGGAGGAGTCTCAGAGTCTCATTGTAACAGGGCTCCCACAGGGACAGTGCGGGGTGTCGAGTGGTAATGCTGACAAAATGAGCGTGTAGCTTCTGAGTTTTGTGAAAATTATCAGGGTGTGTGGCCCCCAAGTGGCTATTTGCATGAGCTGGCATTGGCATCAGCTGAGTCCCCTGCACCCCTTGGGCCTGGAGCTGCTGACCTCAGCTTACATGCCCTACCCTTTGTGTGTGTCCTCACCCACCCAGTGGAGCTCACCCACGCGCTGCCCCTCCCCCTGCCACGACACTGCAGCCTCCGCCTGTCCTCAGAGCATTCAGGAGGCAGCCACCGGGATGGCCTGGTTGTCGGCTGGGATGGCAGGGACCAGGTAGGTGTCAGGGCCGGAAGGTGACCCTGGGGCAGAGCTGAACTCCACCCTGAAGGCTGAGCGGGGTCCTGGGGGCCCTCCTCTGCCCGAGGAGCCTTATTTGGGGCCAATGAGGCTGCACCACATACCAAAGGGACTGTGGGAAAGGCACTGGGAGGGCAGCAGGAGACCTGGGTCCCCACAACACCTTGACAGCCACGGCAATGACAGTGGCTAACAGGCCCCGAATGCTTATCCTGTGATAGGTTCTGTGTGTGAACCCACACATCAGCCTCCCATCTGCTCAGTGCTATTAATAGCCCCGTGTTCAGATGACGAAACTGAAGGACTTAGAGGTGCAGCGACCTGCGCACGGCCACAGAGCCAGGGAAAGACACTGGAGGAGGAGCGTGACCTCCAGTCCCATCTCTGTCCTGTGTTCGCTCCATCTGCTCCTCTCCAAGCCTCGATTTCCTCCTCTGTGAAATGGGCTGAGCTCTCCAAGGGCCTTGCACAGGGATGCTTTGTAATCAAAGCCACCTGCCCTTGCAGCCTTGACCTTTATGGAGAAGGTGTTCTGTGCGGGTGGGAAAGAGGTGCGGCCTGTCTGGGCAAGGCCACTGGCTGAGTCTGTCTCCCTCCCTAGGTGCTGGTCTCCTCCTCCCTGTGGCTGGGGAAGAGTGAGCTGGCCGCCCGCCTGGCCCTGGCTCACCCATTCAACCTCTCTTGGCAGCAAGCCGAGGCCAGTGGCCTTGCTGAGAGCAGGGGTGGCAGGCAGAGCCGGCAGGTGAGTGAGGATGTCCCAGGCGCCCTTGGCCAGGGCTGGAGGTAGGAGCCACGTGGCTGAGCCTGTGGGGCTGGGCACCTCGGGTAGGAGGATAGTGTGTTCATCAGTGACAAGGACTTCTCCAGAATCACAGCTTCCTGAAGGCTGGGGATCTCTGGGATCATTCAATCGTTCCTTTATCAATACCTCATTAAGCACCTACTGTATACCAGGCAGTGTTTGAGGACAGCTCACATTTTAATGTGGGAAACACGTATAGGCATCTCAGATGCATCATTTATAGTTGCTTGTTTAGGGGTAACTTTGGAGACCGCGTGAGGCAGCTGGGCTCCCCGTCTGGCTGGGTGGCCTCGGGTGTCTCCCGTCGCCTCTCTGAGACTCAGGTTTTTCCATCTGTGAAAGGGAGGACAATAGGCCAGCTGCGTGCAGGCAAAAGATGCTCTCCAGAATTCAAGCCAAGGAATGAATTTAAAAATCAGAAGGTGTGATAAGCACCATAAAGTAGTAAAGAGGAGCCCGGCACGGTGGCTCACACCTGTAATCCCCGCACTGTGGGAGGCTGAGGTGGGCGGATCACTTGAGACCAGGAATTCGAGACCAGCCTGGCCAACATGGTGAAATCCTGTCTCTACTAAAAATACAAAAATTAGCTGGGTGTGGTGGTGTGTGCCTGCAATCCCAGCTACTTCGGAGGCTGAGACGGGAGAATCACTTGAGCCCCGGAGGTAGAGGTTGCAGGGAGCCAAGATCATGCCACTGCACTCCAGCCTGGGTGACAGAGTGAGACTCGGTCTCAGAAAAAAAAAAAAAAAAAAAAAAAAAAAGATGTGAGATTGAGAGTGACTGGGCAGGTGGGTGGGGGAGCTACTGTAGGTGGGTGGTCAGTGGGGGCCTCACTGGGGAGGTGGCTCCGGGATGGAAAGGAGCTGGGCTTGAGAGAAGCTGGAGCAGCAGCACTGCAGGTGGCAGGAAAAGCCCATGCAAAGGCCCTGTGGTGGGAACGAGCCGGGTGCTTCAGGGAGGACCGGAAGGGGAATAAGATGGGAGCAGAGTGACTGGGGGGATGGGTGACAGGGAGATGAGGTCAGGTGGGCAGAGACAGATCACGCTGGCCCTGGAGGTCCCATTGAGGAGAGTGATTGCTTTATATCTCTGGAAATGCTGAGTCTTTTCAATCTCCAGCCTGGGAATGGTTCTGGACTCTTCCAGAGATGGGGGCCGGGCAGTCTCTCCACCCTCCGTCCTAGTTCCTCTAGGGATATCTGGGGGAGGGGCACCAGCTTCTCCATCCTCCCTAGCCTCTCATTTCCCAACAGAGATGGGGTGTGGGGGTGGCGTTAGCCTCTCCTCTCCCCCACGTGTCCCCCTTTCCCCACCACTGTTCTCCCATCCCAACACAGGTGCAGCTCACCTGGAACAGAGGACAGCCTGCGACCCTGCAGCTCACCTGGGCTGACGGGTCCTCAGCATACAGCACCGCCTGGGACGGCTGCCTGGCCGCCTCCCCGGGGCAGGTATGCGGGGCCTGACCGCTGCACCGAGTGTGGGGCTCCCCCTCGCTCCAGGCTTCTCGGCTGGCCCCCCAGGTCATGTACCCTCTTCTGTTCCCTATCAGCTCCAGGAAGCTTGGGGCCTGGACACCCTCCAGGCCTGCGGGGCCTTAATGCAGACCCCAGCTGTGTTCATTGAACAGCTCGACCTGTCCTGGGGCCAACACCGCATGCGGCAGAACTTGACATACGAGGTGAGGTCTGGGCAGCAGCGTCCATCCAGGCAGGGAACCCCAGGTAGCTCCACCTGCAGCAGGAGTGTCCAGCTCTGGGACCACGTGGTCCTGGGTTCCAGTGCTTGCAGGATCCTGGGCAACTCACTTCTCTGCTGTGAGCCTTAGTTTTTTCATCTGTGAAATGGTTCCCTTCCTAACTGGGATGTGGTGAGGGCTCTGGAAACCCTGGAAGAAAAGCAAGGGGCCCAGCACGAGATGCAGGGAAGAGATAGTAAAGGAGACGGGATGCTAATGGGTTTCTCAGGACAGGGCGGAGGGACATCAGGAGCTCAGGTTCCCCAAGGCATCAGGTCTGGTCTTCTCCAGCATCACTACCTGATGGGGCGCCTTATGGGGCCGAGCACTGTTCTGCAGAGCCTGGGGCAGGAACCAGGCCATGGAGAAATGGGGAGAGCTGGCCCTGGAAGCCCCCTTCCTCCTCTGGGCCTCCCATCTGGGTTCCTGGGGCTCTTAGGCATGGCCCCCTAAGTGCTCACAGCAGAAATCCTGCCACAGGCAGGGCGTGGTGAATCACACCTGTAATCCCAGCACTCTGGGAGGCTGAGGTGGGGGGATCACCTGAAGTCAGGAGTTTGAGACCAGCCTGGCCAACATGGCAAAACCCCATCTCTACTAAAAAATTAAAAAATTAGCCAGGTACAGTGGCATGCACCTGTAATCCTAGCTATTTGGGTGGCTGAGGTGGGAGAATCACTTGAACCTGGGAGGTAGAGGTTGCAGTGAGCCGAGATAGCGCCACTGCACTCCAGCCTGGGCAGCAGAGCGAAACTCTGTTTTAAAAAAAAAAAAAGAAAAAATCCCGCCCCAGAGTGTAAGGGGGTGCTGTGGCTGATGAGGGCTCTAATGGTGGATTCCTGGCACATGCTCTTAGGTGAGGGTCTCCACCTGCAGCTGGCCATGGGCATTCTCTTAGGTCATGAGCCCCTGACCTATGGGCCCTGTCATTTCAGAGGCATCGGCCATCTCAGCCAGGCAGGATCATCGCGGAGGCCATCCTGGAGCACGTCCTCGGGGCCTCTTGTAGCCGGCAGAGCTTCCGGGGAGAAGTACAGACTGACTATGCACGCTGGCTGCGGCACTCCCTCCAGCTGGGGCTCTGTGACCTGCCCAGGGTAAGTCTGCCCTGCAGAAAGGGACAGCTGGAGGACCAGGGACCCGTGGTGAGGGGGCAGCAGGGAGGGTGGTGCCCACAGAATGCAGGGGTATGAGTGAGGCAGCCAGACGCCAGCATGGTGGCTCTGCCATTTGCCAGCTGGGTGACTGGGCAGGGCGCATCTCCTCTCTGAGCCTCCGGTGTTTCATCTGAGGAATGGAAGGAGCAGCAGGGTCCAGGATGTAGAGTGATGGTGAGAGTTAAGAGAGACGTGATGCAGGAATGCTCAGCCTTGGTGCCGGGCACATAAGTTAGAGCTGCTGTAGTCATGATTGCCCCAGAGGAGGTTGTTGGGACCCCTTCTCCTCAACCCCTTGCCCCTCCTGGGGTTGATTAGTTCTTCCATCCACCAACCATCCATCCATTCCTTCACACATCCTTCCATCCTCTTTCCTATCTTCCATCCATCCCCCTATGTCTGCCCTCCCACGTACCCTCTCTCTCCATCAATTCATCCTCCCACCCTCCCTCCCTCGCATCCATTCATCTGCCTGTCCATCTGTCCGTCCATCCATTCATCCCTCCATCCCAAGGACCCATACTCTTCTGTAAAGAGACAGATAGTAAATATTTTAGCCTTTATGAATAATCCAGTCTGTGTTGCAACTACCAACTCTACCACTGTCCTGTGAAAGCAGCTATAGATGATATGTAAATGAATCTATATGGCTATATCCCAGTAAAAGTATTTACAGTCTGGGCACAATGGCTCATGCCTGTAATTCCACCACTTTGGGAGGCTGAGGCGGGTGGATCACGAGGTCAGGAAATGGAGACCATCCTGGCTAACACGGTGAAACCCCATGTCCACTAAAAATAGAAAAAATGAGCCAGGTGTGGTGGCACATGCCTGTAGTCCCAGCTACTCAGGAGGCTGAGGCAGGAGGATCGCTTGAACTTGGGAGGCGGAGGTTGCAGTGAGCTGAGATTGCGCCATTGTACTCCAGCCTGGCGACACAGCACAACTCTGTCTCAAAGTATTTACAAGAGTGAGCAGTGAGACAGATTCAGCCCCAAACCGTAGTTTCCCACCCCTTATCTTTTCCTCTGTTCATTCAGAAAACATGTGTGTGTTTCACCTATGCCAGGCTGTGCTCTGGGTGCAGGGACTGGATAGTGAAGGAGACAGGCCAGGTGCCGGCCTCCTGGGTGGCACGTTCCAGTGGGGCCAGGAAGATACAACAAACTAGAGATGCATGGTCTATGGTCAGGGTGTGGTAAATGCTGTGCAGGAACGAAGTGGGGAGGGGGCAGGGTGTTGCGAAAGGGGCCTCACTGGTGAGTGTGGGCCCTGCAGAGGGAAGGGGCCTGAGGCAGGACTCTGCCTTGAGGAACATGGGGAAGCCCTTACAGAGGGAGCAAGGGAAGTGAGGTTGGAACAGTAAAGCAGGCCACAGGCCATGCCAGAGCCCGGCCTCTGTTCTCAGTGCAGGGGACAACGTCTGATTTGCGTTTCTTAGAGGTCAGCTGTGAGCTGGGGCAGGTGTGGAGGCTGGGAGGTGGCAGCTGCGGCTGCATTCCTGGTGCAGGGGATGGGGGAGAGGAAGCTGCTGCCCCTGTGCCTGCCTGACACCTAGACTCTCTCGTCCCAGGCCCTCTTGGTCGCCGGGGAGCATGTCCTGGGCCAGGGTGGACTCCTGCTGCGTTCCCGCTGCCACCTGGGCCTCGCACCAGACCCAGACCATGGCCTGCACCTCAGCCTGACCCTCCGAAACCACAGCAGGCCTCATTCAACTGACTTCTCTGGGGCGCTGGAGGTCGGTGGCCAGGACAGGGCTGACAGTCCCTGGGGAAGATGCCCCGGCTTCCCTCCCGTTCCTTCCTGGCCAGGAGGCCCCCAACTGCCTGGGTGGCCCCGCCATCTAGTGGCAATCTGAGGAACCGCAGACCAGCATTCTGGGTGGGGCCAGAGCTTCACTCTGGGTAGGGGGAACACCTGCTGAATCCCAGGCCTGGCCCTGGCACCGAGACAAAGCAGCTTCTCCACAGTCGTGACACCCGGCCCTTCCTATAACAAAGAGGCAGAGGCTGGGCTGCCCAAGTTTGAATCCTAGCCTAGCTGCCTCCTGGTACCTGAGTTTCCTCCCCCTGTAAAATGAGTATAATAATTGCACTGGCCCTATCTCCCATGGGGTTAATATTGCAAGGATTAAATATATCCATAGGCATAGATCGCTTAGAGCAGTGCCCAAGGGAAAACAGCCACAACGTAAGTATTTGCTATTAGCCATTATTGGCACCATCTTCTACCCTGCCTGCCTCCCAGTAGCTTTGGGAAGTAGGAAGGGGCAGAGTTGGTCTCCAGTGCCTACTCTACCCCAACCTGGCCAGGTGATCGTGATCCCAGGGAGGAACCTCTCTGAGCATCTGTTTCCTCGTCTGTAGGAGGGTGAAATCAGATATTTCACAGGGTGGGTTTTAGGAGTCTGGATACCAGTTCCTGCCGCCTGCATAGCCAAGGCACATGACATTGCAGGTGCCCTGTCAGCATTTCCATCCACCCAGTCTCCCTGGCTGGGTGAACTTGACCTCGTGACTTTACTTTGCTGAGCCTCAGTCTTCCCCTCTGTCAAATGGGAACAAACACCATTTCCCTTGCAGAATCGTTAAGAGGAAAACAGACATTTGTACAACATCTGCACATAGCAGGTGCTTGTGAGACGGGAGTTCCCTCCTTTCCCGGCATCTGAGCTGGATGAGGATGGCATTTCTGGGTTGAGAGTTCAGCAGCCATGGCCATTTCAAAGGAGCTTCTCCTTCCAAGGTTCTTGTTCTTCGGGACTGACTGTCACTTCCCCATTTCCAGCCAGGCCCCTGGCTGACCCCGTCTCTGTAAGCCGCATGCCCAATGGAACTGGAGCCCTGGGAGTGAACCCATGGCGGTCACTCAGCAAGTGGCCGGTCCTCTTGCTTCCCTGTGCCCGATTGATTTGGGACCGCTGATCTGGCCCCTTCTCACTTGCTCCATTCTGGGGTCTGTGGGGTGGTCAAAAGGCTTTCCCAGCCCTGTTTGTTCCTCACCCCAACTCGGCGGCCCTGGGACAGATAAGGGACGGATTCAGGGAGGTCAGGCACTTGCCAAGGCTGCACAGAGGCAGGCGTGGAACTTGCTCTTGAGTGACAGCCAGCGGGGCTGAGCTCAGATGCTGGGAGCCGTCCGGGGCCGACTCCATGTGGTCTGCAGACTCTGCCCTGCTCTAGCCTGCCTGGCAGGATCACATGGGTGCTCGGTTACATTCCACAGGAGTCCTGGGTTGTAGCCCTATTACCAACCTGGATCTCCTCAGAGATTGACTTGCTTCTGCATGTTTAGTAAGCACCCTGCATTCGATTCCTAGGGCTACTGTATTAAATGGCCACCAACTGGAAGGCTTAATGCAGCAGACAGGTATGGTGTCACAGTTCTAGAGGCCAGAAGTCCAAAAGCAAGTTGTCAGCAGGGCCACACTGCCTCTCAAAGTCCTAGGGAAGATCCTTCCATAGCACCTCTAGCTTCTGGTGTCACCCATGGCTGCGGTGGCATCACGCCAGTCTCTGCCTCTGTCCCACATGGTGGCCTTCTGCCTTCTGGGTGGCATCTTCACATGGTCTTCTCACAGGGACAGCATTCACTGGGTGTGTGGCCTACCTTCATCCACTATGGCCTCAACTTGATTACTTTTGCAAAAACCTATTTCCAAATAGCATCACGTTCACGGGTATAGAGGGTTAGGACTTCAACATATCTGAGGAAGAAAATTCAACCCATGACAGACACATGTGCACACACACGCTCTAAGTCTTGCTAAGTTTTGTGAACCATTGTTCTGTATCATTTTACAGGTCTTGGAGCTGAGGCCTAGGGAGGGTGACACCCTTACTGAAGGGTGCACAGCTTGTTAGCTGCAGTGTCTGGACTAGAATACAGGGTAGCTGAGGCTCCCTCCCTTGCAGGGCCTCCTCCAGGCTTGTGTTCTCTTGGGGCCTCTGAGCCTCTCTCCCACCCCATTCTAGACTCACCTGTCCTGGTCCCTGCCATGCCCCCAAGGTTGGGCGCCTGCAGGGATTTAGGTAAACTGCCCAGTGCCTGGGGTGTTATGCCAGGTGTACCCACGTCTCCTTGAACTTGCTTAGACCTTTGCAGTGGTTCCCATGCAAACTCGGAAAGCCTGGGCTGTAGCAGAAACACCAGGGCACTGGGAATGTTAGAAATGCCAGGGCCCAGGGCCCCCCAAAACCAATTAAATCAGAGTGTCTGGGCAGGGTCTGGGCAGCAGCCATCTCTCAACCACCCTGTGGGTGGCTGCTGCTGGGTTGGTGGGCTCCTAGATGGGTGTTTTAAAAATGATTTGTTATGAGACTGGCCGAGTTTTATATTTTTGGTAGAGGCAGGGTTTTTGCCTTGTGGCCCAGGCTGGTCTGAAACGCCTGGGCTCAAGCGATCCACCAACTTTGGCCTCCTAAAGTGCTGGGATTACAGGAGTGAGCCCTTGCGCCCGGCCCTGAGTATACTCATAAGTGCTTTCTGTAATGGGGCACTGGGAGCCTTAGGTAGGGATATGGCTTAGGGAACCTGGTACCCTGGAGATCCAGCATGGGTATTGTGCCTTCCCTCAGTTCCCTACAGGTCCAACCACAGCCTCCCTAGCCAGCCCCTTCCTGAGCTTGGAGTGGGCAGGGGAGAGACCAGGGACAGGGCCTGGGTCAGACTGCACTCAGGCCTCTGCTGTACCCCTCCCAGCTTCGTGGCTCCAAGGCTCAGTGGGTTGGCCTACTGGGCCGTGTCTCCACCTCGGCTTCTCAAAGCCTGGTCCGACTGGAGGGAAATGTGGACAACAGAGAGGAGAAAGTGAGATTGTCTGTGTTCCGGGCCCCAACCTGTCTCCAGGCCTCTGTGGCGCATGAGGAGGGTGAGTGGTGGCTGGGTCCCAGCTCAGCTAGCTGGGCTACAGCCCCTGTTGGCTCAAGAAAGGACAGGGGTCTGGGCATTAAGATCTCAGAAGTCAGGGCTGGGTGCGGGGCTCATACCTGTAATCCTAGGACTTTGGGAGGCCGAGATGAGAGAATTGCTTGAGCTCAGGAATTCAGGACCAGCCTGGGCAACACAGTGAGACCCTGTCTCTACTTAAAAAAAAGTGGGGGGGTCGGCCGGGCGCGGTGGCTCACGCCTGTAATCCCAGCACTTTAGGAGGCCAAGGCAGGAGGATCACGAGGTCAGGAGATCAAGACCATCCTGGCTAACACGGTGAAACCCTGTCTCTACTAAAAACACAAAAAACTAGCCGGGCGTGGTGGTGGCGCCTGTAGTCCCAGCTACTTGGGAGGCTGAGGCAGGAGAATGGCGTGAAACCAGGAGGCAGAGCTTGCAATGAGCCAAGATTGAGAGCGTGGCACTGCACTCCAGCCTGGGCGACAGAGCAAACAAAAACAAAAACCTGGTGGGGTGGGGTGGGGGTGATGGGTTCCTATCCCAGCTGCTGGGAGTGAGCTGGGATCCTGTCACTGTACTCCTGCCTTGGTGTCTCAAAAAAAACTCAGGAAACCCAATTTAAGACTTCAGGGCATCCCTGACTGCCATGTCGGGGAAGGAGACAGAAGAGGGGGCTTCAGGTCGCTCAGGAAGTTGATTTAGTTGGTGCAGCTCAAGGTTCTCAAATCCCAGGGCCTTGAGGCTTGGCCTGGGGCAGTAGGGAGCTACGGAAAGCGGTGGAGGAGGAGTAGGCCACGAGAGACATGGTGGGGGCACCAGCAGGTCCCTTTCTGGCTCCAGGGGGCAGAGAGGAGAGTGTGGTGCTGCGGGCATGTGCCCGTGGGCGGACAGCTGAGGCGGAGGTCCTGTTCCGGGATGGCAGGCAGCCCTTCCAGCCGCTGGGACGCCTGACCCTGCAGGCTGCCAACCAGAGCCTCCTGCTGGCTGCGCATGGCTGTCAGGGGGCCCTGCTGGGCCATGTGGAGGTAAGAAGGTCTGGGCTGGGACACAGGGAAGGGGTTACCATTCTCTCCCTGGGCAGAGGCCCCTGTGCCAGGAGCCCTGAGCCCTTGGGGTCCAGCAGTGCCCAGAAACCAGGGCAGACGACCCCATGGTGAGGCCCACACCTGCCGCTGGCACCAAGAACCTTGTGTCTACTTCATTCCTACAAGGCCCCAGCCTCTTCCTCTGTCCTCACAGTCCAGGATCGCAGCAGTTGGCTCCCAGGTGCAAGCCCAACTGGAAGAGAAGATTCAAGGCTTGGGTGCCTCTGTGAGAAGGTTCCAGCAATTGGTGGGTAGCACAGGAGGGGAGGGTGGGGGCCCAGGGTGGAGAGCTCCCCCTCTGGCCTGGCTTGTAGCACCCACTCACCAGGCGGGAGGGTCTGGGGCTCTCTCTGCCCTGGACCTCACCCTGATTCTGCCTCGGTTTCCCTGCCCAGGTGCAGCCGGCAGGCACCCTGGATGGTGTGGCAGGCCTCCTTCTGCAGCTGTCCCAGGCGGGGCGGGAGGCTGTGCAGGCCAGTGGTTGGGCGGTAGACACTTTGTGGGCCTGGAGCCAGGTACTGACCCAGCACCTGCCTCTTTACCTGGAGTGGCTGCAGGTGGGGCTGGAGCAGCTGCGGGATGAGCTGGAATGTGAGTGCGGGAGGGGAGGGCTCAACCCCGTGTGGAAATTAATGCCCCGCCCAGGGCCCCAAGCGCTCACATTGGCCTGCGCCACTGCTTCAGTCAGAAAGGTGGCCTCGCTTCCCGTGGGCCTGCAGCCCAGCTGTGTTTAGCCCCCTGCCTTATTTCTTACAGCTCTACAGCCTTCGTTTTTTCTTGGTCTGCTGTGTCATTCTTACAGGGTCTCCAAACTCATATCCCTTACGCCTGCTGTCTAGGTTTTTCAGTCTACCGCCTGCTTTGAGTATACGGCCTTGTTTCTGTGAAGCTCACTGCCACAGCATCTTTCTGGTTCCACGATGAGCTCAGTGTGGCCATGTGGCTGTTAAAGACTCACAGCTGCTGCTCCAAGTGGCCTCCTGGCAGGACTGGGAACCTCTGGCCTTTCCGCCATCCAGGCTAATGCCCAGCACAGCAGAGCCCCCAAGGCCCTGCCCAGTGCCAGGGTGGACATCCCTCTGACTGGCTGTTGAATGTTACCTCCCCATCCTCCCTGCTGTCCCAGAGTGTTCCTGTGGCCGCCCCCAGGGCAGTGAATTGGGGGGAGTGCCCCAGGACTCCTCACAGTGCTATTCATGGCTGTGTTTTATTATAGTGAGGGGATGCAGGAGGGTCAACACAGGGACGGGGGCTGGGGCGGAGTCTAGGGAGAACCAGGGCCAGTGCCCAGTGTCCTCTCCCAGTCCTGCACCTTCACACAGGATGCATGTAGCTGTCCCAGCTATCACCAGAGCAGCTCCTGGGAGACTCAGCACCCAGGGTTTTTACTGGGGGTGGCCACACTGGCAGGTGCTACTTGGCACGGACCAAATTGGCAGACTCCTAGGAGGCAAGCAGGGTCCAGCATAAACCACGTTGTACAAACAGTTCAGATGCAGGCAGCCTCCTATCAACTCTAGGATTGGTGGGAACCCTCCCCCAATCCAAGTTCCTAGACAACCTTATCAGCAGGCCTTGCAGAGAAGGCTCAGGCCTGCCGTGAGAACTCTCCTGCAATCTCCAGTGCCCACTGCTCTATTCCTGTTCCCCCGGCTCCTCCTAACTTCATCCCAGGAACAGGCCCTATCCCCTCGAGGCCTGCGCTGTCTGGTTCTCTGACCTGCCCTGAGGCCTCACGGTGGGTGGTGGCTGCCTCTTGCAGGGCCCCTGGCCACACTGAAGGACGCCTACCTGGAGGTGACACTGCAGCCCCTGGAGGAGGTGTGGCGGGAGCGGGCAGAAGAGGCCATGCGGTGGCTGCAGGCCTGGGTGCCCGGGATGCCAGGCAATGGGGGTCCAAGGCCCATCACGGTGGCCCTGGGGGCAGTGAAAGGAACCCTGGAGCTGGTGAGTGGGAGCAAGGATGGGGCACGCTGGCAGGTGAGGACGCCTGAGCCAGCTCTCACTGTCCCCTCCCTCTCCAGGCCGCCCACCAGATGCTGTCCTGGGCTGAGGCCACGTTCTCACGAGCACTGAAGAGGCTCTGCAAACCCCTACTGGACCTGTACAGCTTCTCGGCCAGGTAACTTGGGCTTTGAGAGTGGCGTATGCTGCGCCCCTGCCATATACCAGGTGTAGTGCTGAATGCTTTGACACTCTACACTCACAGATTCCTGTGACCGCCCTGCCCAGAGGCTTCTTCCGTCCTCCTTTTACAGATGAGGAAGCTCGGCTTTCTTCCTCACTCCATAGATAGCTTGTGAGCACCGGCCCAGGGCAGGCAGGATTTTAGGAGCTACAGAGAGCACAATGGCTGAGGCCAACCCTGCCTTCAGGAAACTCACTTTTACCCAGACACGAAGCACAAGGAAGTCATCTACACCAGGCCTTGCACAGTTCCCTGCAGAGGGCCTGAGAGTCGCATCTTAAGCAGGCCATTCGGGTCTATCACTTTTCCTTGCTTTTTGTTTTGTAAATTCTTTTTTTTTTTGAGATGGAGTTTTGCTCTTGTTGTCCAGGCTGGGATACAGTGGCACAATCTTGGCTCACTGCAACCTCTGCTTCCTGAGTTCAAGTCATTCTCCTGCCTCAGCCTCCCTAGTAGCAGGCACTGGGACTACAGGTGCATGTGCCATCACACCCAGCTAATTTTTTGTATTTTTAGTAAAGACAGGGTTTTGCCATGTTGGTCATGCTGGTCTCAAACTTCTGACCTTAGGTGATCCACCCGCCTTGGCCTCCCAAATGTTGGGATTACAGGCATGAGCCACCGCACCTGGCCTGTTTTGGACTAATCTTTTAAGCACATAAAAACCCTTCTTACTTGCGGGCTGTGCAGAAGCCAGCCACAGGCCGGGGCCCACTGGTCACCACTTACCACCCCTGAGCTATACATCAGGTGGCAAATGCTAGAGAAAGAACATCGGTGAGATGGGGGGCAGATCCTAAGAAACGGTGTGGCCATGGCTGGCTTTGAAAAGGTAGAGTTTCAGCAAGAGCCACAGGGCCAGCGTGGGAAGAGCACTCCGGGGGGGGTCACCACTGCACAAAGGCCTGGGAGATGGATGTGCCTGGCCTGTTTTTTGTTTTGTTTTGAGACAGAGTCTCGCTCTATCACCCAAGCTGGAGTGCAGTGGCGTGATTTCAGCTCACTGCAAGCTCTGCCTCCCAGGTTCACGCCATTCTCCTGCCTCAGCCTCCCAAGTAGCTGGGACTACAGGCACCCCACCACCACGCCCGGCTAATTTTTGTATTTTTAGTAGAGACAGCGTTTCACCTTGTTAGCCAGGATGGTCTCGATCTCCTGACCTCATAATCTGCCCACCTCGGCCTCCCAAAGTGCTGGGATTACAGGCGTGAGCCACCACGCCCAGCCAGCCTGTTTCTGAGATGGAGTCTCGTTCTCTGTTGCCCAGGCTGGAGTGCAATGGTGTGATCTCAGCTCACTGCAATCTCTGCCTCCCAAGTTCAAGTCATTCTCCCGCCTTAGCCTCCCAAGTAGCTGGGATTACAAGCATTTGCCACCATGCCCAGCTAATTTTTGTATTTTTAGTAGAGACGGGGTTTCACCATATTAGGCTGGTCTCAGATTCCCGGATTCAAGTGACTTGGCCTCTCAAAGTGCTGGGATTACAGGCATAAGCCACCAGGCCTGGCCTGGTCTATTTGAATATCAAGCTGGCAGGGCTGGAGCAGAATGCCTGCAAGGGAGAATGGATATGACTGGGAGATCCCAAGACTCTGGGGGAGGCTTGAGTGGTCTCTAGCTTCTGCTCTGACCTAGGAAGGATGTGATCACCCTTTCACTTTAAAAGACCCCTTTGGCCCCCGTGTTGAGGACACAGGGGTAGTGGATAGATGTGGGGAGCCCAGTTTAGAGCAGGGACCTGGGGACCCAGTATCCTTTCCCCTCACAGGCACGAGACTCACTAGGAACCCGGCTCCAGGCAGGCAGGCAGCTCCCTTCTTCCATGCTGGTGGCCTCGTAGAGCATCTGGAATCCAGCTTTGCTTCTAATTAGGATTCTTCTGCATCAGCTCTCTGTGCTTGTTTCCCCAGCCATAAAATAGGGACTAAACCCACCTCATGGGGAAGGGGCTCCATGTAATACAGATTGCTGCTCCTGCCCTCTTGCGTCAGAATGGAGGCTGATGAAGGGAAGAGCTCCCAGGGTGGGGCTGTGGCTTGGCTGAAGAATGACCTGCCTGGTTGCTCACCTACCTGGTGAGTGGGATCCAGTCACTGCTAGGTGGGGGTGCCAGAAAATGGATTCAAGTGGCAGGGAGGGGGCTGAGGCTATTTCCTGCCCCCAGCTGCAGAGCCTCTGGGCTTCCTAGAAGTAGGCAAATGAGGCTGCCTGCCCCTGCGCCCTTCCACCGGCCCATCAGCAACAGGCTATGCAATGTTTCTATTCCCAGTATACCCCCACGTGAGCTGAGATCTCCCTGATCATCCAAATCTCACAGGCTTGATCCCTACTCTAGATCCTGAGAAAGTTCCCGTCCTCTCCTAACTGTAGAAATTTCCTAGACCTGTTGGCCAGGCACAGTGGCTCACACCTGTAATCCTAGCACTTTGGGAGGTCGAGGTGGGCAGATCACTTGAGGTCAGGAGTTCAAGACCAGCCTGGCCAATGTGGTGAAACTCCAACTCTGCTAAAAATACAAAAATTAGCCGGGCGTGGCGGTGGGTGCCTGTAGTCTCATCTACTTGGGAGGCTGAGGCAGGAGAATCACTTAAACCCGGGAGGCAGAGGTTGCAGTGAGTCAAGATCGTGCCACTACACTCCAGCCTGGGTGACAGAATGAGATTCTGTCTTAAAAAAAAAAAAAAAAAATTTCCTAGACCTTCCAGCTCCTGTCCTCAGTGTCCCCACACATAAGCCCATGCTGCCCAAGACCCGGGGGCAGAGCAGCCATGGCATCGGACATCTGTGTCCTCAAAAATGGGGCAGCTTGTTTCTGTCCCCGGCATCATCCACCACCTGTGCTGTCATACTGGCCTCTGTCCTCCTCCACCTCATGATGGGATTTCCCAAGACAAGCACAGCCCCTTCCTGGGAGGCACCCCCATGCTCTCCACTGCAAAGCTCTTCCTGCAGACCTGGGAGCTCCCCTCTGCAGCCAAGGGAAGCAAGGCTCGGGCAGGCACAGTGACTTGTCCTCTGCGTTCCCTCCAGAAATCGCTCAGTGGTGGTGACACTGCCACTGCTGCCTGCGGGGGACGAGCCCCTGGATGTGGCCCAGGTGACCAGCTACCTGGTGGAGAAGCTGCTGCGGCCGCTCCGAGAGCTGTCTGGGGCCAACGTGCTGGCCGAGTACTACCGGCTCAGACGCCGCCTGCTGGAGGGCCCCTGGGAGTGTAAGTCCTGCCCTGGGCTGTGCTGCCCTCCTCCCTGGGGAGTCCCCTGCCCCGTGGGCACAGGGAAGCCTCCATAGGCTGGTGGCATCACAGTACCAGGTCCAGAGCTTACTGGACTTCCCAAGGTCCCATGGGACTAGGGCTGAGGCTCCACATCCTGCTTTTGTCCAGAATATAAGGCCTGGCCCTGCAGAGGGGTGAGGAGGGCAGTTTAGGACTTTAGGCCAGCTCCCTCGCTGTGGGCGCTGCCGGAGAAGAGGGCAGCCCTCCAGTTCCAGCTAGAAGAAAACTGACTGACTTCAGACTTGCTGGTCAGAAGTGACCTGCAGCCAAGGGCTGTGCTGGGACCAGCCCTGGCTCTGGACCCCTGGGGAGCCTGTGTGTGGCTCAGGCTTGCTGTGTGGCCAGGCGAGTCTAACCTCTATGGGACACTGTTTCCTCCACTGTGAGATGCAGGTAACAACGTGGCTCGCTCATAGGGGTTATGGGCATCTACTGTTCTTGATGCAGGGGGAGCCCCTCATGTCCTTGGGGGAACCAGGGTACCTAGGCTTGGCAAGGAGTGGTTTATGTGTGTGGGACTCACACCAACGCCCAGGGCTCCCAAGAAGCATGAGCGCAGTCATGTCTAAGCAGCGCATTGGTGTTGTAGAAAACAGCCTGGTCTTCAAATTCCATGTGTGTGACTGTGGGCTCCTCTGTGCCCCTCAGTTCTGACAGCTGACCATGGGGCTGGTAGTGTCTCCCTCAGGATGCTGGGACTTGCCAACAGGTGCCTGGCTTTGCACCATAGATGGTGCTTCCTGACCACGGGCACGGGCACCCCCATCCAAGCCACAGCTCACTGGCTGGGCCGGTCAGACCTCCTTCTCAGGCCATCTCTTCCCTACCCTGAAGAGGGTAGGTCTGCAGGATACTAGTCTCGTGTTTGGGGTACCCGTTGGTCATCCACTGACAGTGTTTTTTCTCCCACCCGCAGCAGCTTCATTGAGATTAAATGGATGACTTGTATGATCTGTGCAATTTTTTTTCGAGACTAGGTCTCACTCTGTTGTTGTGGCTAGAGTGCAGTGGCGCGATCTCAGCTCACTGTAGCCTGGACCTTCTGGGCTCAAGTGATCCTCCTGCCTCAGCCCCTCAAAGTGCTGGGATGGCTTAGCACCACCGTGCCTGGCCGATGTGTGAATTTTAAGTGTACGATTCAGTGGCTTCTAGTTTATTCAGAGTTGTGCATGCATCAGCCTAAACTGAAACCCTGCAGCTACCAATCTGCCTTCTGTGTCCATGGCTATGCCTGCTCTAGACATTTTATGTAAATACAAGCAAAACCTATGTGGCATTTGAGCCAGGCTTTTTTACTTAGCACAGTATTTTTGTAGCGGGTCTCAGGACTCCATTCGTCTTTAGGGCTGAATTGCCCGTAGACCTTCAGCTCTAAGCCACCTTGAAGCCGGTGGAGGAATCCCTGGACCTCTGACTCCAGCAGGGGAGGGGGAATCCTGGCCTCAGGGCAGGCTAAGCCAAGGCTCTAGGTATCGGGGTGCCTGGCAGGCGCTGGGCTCCCACTGCAGTGGGTGAGTGGAGCTGGCCTCACTCACACTGCCTTTGGGCTTTTCCTCCCCAGATCATGCCCTGGTAGCCGGGGCCCAGCACGTGGTGACCTTCGATGGCCAGGTATGGGACCTCAGCGCCCAGTGCGGCAGCATCCTCCTGGCCCAGGACTTTGCTCACAACACATTTTCGCTGACACTGAGTCGGACAGGCTCGGGGCTCACGGCCCTGTCCATGGAGCTAAACCACATGACCCTCGTCTTCTACCCCAGTCTGCAGGTGAGCTGGAGAGGCACGGCAGCCTCCCCTGGAGACCTGTGCCCATGGCAGGTCGCCTGAGGGGGATGGTACTTTCAAGTTTGTCACCTGGCTGTGGGTCAGATTTCCTGCCCAGTCCCCTCTGGCCCACAGGCCTACAGACTGTACAACTCCTCTGTGCCGGGGGAGAGCTGTCCGGACCTCAAGCTGCATCCTACGACAAGGAGGAACGTCCCCAGGATTGAGCTGGCCAGTGAGGACGGGGTCTCTGTCTCCTGTGACGTGCCCACCGGCCTCTGCAGCCTGACTCTGGGCCTCTGGCACCATGGTGGGTCTGGGCCCCAGCAGGTTGGCCCCACCTACAAAGGTCTCTCTGGGATGTACCAGTTTAAGCTTCCAGGGCGACAGGCAGCAACTGTGCATGCAGAGCCTCTGCCAGCCTCGTCTCTAGCATGGCAGCGTGTGTGCCCTCACTCGTCTAGCCTTATGCTATTGACCCCGTATCCAGATGACCGCACAGAGGCCCAGAGCTTTCTGCCCCGTCCCTGGGACACGCAGCTCCAGTGTGGAGTTGGCCCTTCCGTGTTCCCTCTGCCAAGGAGCACAAAGGGCCTGGATTTCAGCCACTCGAGCTGAGGACATGGGGAGGGGATAGGGGTGTACACATGCTGTCCTGAGCCCCTGCGCTTTCTCTTCCTCCTCTGATGAGGGTTTCGAGCCAGGGCCTGGGCTCCAGGAGTCCAGTGTGGAGGTGGTGGGATTCTACTGCTCCTGTGTGCCTCGGCTCATCTCACACACAGGTCCCAAGGCAGCAGGGCTGTGGCTGCGGGAGGATCACAGGCTCTTACCGCCACCTCAGCTTCCCTCCTCCCCACAGGCATATCTGCTGGTCTTCTAGGCACCAATGACAATGAAGCAGGCAATGAGCTGATGTTGCCAGACGGCTCTGTGGCCCGCAGCCTGGAGGAGCTCAGCCTGGCCTGGCAGGTGAGTGGGTGCACCTGAGGTTCTTGAGGGCTGCTCTCTGCAGTGTCCTGGGAGAGGCAGGCGGCCTGATGGCTCTGCAGAGGACTTCGTAGGCCCAGGGTTGGGGGAAGTCTCCTGCTGAGGCCAGTGTATGTTGGGGAGCCACATGGTCCAGCAGGAGGCCTGAGTCTTGTGTCTGTCCTGCCAGGTGGGTGGTGACTGCAGAGCCACTGAGAAGACTCAGCATGCCTGCCGCAAACAGAGCCCCACCTGCCGGGCCTTCTTCGAGGACCCCCACTCCAGTTTGAGGAACTGCTTCTGGGTGGTGAGTGTAAGCCTGGCCCATGGGGTGCAGAAGGCCCTTTCCCTGATCTAGCCTAGGCCCTTCCTTCTTGCCACTCCCCAGGGTGTGGACAGTGACTGGGTGCCTCTGATTTCAGGTAGACCCTACACCATTCCTCAGCCTGTGTGTGCAGGACGCCTGCGGCACCCGGGAGCTCCAGCCTGCCTGCAACCTGGTGGCCGCCTACATCCACCTGTGTGCCCGGGGCTTTGTGCCCCTGGCCCCTCCTCCGCAGTGTGGTAAGCTGCCCCAGCCATCTGGCACTCTGCCCCCCAGCCCAGAGGGAAAACCAGTCCCTTTCTCTCACCAGGGAGGACAAATAATTGTCATTCAAGGAGCTAGGAGTCAAAACGTTTAAGAAAGGGAGCCCCAGCGACTGCCACATGCTGCCTGACAGTTTGGATGTGTGGGAGTGCATGCCTCATGGATGGCCCTAGTGCCCTCCGTTTGGTGAACAGTGAATTCTTGCTCTATTAGTTCACATCAGAGTAGGTTGTTTAAAAAGGCCCTGGCACCTCCTTTCTGTGTTTGTACTCTCTCCTCCTGCCATGACTGTAAGCTTCCTGAGGCCTCCCAGAAGCCCAGCAAATGCTGGAGCCGTGCTTTTACAGCTTGTAGAATTGTGAGCCTATTACCTCTCTTATTTATGAACCACCCAGCCTCAGGTGCTCCTTCTATCAGTGTAAATGGATTCCGTATCCCCTACTAAGCTAAGTGTCCAGAGAGCCACATAAAGTCACCTCTTGAAAATTTGCCAGTAGGGCTTTTTCTTTTTTGGGACAGTCTCACTCTGTCACCCAGGCTGGAGTGCCGTGGTGCAATCTCGGCTCACTGCAACTTCCACCTCCCAGGTTCAAGCGATTCTCCTGCCTCAGCCTCCCAAAGTGCTGGAATGACAGGCATGAGTCATGGTGCCTAGCCTCTTGAGGGATTTGAATGTATACCACTATTTAGGGTAAATACTCAGCCCTGTTTTCCCTCTGCTCTCATACCACAACCATCATCAACACAGCGGATGACTTCTCTGACCATTGTCCCTACTACCAGGGTGTCCCTCTAATTCAGTTCTATCACTAGCTACCTTGAGATAGCACGAGATCCCACGTGCTGAGAGCTCCTTCATCCGGTGCTGCGTGATTCCCACAGCCAAAGTCCCAATAAAAGGGCATAGAAGTCAGTGACAACAACACGAGTAGACTTCCAAGAGCTTCAGATGCCAGAATTAGTGGCTGCCGTTCAGACATTTAAAACCTTAACGGCAGAAGAGAAAATTAATGAATTGGAAAATATGACAAAGGGAGGATGAAATAAGAGGATCCAACATGTCTAAAAGAAATGCCGGGTACGGTGGCTCATGCCTGTAATCCCAGCACTTTGGGGGGCCGAGATGGGCAGATCGCTTGAGGTCAGGAGTTTGAGACTAGCCTGGCCAACATGGTGAAACCCCCGTCTCTACTAAGAATACAAAAATTAGCCGGGTGTGGTGGTGTGCTCTTGTAATCCCAGCTAGTCAGGAGGCTGAGGCAGGAGAATCACTTGAACCCAGGAGGTGGAGGTTGCAGTGAGCTGAGATTGCACCACTGTGCTCCAGCCTGAACAACAGAGCAAGACTCCGTCTCAAAAAAAAAAAAAATTCCAGCAGGAAAACAGACACAGGATCCTTTAGAGTCAGGAGGCACAATCCCCAATACAGTAAATGCATCCATACCAAGACCCATCAGAACAAAATTGCAGGAAAAAACAAAGGTCCTAAAAGCTACTGAAGAGAGTGGAAAGAAGGAAGAACATGTTGATAATCCATCTCCCACCAGCAACAGCAGGAAACAGTGGAATAAGAGAAAATAAGCATGAGGTTAGTGTGTATACCCTGCTCAACTATTATTTAAGAATGAAATAGCCTCTCAGCACTGATCTGTCTAGAGATACGTTTACCACGAATGACACTTACTCAAGGGATCCACTGACATTCATTTATGTAGTCTGTAGCTGCTTGCCTGCCACAGAGGCAGAGTATTTGCAAGAGAGATCATATTTTTGCTGTCTGAAAGACTCTACTAAGAAGATAGAAAGATAAGCTACAGATTTGGAAAAATGTTTACAAACCACCTATCAGACCAAGGACTCATCTCTAGAATATATAAAGAACTCAGGCCGGGCGCGGTGGCTCAAGCCTGTAATCCCAGCACTTTGGGAGGCCGAGACGGGCGGATCACGAGGTCAGGAGATCGAGACCATCCTGGCTAACACCGTGAAACCCCGTCTCTACTAAAAATACAAAAAACTAGCCGGGCGAGGTGGCGGGCGCCTGTAGTCCCAGCTACTTGGGAGGCTGAGGCATGAGAATCACTTGAACCCGGGAGGCGGAGCTTGCAGTGAGCTGAGATCCGGCCACTGCACTCCAGCCCGGGCTACAGAGCAAGACTCCGTCTCAAAAAAAAAAAAAACTCAAAGCTCAAAAGTAGGCCAAGTGTGGTGGCTCACTCTTTTACTCCCAGCACTTTGGGAGGCTGAGGTGAGATGGCTTGAACCCATGAGGTCAAGGCTGCCGTGACCAATGCTCACACTCCTGCCTGTGTGACAGATTGAGACCTTGTCTCAACAAACAAAAACTCACAGAGAAACAAGGTAGCACCACACATGTGAGCTCCAGTGAGTTCCGGCACGGGGTGGTGAGTGCCAAGGACTCAGCAGCATAAAGCATTGGTTGGACATCCAAATAGCCAGGTTGTGATTTCAGCATCCACTTATGAGTGTACTATAAAAAGCACCATTCCAGTACCAAAAATCTGACTGGTGAGAATATAGGACAACTGCTGGCAGAGCTAGGCTTAAGGCAGGAATCAACTTCATGGTCTACCAACTAGACCCTCAGGAGGCAGCCTTGGACTCAATGAGACAACTATGAAGTGCCAAGACAGGAGGTGGTATGGCTGCACGGGAACCTCGGAGAATCTGTGAATCAAGCAGAAGCGCTCGCTGTTTTGACCGTGTAAATACAAAACTGTCGGCTACTTCAGCCATCAACAAAACATCTGGGGAGGACAACAGAGAAGACTTACAGCCAAAGCATCACAATGGAATAGTATCTGCAGTTAAGGTCCTCTCACTCCCTTAGGGGTTTTTAAATCAAGGGCTAAATTATTCCCCTTTCTTGGACACCAGAGAAGTATCTAAGAAAAGCAGTCACCAATTATAATTAACTTTTGGAGGACAAATTAAAAGGTGATTGTAAGTTACAAAATAAAGACATATTATGAACTCTTATAAGAAAAAGAAATTAAGATGCTTTTTATTCTTTTTTTTTTTGAGACAGGATCTTGCTCTGTCCTTCACGCTGGAGTGCAGTGGTGCAGCCTCCCAGGCAGCTGGGCTTACAGGTGCACGCCACCATGCCCGGCTAATTTTTGTATTTTTAGTAGAGACGAGGTTTCACCATGTTGGCCAGGCTGGTCTCAAACTCCTGACTTCGTGATCTGCCTGCCTCGTGCCCAACCAGAGAAATTAAGACATTCTTAGATAAACAAAAGCTGAGGGAGTTCATTATGCAAGAAATGCTAAAGGGAGTCCTTCAAGTCAAAAAAAAAAAAAAAAAGCTAGGTGGAAATTTGAGGCCACATATCAAGACCTGTATTGTAATTTTGATTCATATCTGTTATTGCATTTAAAAGATTTATAACTATAAATCTGTTAAATATGTAAGTGAAAAAAATTAGGCATGGTGGCATGCACCTGTAGTCTCAGCTACTCAGGAGGATTGCTTGAGTCCAGGGATTTGAGGTTACACTGAGCTATGATAATGCCACTGCACTCCAACCTGAGTGACAGCGTGAGACCCTGTCTCTAAAAATAGATACAATGTGTGACATCAACAAGGTAGGAGGGAGGCAGAGCTGTCAAAGAGTAGGGTATTTGTATGTGATCGTACTTACTAGTTTAAAATGGATTGCTATAACTTCA
Source organism: Macaca mulatta (assembly GCF_049350105.2). Classification (NCBI taxonomy): domain Eukaryota; kingdom Metazoa; phylum Chordata; class Mammalia; order Primates; family Cercopithecidae; genus Macaca; species Macaca mulatta. The sequence goes on along the minus strand of NC_133425.1, from coordinate 12,527,473 downwards.
GGATGCTTCATGTAATCCCCTTGGTAATGACAAAATATCTACAGAATGTACATAAAAGGAAATGAGAAGGAATTCTAAGTGTATCACAATAAAAAAAAATCAATTAAACACAAAGGGACGAAATGAGAGAGAAAGCAAACCATAAGCCATGCAGAAAACAATGAACGGCGTGGCACCAGGAAGTGCTTCTCCATCGGGAAGTCCCATAAGTAGCGTGCTGGCGTCCTCCCACAGCAACTGCTCACCGCAGTCCTTGGCTGTGGGCCTCATGACACAGTCACCAGGTTAGTAAGTTGCGTCAGAACGATAATCTTTAAAAATACAAATGAATTCCACAATCAAAAGACTAAGAGACTTACACATAGATTGAAAGTGAAAGGATGAAAAAAGAGGAGTAGCAGCTATACTAATATCAGACAAAATTGACCTAAGGTCAAAAGCCGTTATAAGAGATAACGATAACAGTCAATTCACCAGTTATAAATGTACATGCAACGCACCTCAGAGCTCCTAAATATATGAAGCAAACACTGACGCAAACACTGTAGAATGAAAGCAGAAATAGATAGTTCTATGATAATGGTAGGAGACTTCACTTCACTTTTTTTATTTTTTTGAGATGGAATCTCACTCTTGCCCAGGCTGGAGTGCAGTGGCATGATAATGGCTCACTGCAACCTCCACCTCCTGGGTTCAAGTGATTCTTGTGCCTCTGAGTAGCCCCGGCTATTTTTAGTAGAGACAGGGTTTCACCATGTTGGCCAGGCTGGTCTCGAACTCCTGACCTCAAGGGATCCACCCATCTTGGCCTCCTAAAGTGCTTGGATTACAGGCCTGAGACACTGCACCCAGCCCAATACCTCACTTTGTTTTTTTTTTTGGTTTTTTTTTTGTTTTTTTTTTTTTTGAGACGGAGTCTAGCTCTGTCGCCCAGGCTGGAGTGCAGTGGCCAGATCTCAGCTCACTGCAAGCTCCGCCTCCCGGGTTCACGCCATTCTCCTGCCTCAGCCTCCCGAGTAGCTGGGACTACAGGCGCCCGCCACCTCGCCCGGCTAGTTTTTTTTTGTATTTTTTAGTAGAGATGGGGTTTCACCGGGTTCGCCAGGATGGTCTCGATCTCCTGACCTTGTGATCCGCCTCCCAAAGTGCTGGGATTACAGACTTGAGCCACCGCGCCCGGCCTACCTCACTTTCAATAATGGATAAAACATCCAGACAGAAGATCAAGAAGGAAACAAAGTACGTGAATAATACTATACACCAGTTGGACCTACCACACAGATAACTTCACCCAGCAGCAGAATACACATTCTTCAAAAGTACACATGGAATGTTCTTGGGGAAAGATTGTATGTTAGGCTTCAAAGCAAGATTTAATACATTTTAAATGACTGAAATCATAATAGAAGGAAAACTGAAATATCCACAAATATGTGGGAAGTAAACAACATACTACAAAACCAGTGGATCAAAGGAAAAAAAGGAAAATTAGAAAGTATCTTGAGACAAAACATCACATCTTACGGGAGGCAGCAAAAGCAGTGCTATGAGGGAAATTTGTAGCTGTACACACTTACATTAAAAAAGAAGCCAGCTGAGCACAGTGCCTCCACCTGTAATCCCAGCACTCTGAGAGGGCGAGGTGGGCAAATGACCTGAGGTCAGGAGTTTGAGACCAGCCTGGCTAACATGGTGAAACCTCATCTCTACTAAAAATATAAAATGTAGCTGGGCGTGGTGGCAGGTGCCTGTAATCCCAGCTACTTGGGAGGCTGAGGCAGGAGAATCACTTGAACCCGGGAGCCAGAGGTTGCAGTAAGCTGAGATTGTGCCACTGCACTCCAGCCTGGGTGACACAGCTAGACTCTACCTCCCGCCTCACCCACAAAAAAAAAAAAAAAGCAGCAGCAGCCAGGCACAGTGACACTGTTCTATAATCCCAGCTACTTGGAAGGTCGAGGCCAGGAGATTGCTTGAACCCAGGAGTTTTAGACGAGCTTGGGCAATATGGCAAGACCCTCTCTCAAAGAAAAAGGAAAAGCTCTCAAACCAACAACCTAACCTTCTACTTTAAGTTATTAGAAAAAGAACAGCCTAAACCCAAAGATAGGAGAAGGAAATAATAAAAGTTAGAGCAGAAATAAATAGAAAATAGAAAAACAGATATATAACTACCAAGGAGATTGAATCAGTGACCAAAAACTTGGCAAGAAAGAAAAGCACAAGATCAGATGGCTTCACTGGTGAATTACCAAACATTTGAACAATCAACACCAATCCTGCTCATATTCTTACAAAACACTCAGGAAAGAATACCTCCAAACGCATTCTGTGAGGCCAGCATTACTGATACCAAAGGTAGACAAAGAACCAGAGGAAAATAAAGTAATATCCCTCATAAATACAGATGCAAAATTTCTCAACAAAATACTCATAAGGAGAATTTGACAGCATCATAAAAAGGATTATATACCATGATCAAGTGAGATTTATTCCTGGAATGCAAAGATGGTTACCATATAAAAATCAATGTAAGATAACACATTCCTTCATTCTGTTAAACACATCACTATTTCAGTTAGTGCAGAAAAAACATTTAACATAGTTTAATACCCTTTTCATGATTAAAAAACACAAACTCGAAATAGAAATGACCTCAGCATAATAAAGGTCATATAAACAACCCTCAGCTAACATCATACTCGGTGATGAAAGAAAGTTTTCCAAGATGAGGAATAAAACGATGATGCCTGCTTTCATAATGCTGGAAATCCTCGCCAGAGCTATTAAGAAAGAAAGAAAAAGAAAAGGCATCCAAATTGGAACAGAGGCAGTAAAATTATCTGTTAACAGATGTGATCTTCTTTGTCGAAAATCCTGAAGACTGCATGAAAAAAAAAGTTAGAACTAATAATTCGTCAAAGTTTCAGGATTACGAAATCAACATACAAAAGTCGGTTGCAATTTCTACACACTAACAGTCAACAATCCAAGAGGGAAATTAAGAAAACAATTCCTGCTGGGCATGGTGGTGCATGCCTACAGTCTCAGCTACTTGGGAGGTTGAGGCAGGAGGATTGCTTGAGCCTCAGAGGTCGACGCTATCAGTTTTGATGATGATTATGCCTGTGAATAGCCACTGTACTCCAGCCTGGGCAACATAGTGAGACACCATCTTTTTTTTTTTTTTAAGTCCGTTTACAATAGCATCAAATAAAATAAAGTAAGAATAAACTTAACCAGGAGGCAGACTTTGGCAGGATGTAGAGTCCCAGAGACTGGTTGTGCAACAAATGTAAAGGCATCTAGTATTTAAGGATTATAAGACTTAGTATCGTTAAGATGTCAATACTACTCAAAGTGATCTACAGGTTTCATGTAATTGCTATCGCAATCCCAGTGGCATTTTTTCTTCAATTATAGAAAAATCCATCCTAAAGTTTATATGCAATTTCAAGGGACCCCAAATGGCCAAAACAATCTTGAAAACAAAGAACAAAGTTGGACACATTATACTTCCAAATTTCAAAATCTGTTAAAAGCTACAGTGGTCAAAAGTGTGGTACTGGTATAAAGACACACATATAGACCAGTGGAATGAAATACAGAGTCTAGAAAGTCTTACACATATGGTCAAGTGATTTCAGTAAGGATGCCAAGACTATCGAATTGGGGAAAGGACAGTCAACAAATGGCGTTGGGAAAACTAGATATCCACATGCAAAAGAACAAAGTTAAACCATTACCTTATACCATGTTGGAAAAAAAAAAAAAAAAAGCTCAATAATGGATTAAAGACCTAACTTTAAGAGCTGAAACTATACAACTTTTTTTTTTTTTTTTTTTTTGAGGCGGAGTCTTGCTTACTTGCCCAGGCTGCAGTGCAGTGGCTTGATCTCGGCTCACTGCAAGCTCCGCTTCCTGGTTCACGCCATTCTCCTGTCTCAGCCTCCTAAGTAGCTGGGACTACAGGTGCCCGCAACCACGCCTGGCTAATTTTTTTTTGTATTTTTTTAGTAGAGACGGGGTTTCACCGTGTTAGTCAGGATGGTCTTGATCTCCTGACCTCATGATCCACCTGCCTTGGCCTCCCAAAGTGCTGGGATTACAGGTGTGACCCACTGTGCCTGGCCACTATATAACTCTTAAAACACAGTAGGAGGGCTTCCTTTTTGGCAATGACTTCTTTGATATGACACATATGACACCAAAGGCACATGAACAAAAGGAAAAATAGACAAACTGGATTGCATCGAAGGATACTGAATGGGAGTAAAGATGTGCAAATTGTATCTGATAAGGAGTTCCCATCTAGAATACATAAATCACTCTCACAGTGTAACAACAGAAACCCAACCCAGTTCAAAAATGTACAAAGGACTTGAATAGACATTTCTCCAAATAAGATATGCAAATGGGCAATAAGCACGTAAAAAGATGCTCAACATCACTAATTATTAGGGGAACTCAAATCAAAACCACATGGAGAGGCTGGGCACAGCAGCTCATGCCTATAATCCCAGCGCTTTTGGAGGCCAAGGTGGACAGATCACTTGAGGTCAGGAGTTCGAGACCAGCCTGGCCAACATGGTGACACCACGTCTCTAGCAAAAACACAAAAATTAGCCAGGAGTGGTGGTGTACGCCTGTAGTCCCAGCTGCTCAAGAGGCTGGGGCAGGAGAATTGCTTGAACTCAGGAGGCAGGGGTTACAGTGAGCTGAGATCCTGCCACTGCACTCCAGCCTTGGTGACAGAGCAAGACTGTCTCAAAAAAAAAAAAAAAAAAAAACACAAAGCCTCCATGGAGCTGCCACCTCAGACCCATTAGGATGGCTGTAAACAATACAGAAAATAACACGTGTAAGGATGTTGAGCGGTTGGAACCCTTGTGTACTCTTACTGGGAGAATAAATAGAAAAAACAGTATGGCAATTCACCAAAAAGTTAAAAATCGGCCAGGTGCAGTGGCTCACACCTGTAATCCCAGCACTTTGGGAGGCTGGGGCAGGCGAATCACTTGAGGCCAGGAGTTTGACACCAGCCTGGCCATGGTGAAACCCCATCTCTACAACAATACGAAAGTTAGCCAAGCGTGATGGTGCGGGCCTGTAATCCCAGCTACTCGGGAGGTTGAGGCATGAGAATCACTTGAACCCGGGAGGCGGGGGTTGCAATGAGCCGAGATTGCACCATTGCATTGCAGCCTGGGTGACAGAGTGAGACTCTGTCTCAAAACAAAGAATTACTGTACAATCCAGTAATTCTACTTCTGGGTATGTATCCCCTAAAATTCAAAGGGTCTCACACATTTATACACCGATGTTCATAGCAGCATTATTCACAACGGCCAAGAGACAGCAGCAATCCAAGTGTCCACTGACAGATAAACAAATGTGGTCTCTCCATACAGTCAATTATGATTCAGCCTTAAAAAGGAAGGAAATTCTGACACGCTACCACATGGATGAACCTTGAGGACATTATACAAAGTGAAACAAGCCAGTCACAAAAACATATTTGAAGGACCTAGAGTAACCAGTTTCATAGAGACAAAGTACAGTGGTGGCTGCCAGGAGCTGGGAGAGAGCAGTAATGGGCTATTTAATGGGGATAAAGTTTCAGTTTGGCAGGATTTAGTGAGTTCCGGAGATTGGTTGCACAAAAATATGAATGTACTTACACTGAATTGTGTACTTTAAAATGGTTATGGTGAATTTTACATGTATTTAACCACATTTAACATTTTTTACATTAGAAATGTATATTGAGCACCTCTGTGCTAGGCGTGGTGATGTGATGATAAACCTTATACATATGAACACCGTAGTTATAAAACCAAACACATAAGGAGATAAAATTCTAAGTGTAAAAACTAGCACAGACAGACAATAGCCACAGACACACAGGACTCAGATAGTAGCCTTATTAGACACAGATTATAGATTTCAGCAGGGAACTAGAAATTATTAAAATTACTAATTACTAAATGTGTAGTTTAGTAATTAATTTATCTAATCAGCTAATTGACTAATTACTGAAAATTATATATCTGAAAAAGAACCAGAATGTAGTAGAAAGAGATGGCAGAAAAGGCCACCTAAACCCCATATTTTAAACGGTTCTCTTAGCAGATGAGGGATAGAAGTGTGCTTCCTGGCCAGGTGAGGTGGCTCACACCTGTAATCCCAGCACTTTGGGAGGCTGAGGCGGGCAGATCACAAGGTCAGGAGTTCGAGACCAGCCTGGCCAACATGGTGAAACCCCCGTCTCAACTAAAAATATAAAAATTAACCGGGTATAGTGGCACACGCCTGTAATCCCAGCTACTTGGGAGGCTGAGGCAGGAGAATCACTTGAACCCAGGAGGCAGAGGTTGAAGTGAGCTAAGATCGTACCTCTGCACTCCAGTCTCGGCGACAGAAAAAAAATAAAAAGCTGGGCACAGTTGCTCGCTCCTGTAATCCCAACACTTTGGGAGGCCAAGGCAGGCGGATCACTTGAGGTCAGAAGTTTGAGACCAGCCTGGCCCAACCCCGTCTCTACTAAAAATATAAAAATTAGCCAGGTGTGGTGGCAGGTGCTACTCAGGAGGCTGAGGCAGGAGAATTGCTTGAACCCAGCAGGCAAAGGTTGCAGTGAGCCACTGTACTCCAGCCTGGGTGACAGAGCGAGACTCCATCTCAAAAAAATTAAAGCCCATCTTTTAAACAGTTCTCTTAGCAGATGAGGGATAGAAGGGCACTTCCTTAACCTGGTAGCTCTGAGTGTCAGTCTGTGCCCTTGCCCACCACATTTGACAGTGACACAGCAGAGCAGCACCTCTAGGGCCAGGAGCCCTGCGTCACAGCCTCCACTGCATGCTGTACTGAAGATCTCACCCACATAGTGAGCTCCCTTTAGCCCACACTGTGGGTTGGATGCATCCTGAGCTCTCAAATCATCGTGTGCTAAGCTTCCACCCTCCCCTTGGCTAGGAACCGTGTCTTGGTCTTCTCTGTGTCCGGGGTGCTGGCAGCAGAGCCTGACACAGAGTGAGCCCTCCACAGGTGGTTGTTCAATTTCCAAGGAACTCAGCAGGCTGGGCCTAGCACCACTGCCTGCAAAGGCCCTGCAGGTATAGGGACTCATTGACCCATGCCCACTGCTCTTACAAAAAGGGGAGAGGGAGATGGATGGGAGTAGATGGGGAGTTGTCCTATTAATAATGAGGGCCAGGGGCCCCTCTCCTCCAGGGCCCATAGCCTGGTCTTACTTCTCTTCTCTCTCCTTTACAGTTTGAGATTTCATCCAAGCCAGCATTAGGCTGCCAAAGACTTCAAACCCCTTCACCTTGTACTCCAATTCCAGTTCCTTGGCAAGGGCAAGATTCATGGCTGGGAGAGAATAACCAGCATGGAATGCCGGGAAACTCAGAACTGCACGTGCTTCAAACGCAGGAAACAAGAGCTCTTTGCCACTGGGCTCAAAAATACTTCTGGGGGAAACTCTCCCACTGGTCTGGGTAATTCTCCCCCTTCCTCCACACCTCCACTGTAAACCAGGAGACAGTGTAGCCCCTGTTCATGCCCAAGATATTTACTCACTTATTCAACAGCCATCTGGGAAGCCGCTTCAGAACACTGACTGTGTGGTGGGGGACACGAAGCCAGGCCCTCAGCAGCTTGGTACTGGTTTTCCCTGCCTGATCCAGGGGTCTTCTGAGGCAGGAGCTTCCTTGAGGGGAACTGATGGCCCCAAGCCCGTTAATCAGAAGCCTAGGGAGGGAGCTTTTCTCTCTGGGGTAGACACACTGGGACGGAATGCTTTAGGAGGCTCTGGGGAGGGCCTCCACTTTGGTAGGGGTACCTGTGAAGTCAGTCAGGCCCCCAGGCTACAGCATTGGAAGTTTTTTACTTTCTTTTGGGATATAACTTTTTCCTTTGAGTTTTCAACTGAAAAATAAAGCTGGCAGAATCCAAGAATGTGTCTCTGGATTACTGGGGCTGATCATCCACTCGAGATGGGGAGGTGTGGGCGGCTATAGAATCTGCTCACCGATAGGGGGTGCCCTGGAGCCCTCTCTGCACTGAGCCTTTGGTAGGAGCTTGTAGGGTCCAGATTCCAGAGTAAAGGGCAAGGCATCAGCCATGGGGACTGAGGCAAGCTGAAGGCCAGACTTGACCATCCCTGACCTCTGCCCTACTCCCCCCCTTCCCTTTCCCCTCCCCCCGCAATGAATCCCTGCACAGCGCAGCAGGTGCCAGATGAAGTTTACAAGAAAGAACTCCAGGGTGAATGGGAAGGAGAAGGTTGGTCCTCCACATTGCCACACTGGAGGGAAGAGAGAAGGGAGAGCAGCTGTGATTTAAGTGTTTTGCTATGGTTACAGCCTAAAGACCCCGGAGCCCAGGCACTTCTCCAAGTGCCTTGAAAGATGTTTGATCTGGGGGCCAGGCATGGTGGCTCAGCACTTTGGGAGGCCGAGGCGGGTGGATTACACGGTCGGGAGTTCAAGACCAGCGTGGCCAAGATGGTGAAACGTCGTCGCTACTAAAAATACAAAATAAATAAATAAATAAATAAATTAGCTGGGCGTGGTGGCAGGCGCCTGTAATCCCAGCTGCCCATGAGGCTGAGGCCAAGAATTGCTTTAACCTGGGAGGTGGAGACTGCAGTGAGCTGAGATCGCGCCACTGCACTCCAGCCTGGTGACAGAGCGAGACTCCATCTCAAAAAAAAAAAGATGTTTGATCTTAGGCCTTACAATAGTCCAATGAGGAATGGATGATCCCTACTTAATGAGAGAAGAAACAAAGGCTCACAGAGTTGAGAAGATTCCCCCAAGGTCATACAACCTACAAACGGCCAGGATGGCGCTGATGCAGGCTTGTCTGCCTCCCAAGGCTGCCCAAGCTCAGTCAACCCCCACTTCTGCTTTTGCAATAAAAGCAAAGCAAATCACTGGTATGCAGGGGCCCCTGAGCAATTTAGAGTCAGATGCCAACTAGCGTGTGCAGCCACCTGACCTGTTGGTTTCTCAATATGCTTGATGGATCCATGATTTCTGGTCCAGAAAGGAAAAGCAGAACCCTTCCCTGCCTGCCTCCCACACTCTGTGGGTCAAGTATTTACCAAAAACACAGCAGCAGCCTGGACGCCAGCAGACATACAAAGAGGGAAACAGTTCTCCCTTCTCAAGGCAGGTTGGACAACATCAATACTTTGCAACTGGGGGGTGTGGGTGGAGTACTTGTGCATGAATTTGAAACAGATGGGAGAGGGAATGATTCCAGCGAAAAAACCAATAAATATTTATATCTACAATGTACACTGAACTCCAGCCTGGACAACAGAGCAAGACTCTGTCTCTAAAAAAATTTCATCATTAGCCGGGTGTGGTGGCTTGCGCCTATAGTCCCAGCTACCTAGGAGGCTGAGGCAGGAGGATCACTTCAGCCCAGGAGTTCGAAATTACAATAAACTATGATCATACCACTGCACTCCAGCCTGGGCATCAGAGCAAGGCCCTATCTCTAAAACAAAACAAGGTAAGACGTTTACATACAACTCAATGTAAGAAAATCCAGAATAAAGTATTACCAAATAAACCCCACTGGGGCCTAAAAAAAAAGTGACCTAAAACTGGTTGGGTACGGTGGCTCACACCTGTAATCCCAGCACTTTGGGAAGTCAAGGCGGGCAGATCACGAGATCAGGAGATCAAGACCATCCTAGCTAACAGCGTGAAACCCCATCTCTACTAAAAAATACAAAGAAAAAAATTAGCCAGGCATCGTGGCGGGCACCTGTAGTCCCAGCTACTAGGGAGGCTGAAGCAGGAGAATGGCGTGAACCTGGAAAGCAGAGCTTGCAGTGAGCTGAGATCCGGCCACTGCACTCCAGCCTGGGCGACGGAGCGAGACTCCATCTCAAAAAAAAAAAAAAAGTGATCTAAACCAAGTGAGACTTGTACAGTGTGACAAGGATGGTTCAAAATTAGAACATCTTTTAATTTCATTTTATATATATATATATATATATATATTTTTTTTTTTTTTTTTTTTTTTGAGATGGAGTCTCGCTCTGTTGCTCCGGCTGGAGTGCAGTGGTACGATCCAGGCTCACTGCAAGTTCCACCTCCTGGGTTCACTCCATTCTCCTGCCTCAGTCTCCCGAGTAGCTGGGACTACAGGTGCCTGCCACCACGCCTGGCTAATTGTTTGTATTTTTAGTAGAGACAGGGTTTCACCATATTAGCCAGGATGGTCTCGATCTCCTGATCTTGTGATCTGCCCGCCTCAGCCTCCCAAAGTGCTAAGATTACAGGCGTGAACCACCATACCCGGCCTAATTTCATTTATATTAATATGCTATAAGAAAAATCAATCATCGTAGATGTTGAAAAGGCATTTGACAAAATTTACTACAAAACTTATTTTAAAAACTTATCAAATTAGAAAGAGGGATACTTCCTTAAATTACACACGACAAAGGAAATTACACCCAGACACACACCTATCAAGCCAAAGCCCAGCATCATTTGTAGGGGATGGAAGCAATGGAAGCTTCCATTAACCTGCGGAACAAAAGAATGCCCTCTGTTGCCACAATTATTTTGGAGGCCTTAGCTGATGAAACTAGGCAAGAAGGAAAGTAAGACATTTAAGAAAAAAGCAGGAGGTGAAATAATTATATTTACTCTTAAAAAGGAGGCAGATTTTGCTAAGGAGTTAGGTACAAAAGTAACATACTAAGCAGCCTTCCTTTTTCTTAATTTTTAAAATATAGAGATGGGGCCGGGCACAGCTCACACCTGTAATCCCAGCGCTTTGGGAGGCCAAGGGAGGCGGATTGCTTGAGGCCAGGAGTTTGATACCAGCCTGGCCAACATGGCAAAACCCCATCTCTACTAATAATACAAAAATTAGCCGGGTGTGGTGGCACATACCTGTAATACCAGAGGCACGAGTATTGAATTGAAGGCCGAGGCACGAGAATTGCTTGAACCCAGGACATGGAGGTTGCAGTGAACCGGAGTGCACTACTGCACTTCAGCCTGGGCGACAGAGAAAGACCCTGTCTCAAAAAAAAAAAAAAAAAATAGAGACGAGGTCTTACTATGATGCCCAGGCTGGTCTCAAACCCCTGGGCTCGAGCAGTCCTTCTGCCTCAGTCTCCCAAAGTGCTAGGATTATAGGTGTGAGCCACCAAGCCTGGCCTGAAACAGTCTTCCTATGTACAAACAAGCAGTTAGAAAAGTTAACAGAAGAAAACATCCCATTTGCAGGCCGGGCGCGGTGGCTCAAGCCTGGAATCCCAGCACTTTGGGAGGCCGAGACGGGCGGATCACGAGGTCAGGAGATCGAGACCATCCTGGCTAACACGGTGAAACCCCATCTCTACTAAAAAATACAAAAAAAAACTAGCCGGGCGAGGTGGCGGGCGCCTGTAGTCCCAGCTACTCGGGAGGCTGAGGCAGGAGAATGGCGGGAACCCGGGAGGCGGAGCTTGCAGTGAGCTGAGATTCGGCCACTGCACTCCAGCCTGGGTGACAGAGCGAGACTCCGTCTCGAAAAAAAAAAAAAAAAGAAAACATCCCATTTGCAACAGCACACTCCCAAAAAACAAAACTCTCAGAAATAAATGTGCAAAAATATACACACACAATCCATATGAAGAAATCTTTCAAATGCTGCCGAGGGATATGAAACACTTTGAATGCAAAAGAAAGCCACGCTGCATGTGTTATCCAGAAATGTTCAACATTAAAAAGATGTCGCATCAATATCAAGCGGGGGTGTGTGGAAATGGAGCCTTCATCCACGCTGGGGAGAACATGGCAGCATGGCCACTCCAAAAGACTAGAATATAAATCTATCTTATGGGGCTGGACACGGTGGCTCACGTCTGTAATCCCACCACTTTGGTAGGCCAAGGCAGGTGGATCACCTGAGGTCAGGAGTTTGAGACGAGCCTGACCAACATGGTGAAACCCCATCTCTACTAAAAGTACAAAAAAATTAGCTGGGTGTGGTAGCGGGTGCCTGTCATCCCAGCTACTTGGGAGGCTGAGGCAGGAGAATCTCTTGAACCCAGGAGGCAGAGGTTACAGTGAGCCAAGATCGTGCCACTGCACTCCAGCCTGGGCAACAGAATGAGACTGTCTCCTAGACAGACAGACAGACAGACAGACAGATAGATAGATAGATAGATAGATACATACATACATACATACATAGGTAGGTAAGTAGATAGATAGATAAGATAGATAGATAGATAGATAGATAGATAGATAGATAGATAGATAGATAGATAGATAAAAATAAGTGGCTCTTTGTATACTTACAGAACGGTGCATCCATCACCACAATTCAATTGATTTTCAAACATTTTCATTTCCCCAGCAAGGAACTCTGTTATCCTTAGTCATCACCCCTCCCAATTCTTTCTTCCTCCCCAGCACTGGGTAAGCAGTAATCTGCTCCCTGTCTCTCTGGATTTTCCCATTCTGGACATTTCATATAAATGGAATCATACAATATGTGGGCCTTTGTGATTGGCTGCTTGGACCTGGCATAAAGTTTGACGCTCAGCCATGTGTGGCCCATGTCTGTGCTTCATTCCTTTTGACTGCCTTATTGCACAAATGGTGTCATAAGCACTGCAGGTGCACTGTGAAAAGTCAGGGTGTCTGTTGTAATCCCTAGAACAATCGCTACAGAAAACATATATAACTAAAAACAAACAGCAAAAAAGATGTAGCCAAAAGTCAACAGAGATGAAAGGAAATGTGAAGAATCCCTCCATTAATCCAAAAGAAGGCAGGAAAGGAGGCACAAGAAACAAAGATGAGAGAAATAGGCTGGGCACGCTGGCTCCCTACCAAAAATATTTTTAAAAAATTAGCCAGGCGCAGTGCCGCGCACCTGCAATCCCAGCTAGTCGGAGGCTGAGGTGGGAGAATCACTTGAACCTGGGACCGGGGGAGGGGTGCGGAGGTTGCAGTGAGCCGAGATCATGCCAATGCACACTCCAGCCTGGGTGACAGAGCATGACTCTGTCCAAAAAAAAAAAAAACACACACACACAAACAAATAGCGTACATGAGAAATTCCATTGAACGAAAGTGAACTTAAACACTCCAAGTGAAAGTGAGCTAGTGAGACTAAATTTAAAAAAACACAAACAAAAACATGACCCACCCATATAACGTGTAGAAGAGGCACACTTTACATACAAAAACATCATAAGATGAAAACAGGATGAAAAAAGATATCTATGTAAACATTAATTCTAAAAAAGCTCTATTAACATCAGATAAACAGATAATATGAGGGCTTCCTACTTTTTTGATGAAACAATTAAAAACTCAGAAAATGGGGTTGCTGCAGCGGCTCACTCCTGCAATCCCAGCACTTTGGGAGTCTGAGGTGGGCAGACCACTTGAGCTCAGGAGTTTGAGACCATCCTGGACAACACAGTGAGACCTCATCTCTATCAATAACAACAACTACCACCACAGAAAATGGCGTTTTTCATGAGGAACATCAAATACTGTGCTAACCTTTCCCTAACTTCTGGGTTAAGTCTTCCCCAAAACCAAGGCCCAGCTCTGGGACTCCTGCAGTTCCATTAGGTGTCAACAAGTCCCTTTTGCCAAAAATTAGGAAAAACAACCAAAAGCCCGGATATCCACCAATGAGTGGAGAAACCAAATGCGGTCTATCCATATGATGGAATATTATGTCATTAAAAGGAGTCAGTCATAAAAAGGGATGAAGTACAGATACAGGCCGTAACATGAATGGATACTGAAAACACCAGGCTGAGCCAGGCGTGGTGGTTCACGCCTGTAATCCCAGCACTTTGGAAGGCTGAGGCAGGTGAATCACTTGAGGCCAGGAGTTCAAGACCAGCCTGGCCAACATGGTGAAACCCCATTTCTATTAAAAATACAAATATTAGCTGGGCATGGTGGCAGGTGCTTGTAATCCTAGCTACTTGGGAGGTTGAGGCAGGAGAATCGCCTGAACCAGAGTGGCACAGGTTGCAGTGAGCCAAAATAGTGCCACTGCACTCCAGCCTGGGTGACTGAGCGAGACTGTCTCAAAACAACAACAACAAAAATGTTAAAAACCCACCATGCCGAGTGCCAAAAGCCAGACACGAAATGCTACATATTGCACGATTACATTGGAACGAAAAGTCCAAAGCAGACAAATCCGTATAGACAGAAAGTACGTTAGTGATTACAAGAGCTGAGGGGGATGGGAGGATTGTGGGGTTGACTGCTAACGGGTATGGCATTTCTTTTAGGGTGATGAAGTATTCTCGAAATAGCTAGTGGTGATGGTTGTACCACTGTGTGAATACACTAAACACCAGGGAAAGGCCAAGCACAGTGGTTCACGCCTGTAATCCCAGCACTTTGGGAGGCCGAGGCAGGCAGATCACCTGAGGTCAGGAGTTCAAGACCAGCCTGCCCAACATGGTGAAACCTCATCTCTACAAAAAATACAAAACTTAGCCAGGCATGATGGTGGGTGCCTGTAACCCCAGCTACTCAGGAGCCTGAGGCAGAAGAATGGCTTGAATCCAGGAGGCGCAGGTTGCAGTGAGCCAAGATCGCGCCATTGCACTCCAGCCTGGGTGACAGAGTGAGACTCCATCTCAAAAACAAAAAAAAACCACCAGAGAATGGCACACTTTAAAGTGCTGCATTTTGTGGTATGTGAATTACATATCAATTTCTTAAGACTAGTAGGAGAAGGAAGGTATTACAAATGATATTTTGGTTTTGTAATTAGAGATTTCTCCCTCTCCCCCCAAAAAAGTTCTCTTTCAGTTTCCGCAAACTTCCTCCTTCCCTCCCCTACCCATCCACCCAGAGGAACTGTATCTGTTCCTGCCTAAACAGATAAGAGGGCTTTGTCTTTTGAGGCTTGGTAGGTAAATTAGAAAGGGGTCCCAAGTGAAAAGAGAGAGAGAGAGGCATCCCACAGCCCTGTTCCATCTGAGCGTCCCATGGCCCATGACTCACTTTACCCACTAACATGTTTCCCTTCCAGTTTACCATCTGGAAGAAAGAATAAACTTATTCTTCTTATTCCTCAATAATTTATGTAAACCAAACATTGCAAACAGGGGTTTCCTTAGCAACCTCTACCTCATTCTCTTCAGATACCAATTGCTCTCCAGTAAAGGGAGTGTCCTTTGCCACACAACTTAAATTCACTTGGAAATCTCACTTAAAACAGAAAAGTTAAGGTCTTCATAAGGTTTGCCAAGTGCAAAGCGTTTGCAGGAATGCATGAGGCTGAAAGTCAAAGGCAAAGAAAACAAGGCACAAATTATTTCACCCTGATTTGGTTTCTCCTTGTACACTCATGGTTAGTAAGTTCAGTGTTTTTTTTTGTTTTTGTTTTTGTTTTTTTGGAGACAGAGTCTTGTTCTGTGGCCCAGACTGGAGTGCACTGGAGTGCAGTGGCACGATCTCAGCTCACTGTAATCTCTGTATCACGGCTAGAGATTCTCCTGCCTCAGCCTCTGAGTAGCTGGGATTACAGGCACCCGCCACCATGCCTGGCTAATTTTTTATTTTTAGTATAGACGGGGTTTCACCATGTTGGCCAGGATGGTCTAAAACTCCCGATCTCAAGTGATCCGCCCACCTCGGCCTCCCAAAGTGCTGGGATTACAGGCATGAGCCACGGCACCCAGCCAGGTCAGTTTTCTGTAACGGAAGTAACAAAACAGGTATAATCCAAAATCATAGATATATCAAAATTTTAAAAATCGTGTTGGAGGCCAGGCACAGTGGCTCATGACTGTAATCCCAACAACTTGGGAGGCCGAGGCAGGAGGATCACTTGAGACCAAGAGTTGAAGATCAGCCTGGCCAACACACCAAGACATCATATCTGTAAAAAAGTTGGTTGTTTCGTTTTTGGTTTGTTTGTTTTGTTTTTTGAGACAGAGTCTTGCTGTGTCACCCAGGCTGGAGTGCAGTGGCACGATCTCGGCTCAATGCAAGCTCCACCTCCCAGGTTCACACCATTCTCCTGCCTCAGCCTCCCAAGTAGCTAGGACTACAGGTGCCCGCCACCATGCCTGGCTAATTTTTTGTATTTTTAGTAGAGACGGGGTTTTACCATGTTAGCCAGGATGGTCTAGATCTCCTGACCTCATGATCTGCCCGCCTCGGCCTCCCAAAGTGCTGGGATTATAGACGTGAGCCACCGCACCTGGTCAAAAGTTTTTAATGGTATTGGAAAATGCCATTAAACTTGAGTACTAACAGTTTCAATGCATCATTGCCTGGCCTTCTGGGTTTCACTTTGAACCTTGTGACAGGTGATCAAGTCATGTGTCCAAACTCAGGGAGTTCCTGTTGTACAGAGATGATGCTGCCTGGAGCACCCTACTCCAATCCCCTTCCCTTCAACTTG
This sequence comes from Macaca mulatta, assembly GCF_049350105.2. Lineage (NCBI taxonomy): Eukaryota > Metazoa > Chordata > Mammalia > Primates > Cercopithecidae > Macaca > Macaca mulatta. The sequence goes on along the minus strand of NC_133425.1, from coordinate 12,511,045 downwards.
TCACAGTGTATCACATTCAGTCCAGACCAGGGCAAGCCCCGCTCACGTCATCAGCCCTGCCAGACCAACAGCCTAGAAAAGATGCACATCAACTCCCACAAAGGGCAGGGTGACTCAGTTCACTCACATGCTGCAAGCCAGCTGTCTGTCTTGCACTCTGTCCAGACCTGGGCTGTGTACAAACTATACAGCCAGGGCCCTGTGCTCAGAAGGGTCCCCAATGCTTGCTTGAATGCTCTGCTGTTAACATCTTAATTTCTGAAAATTACTGATTTTCATTTTGTGCTGATCCCTGCAAATTAAGTAGCCGTTCCTACTTCAAAGCCACTTAATGAAGGTTCTTGGGTGGCTGGAATAGGCTGGGGTTTCCATAAAATAAGGCACTGGCTGGTGGCTCACGCCTGTAATCCCAGCATTTTGGGAGGCCGAGGTGGGCGGATCACAAGGTCAGGAGATTGAGACCATCCTGGCTAACACAGTGAAACTGCGTCTCCACTAAAATTACAAAAAGTTAGCCAGGAGTGGTGGCACATGCCCGTGGTCCCAGCTACTCAGGAGGCTGAGGCAGGAGAATGGTGTGAACCTGGGAGGCGGAGGTTGCAGTGAGCCGAGATTGCGCCACTGCACTCCAGCCTCGCCAACAAAGCGAGACTCCATCTCAAAAAAAAAAAACAAAACAACAACAACAACAAGAGTGGGGGGGATGCTAGCCAGGCACAGAGCCCCTGAAACAGGAAGACCCTTCCCTTGCTCTAAAATAACCCTCTCAGAGTCATTTCTTAATGGAGCCTGAAACAGCCTGGTGACCTGCCCTCAACTATTTTAATCATTGGCTGTCCCCCTCTTCAAGAGCAGGTGCATTTCACGTAAGTGAGTAATTAATACTAACGAGGGGCCAGTGCCCATGGGCTGGGGCCCTGTCATGTGTATTCTGGGCTCAGGGTCCCTGGGAGGCACAAGACCCAGATCTGTCCTTACAGTATGACGATAGATCACTCTAGAGTGGCCTGTCCTGATCAGCACAAGACCCGGCAACCCTTTTGTTCAATGCTGGAGCGTCTCCCAGGGATGAGCCATGGCGGCGTTTGTAGGATGGCTGGCAGCACTAGGCAGTGGGCCAGCTATGCCTCAGTAGCTCTGGTGGTTCAAACCCACAACCCAGCCAAATCACCCTGGGCTCCAACCAGCCTGGCCAACTGGGGAGAGCCATTCCCAGCTGCACTCAGGCATCTGAAAGACCCTTCCTTTCCTGCGAAGCCTCTTTCAGGGTTTCAGGAAGGAAGTGGAGACAGTAAGGGGAAACCACAAACCCATATAACTCTAATAGTATCACCTCTTGGTCCATGGGGGTGGGGGAGGGTGCTTCCCGTGTTGAATTTCATCCTGAAGCCACCCTGGTGGTAGTAGGGGCAATGCCATTCTCTCCATCTCACAAACAACATCGCGTTGGCCCCAACAGATGAAGCCAGGGACTGAGACTGGCTAGTGAAGCCAGGACCATGACCGACCGGGTCTGACTTGGGAGCTTTAAGGGCAGGCTATTGGTTTCTGCAGATCCTGGCCTAGCATAGCCCATGTGATCAGCCCGGGCTGATCAGTCCCCTCTGCTGACAGGTTTCCCTCTTAAGGACACTGGTGGGGCTGTGGCCCCGTCACATCATGTGTCCCTGGGAACGCTCTTTTCCAGGGAACTCCAATGAGGAAGAGAAAGTGGGGACCATCGGCTTCCGCATCTCTGAAAACAACTTTGTAAAAGTGCGTAAGGACCCAACACTGTGCTTACAATCAAACGGTTCGGGACCCCTCCGCTCTGAGTACTTCAACACTGGGCATTTCCTTTTTCTGTTTGGGTCTCAAACTCTGCCTCTGGAATCTTGTTTTGAAGGCTAAGTTTCCAGCCAGAACAAGTGCCCACACTCTACTGTCCCAAACCCATTCCCTCGCCTTAGCCAGGAAGGTTGATGACAGACAGGGTCTTTGTTCCCCGAGACAGAGCTGGCCGTGACCAAATGACCCTCAGATGCAGGCAGAGCCCTTTGTCCTTTTTTGTCACTGTGCAGACCAACTTGGGAGCTGATTATGCTCCTTAAACCTTCTGAGAATCCTTATGGCACCCAGCACTGCAAAAAGGATTAAGTCAACTGAGAAGAGACATGTTTTTCCAATTAGTTATAAATCACTCATGTTGGAATTTTTGCAAAACTGGCTGGTTGCTTTCCCATTACCCATGATTCCTCATTCTTTCTTTCTGTATAAATAATTTCACAAGGTTTTCAAGTAAATTTGGTACTAAAGGCCCATGACCATGAAATAAACAGGACACTCACAGCGAAATGCTAAAGCCAAAATCTCATCTTCCATGCGCCATACAATGAGAAAGGAGATGGAAAATAACGTCCACCTACCAAACTTCCCTACCCCGGGTTTCTTAAGACACATCAACACGCGCAACGACGTTTGTGTTTGGATATGCATTTTACTACATACATACATCTTTAAAAAGATTTTTCCCATTGACATTTATTTCTCATGCCAAGCCAGGGCCAGCCGCCAAACTGGGGAGACCTAGATCCCGAAGTCAATGCTCTCACTCTCCTTAAAGGACCATGACACCAGCCAGAGAGGCGGAAAATGTGGTAAAGGCAGGGGAAACACGATTCTCCCACCTAGAAAGACAAAAAAGAGCTCTCGCAATGGGCAGGGCAGCTCTGGGAGCAAGTGACTAATAATAGCAGGAATTACAGCCAGCGCATCAACACACGGGATGAATTTAACAAGGCTGTTTTTGTGTGTGTGTGTGTGTGTGTGTGTGTGTGTGTGTGTGTGTGTGTGTGTGTGTGATGGAGTCTTGCTTTGTCACCCAGGCTGGGGTGCAGTGGTGTCATCTTGGCTCACTGCAACCTCCGCCTCCTGGGTTCAAGTGATTCTCCTGCCTCAGCCTCCCGAGTAGCTGGGACTACACGCCAGCGAACAAGATTGTTCTTACTCCAATTTTGCAAAGTGAGGAAACAGAAGCCCAAAGAGGCTGTGTGTCCCAAACCATTTATTGAGTGGTTGTAACGCTGGGATTGGAACCATGCTGTCTGGATCTGAAGCCCCCTTGTGCTGTTCTATCTGGCAGGTCCTTGTGGACAGAATTCTGAGATACCCCTTCCCCAGAACAGACCCGATTCCCACCCCTGTTGGATACACCTTCCCCCAGGCATTCAATCGAACATGAATCTAGGTGTTGCTCTGCAGTGATTTTGCAGACGTAAAGTCCCAAATCACTTGACCTTAAGGTAGAGGGCCTGAGCCAATCACATGAGCCCTCTCTAAACCCGGGCCCAGGAAATCAGAGGCTGGAGAGCACGAGGCAGATTCAAGGCTTGTTCCTGAAGATGGAGGGGACCTCCAGGAGCCTCCAGTTTACAGCCAGCAACGAAATGGGACCTCAGCCCTACAACTGCAAGGAACTGAATTCTGCCAACAGCCTGATGAGCCTGGATGCCCATTCTGGATCCTTCCCAGAGCCTCCTGAAGAGAACTCAGCTGGCCGATACTTGATTTTGGCCTAACAAGGCCCTAAGCAGAGAACCCAACCACACCCTGCCAGACCCTGACCCACAGAAACTGTGAGATATTAATACAATTGTTTTTTAAGCTGCTAAGTTTGTGGCAATTCATGACGTGGCATTACAGGCTCTGACCAGAGGTCTCTAGCACCAACCCCGGCTGTCATACCTATAGGAGACACCATGTCTGCAAATGCCTCTCCAGGCCTCCAAGACACCTAATGTGGTCACATCAAGCTCCCAAAAGCCCCTTAGGGCACTGTCCCTACTCTCTGCAGGAGCCACGTGAGGGCACTGAGAAGAGGACTGGCTGTGGAATTTGAGGTTTCTAAGTCCTGGCCTCCTAGGGCCTCAGGTGTCTTACCCATGTGTGCTATTAACGTGATGTATCGCTTGATATTAACCTTGGCCAGCTGGCTGAGGCAGTTTGTCAGGTTTCGCCACTGTAAAGTTACTCTTTGATCCCCCTTTCCATTCTGGAAAGAAGTCACTGTGCACAGCCCACACTGGTGGAGAGGGAGGCACCCTCAACTTGTATTTACTAAGTCTGGCAACTCTGCCTGTCACACCAGCACACTCCAAGTACTCCACAGCTCCATGAGGCTGGTGACAATCACATTAGATAGTGCAGCTCTACTTTAGAACATCAAGAAAAAGTATCCAAACATCAGTCACTTGGGTACCACTGTCCTATTGTTTACTTAGTAGTTTTCTGTAAAAGCACTCACTTTTTTTTTCCTCCAAGATGCAGTCTTGTTCTGTTGCCCAGGTTGGAGTGCAGTGGCGCCATCTCAGATCCCTGCAAGCTCTGCCTCCCGGTTCAAGAGACTCTCCTGCCTTAGCTTCCCAAGTAGCTGGGATTACAGACACCCGCCACCACACCCGGCTAATTTTTGTATTTTTAGTAGAGATGGGGTTTTACCATGTTGGCCAGGCTGGTCTGGAACTCATGACCTCAGGTGATCTGCCCGCTTTGTCCTCCCACAGTGCTGGGATTACACGAGTGAGACACTGCACCCAGCCACAGGGCTTTTTAAAAAGGGAACTTGATATCACTACCTTGCAATGGCCCAGCATCAAGATGGCCCTGGACATCCAAGAGGTAGAGCAGCCCTGTTCCTCCACATGGGCTTTTTCCATCCTTCCTTTCTTCTCCTCCTCAGAAGCCTGGGGCATGTGTAGGCCTCTTGGTCCTTGTCCTCAGGGCTTCAGGATCCCCACCCGAGGGAGCCTTCGCCAGTTAACAACCAGTGCCACGGGCAGCTCCGACCCCTCCTGTGGCCCAGGTGTCTCTGGGCCAGGAAGCTGTAGATCTGTGGCTGCCAAGCCTAGTTGATGACAAGACTCACTGGAGAGCTTTCTAAAAGCTTAGACTTCCCTAAGCCCCCAGCACGTGGATCCTAATTAAAGATATGGGTAGGACCAGGTTAAAAACAGCCCAGGTGGAGCTGATAATCAGCTACTTTTGACAACACTGCGTCCTACATGCAGGACGACCAGGCTCAGCTGTGCTCTGCGAAAACCTTCACCTGAAGTAATGCACAGCTGTCCGATGGAAGACCCCAGGGCAGGCACTGACTCTCCTTTTTTTTTTTCTTGAGGCAGAGTCTCAGTCTCATCTGTTACCCAGGCTGGAGTGCAGTGGCACGATCTCGGCTCACCACAACCACCGCCTCCTGGGTTCAAGTAATTCTCCTGCCTCAGCCTCCCGAGTAGCTGGGACCACAGGCGTGCACCACCACACCCGGCTAATTTTTGTATTTTTAGTAGGAACAGGGTTTTGCCATGTTGGCCAGGCTGGTCACAAACTCCTGGCTTCAGGTGATCCACCCATCTCGGCCACCCAAAGTGCTGGGGTTACAGCTGTGAGCCGCCACGCCCAGACTGACTCACTTTCTAAAATGAGCAGTACCCGCTGGAGGAAGGCGTCTAGCTTGGCCTCTTCCCAAACTCACAGGACGTGGAATTCGGTGCTGACAGGCCCTTTGGAGAAACTCCTTTCCCTGTCCTGTGTGACCAGCAGGGAGGGAGGCTTGGTGGTTTGGTATTTCTGGGTGTACAGCCTCATTGTTTCTTCCTTATCTTTCTTGCCCATATCACATCTCAGGTCCCTTGGATCAGGGACAGAACTGGATTGTGCTCCTCTGGGCGGCCGCCCACTGCACTTTAGGGCCTGGTAACTGGTTTAGTGAGTTCCAGGTTCACAGAAGGAGACAAACTGCCCAGGATGGGTCATACTCAAAGCCTCCCCAGTACCAGATTGAGGTGATTAGGTGACGAGATTTAGAGTTGTATTTGGCACGAACACACATCATTGGGGTCTAGAGGGCCGACTAGGTAGGCAGAATGTCCCTCCCCACACAATGATATCCATACCCTAATCCCCAGAACCTCTGAATATGTTACCTTACGTAGCAAAAGACTTTGACAGATGGGATTAGTCAGGGCATTGGGAGGGGAAGATTAGCCTGGATACCCAGGTGAGCCCAATCTAACCACACAAGTTCTTAAAAGCACGGGACTTTCTCGGGCTTAAACGGGAACGATAAGGAGGAATGGGAGGTCCAAGAAGATACCATGCGCACAGCGGGCAGCCACGTGTCTCGTTCACCTCGTGTATCCAGAGTCTGGAACCCAGCAGGCGCTTGGCGACGGAAAGGCCACTAAAGTGAACTTTGAAGCACTGGATCCCAGTGAATAGTCATGTGGATGAATTATTTAACCTCTCTGACCCCACGTCATCCCTTCTCTATGGACATCAGAAGTAAGGGCAGTGAAATAACCCACCCAAGGTCATCCCCTGAATGAACAGTGGGGCTGGCCCCACTGCAAGCCCCTCAGAATCCATCTGGCTGCCAAATCCAGCACTCTCTCCACCCCCACCTCGGCTTGGCCATAATGAGCAGAACTCCTGGGTAGACAGGGGTGAAGCTTCTCATGGCCCCATTTCGTTCCTTTGCTCCATTCTGTGCCCTTGTTTTCTGGTGACTGGTTGTCATCCCATTTTCCACGCACAGACCAGCAGAGGGGGCCAGCGCCCATGTCGAGACCATCAGCTCCCAGAGCTGCCCTAGAGAAGGGCCTGGTCCCGGCCACCCGCAACAACAGTGTCCTTGACGACAAGGGGCACCTACTGGTTCACCACCTGGCTCTTCGGCTGCCAGCTAGATGCCCCTGGAAAAAGGACTTCATCTCTGTGGCAGCAGTTTTCACAGCTGTGAAAGGGGAGAGGGGAAACGGACCTCCCAGGGGTACTGGGACAGTAAAATGAAGCAACTCATGAGACAGCTTCTAGCACAGTCCCTGGCACTTAACTCTTAGTTGAATTTGCATTCTTTTATTTTTATTTTTTTTATTTTTGAGACAGAGTTTTGCTCTGTTGCCCAGGCTGGAGTGCAGTGGCGCGATCTCCACTCACTGCAACCTCCATCTCCTGGGTTCAAGCGATTCTCCTGCCTCAGCCTCCCGAGTAGCTGGGATTACAGGCACACATCACCACACCCAGCTAATTTTTTGTATTTTTAGTCGAGACGGGGTTTCGCCATGTTGGCCAGGCTGATCTTGAACTCCTGACCCCAGGTGATCTGCCCGCCTCAGCCTCCCAAAGTGCTGGAATTTCAGGCATGAGCCACTGCGCCCAGCTGAACTTGCACTCTTTATCAAGAGACGTTCAGTCAGTCTCAAAGGACTCTCATTTCAGATTCTGTCCAAACCACATGAATCGTTTTTTGGACTCGGCTGTCTCGCTCCTTTTCCTCCACCCTTTTATGTCTTTACCAGGTCTTTCCTCTGTACTTAAACAGCACTCCCCAACAGTCAAGCCAGCACCCTTGGGCCTGCTATAAACTACACAGGGGGGCCACTTCAAAAGGCCCTGCTAAGCAGGGGGTTCCTTTCATCTGAAAACTGCTGTGGGCCAAGTATAAATTTAAGACACTGTGCCTTTGCTTGTATATTTCCTCTGTCTTCCAGCCTAAAACCCAGCCAGTCCTAACATTGACCGAATGCCCATGTATGTTACTTAAGACCCCATGCTGGGCAGGGATACTGAGATAAATAAGACACAATCACGATGTCACTGGAAGCGCCTCCAACAGGGACAGATAGCAAGAGATGATTTCAGAACAACGTGTGTGCCTGTCTACAGAGATCCACTCTCAGGAGGGGAAAGCTAATTCCGTTCCCAAGAACTTACCAGCTACCACCCTTTGAAGGAAGAATTGTCTCCGCTTCACAGACTGACTTCCAAGGCCAAAGTCAGACAGGAACGGGCAGGACCAGGACTGGACCCCAGGTTAGACTAACATCACTGTCTCCCTTATCGCAAGCAGGCAGAGGCCCCTTGAAGATGTCCTTTCGCACCAGCTCCAAAATATCTACTAAATGTAGGTCATTATGACTGAAAATGCATTTTTCTCCTTATCCTTGCAGCAGGCAGCTGCTCTGTAAGTTTTGGCTGTAGCCTGATGCTTAGCAACGCCAGCCCAAGGCCATCTGCTGACCTGTAGATCGCAGGGTTGTCACCCTTGAAACTGGAAGGCAATCCACACACAGTGTGTCTTCCAGGTGCTTTTTCTCCTCAACCATGAAACCACACACCCACAGGCCAGGCAAGAAAGCACTCAGTTCCTTCACACATGGTCCTTCCTTCCCCTTCCTGCTTCACCTGATGCAGAAGAATTTGTCAGTAAAACTTGAGCATTACAAGAATATGCAACAGAAAGAATTAGAGAACTTGGCAATCCAAAAGCTGCTAAATGAGGGTTTTCTCCATTTTGGGGGTAATGTAAAGCAGTTCCAAGAAAAGTGAAGTCACAGCCTCCGTTGCTTATTTTCGGTTCTTAGAAAAGAGCCAATGTCAAAGGGGAAGCGGCTCCGCCCCAGCACACAGCCTCCATTGTCTGGCGGGGAGCGATGGCTGATAAACCAACTTGGATTCGGCACCAGAAACCCAAAACCTCTGACATATGTTTTCATTTGGTGATGTCAAGGAGGAAACTCAAGCTGAAACAGTGAAAGTTATTAACATTCAGAGAAACCACAGCTCAGCTAACATGCTGAGACGACAGCCTTCCAGCACCAAGCCACCAGCAGTTTTGAGGGGACTGTCAGAAAAAACACACAGTGCCCTCCTTTTCCTACCTCCACCCTCCAGCACACTCCTAAGAGGCATTATCACTTAGGCCACCATGTCAGCCCAACCAGCATTTTTCAATGGACATTATTTACCAGAAGCTGGGTGAGGACACATGGGGCAGGATATGGTACAGGTGGTTTTTGGCAGCTTGAGTCTGTTTTCTAGCACAGAAGCAGATCTCACCACAGTACGGCAGACTTCAGGTTAACATCTTGGGAGTCTACCACACATCTACCTCAGGGGTTACTACTGGGTGTCCCATAATAAGCTGTGAATAAGGTTCGCTTGTTTTTGTTTTTTTGTTTTTGTTTTTGAGACAGTCTGGCTCTGTTGTCCAGACTGGAGTACAGTGGCACGATCTTGGTTCACTGAAACCTCCGCCTCCCAGGTCCAAGAGATTCTCATGCTTCAGCCTCCAGAGTAGCTGGGATTACAGGTACCTGCCACCATGCCTGGCTAAGTTTTTTGGATTTTTAGTAGAGACGGAGGACTCACTATGTTGCCCAAGCTGGTCTCGAACACCTGGCCTCCGGTGATCAGCCTGCCTCGACCTCTCAAACTGTTGCGATTACAGGCGTGAGCCACTGCACCCAGCCATTGTGACTAAGTTTTAACCTAAGAATTCTGTAACAGAGATCTCATTGTGTGCACCAAAATTAAATTTAAATACAATTAAAAACAACTGATTGAGTGACCCAGCCAGAGAGAGAGCCCAAGTGTCCCTCAAGAGGGTATGAAGGCCAGGTGTGGTGGCTCATATCTGTAATCCCAGCACTTTGAGAAGCTGATGTGGGTGGATCGCTTGAGGTCAGGAGATTGAGACCATCCTGGTTAACATGATGAAACCCCATCTCTACTAAAAATACAAAAAATTAGCCGGGCGTGGTGGCCTGTAGTCCCAGTTACTCAGAGGCTGAGGCAGGAGAATCACTTGAACTCAGGAGGTGGAGCTTACAGTGAGGTGAGATCGCGCCACTGCACTCCAGCCTGGGTGACAGAGCGAGACTCCGTCTCAAAAAAAAGAAAAAAAAAACTAACCAGGCATGGTGACACGCACCTGTAGTCCTGCTACCTGAGAGGCTGAGATGGGAGGATCACCTGAGCCTGAGAGGTTGAGGCTGTGGTGAGCTGTGATTGTGCCCTTGCACTCCAGCCTGGGCAAGAGTGAGACTGTCTTAAAAAAGAAAAAAAAAAAGATATGGAAGAATCATATATGCATAGTAAATGAAAGAAGCCAGTCTGAAAAAATTACTTACTGTATGATCCAATATGTGATATTTTGGCAAAGGCAAAATTGAAAAGAAAGATCAGTGATTGTCAGGGTTGCAGGGGGAAGGGTGAATAAGGGGAACCCAGAGGAATTTTAGGGCAGTGAAATTGTTTTGGACGATACTGTAATGGTGGATACATGTTATTATGCATTTGGCAAAATCCACAGAATGTATAAGAGAAAGAATGAAGCCTAATGTAAACTAGACTTTAGCTAATAACAATGTAATGTTGGTTTATCAAATGTACCAACCTAATAAAAGATGTTCACAGCTGGAAAAACTGGGAGTGGGGTGTGAGTGTGGAGTATATGGGAATGCTGTAGTTTCTCCTGAAACGTTTTCCTGAAAACCTAAAACTGTTTTTTTAAAAGTCTATTTAAAAAAAAAAAAAAAAAACCCATACAGCATATTAAACAATTTATTAGAGGTAGAATATCAATAATCCAGACGAAAGTCTACAATCATGTCATAACATCATCTAACTCCCTCGATATTTAAAGTCTCAAAAAATTCAGGTATGGGTACTAAGCAGACAGCAGAAACCCAACATTCAAAACAATCACAGCAAAAAGTCATTCCACACAAAAAGACAAAAGAACTCTAAACCAGGAGGCTCACCATGTCTCACCCAAAGTTATGAAGCAGAAGTTTAGCTAATGCCTGAAAGGCGTCCTTTATCTTGATGTTTTTCATTTCAACAAGAAATTCTGAAAACGTCTCAACATCTCTGAGTGGTGGAAGAAGGTATCACCTTCTCTAGCTAGGAAAACGGACAGAGCCGTGTCTAAATGTTTGAGTGGTGTCCGAAGCAGAAAGGGAGCTGTTGTCTTTCAGGAGCCGCGGTGCCTGCCGTTAGGAAATATGCCATTTGACTTGCAAACTGGTTATGGTAGTTGCTGATGAAGAAGAGGAGAAGCCCTGATGTCATTCCTTTTTCACACAGTCTGTCTTCCTGCCCATAACCACACTTTAATCACCACGGGCAATAACCGCGCTTAAATTTTGCATTGTAAAACAGGGATGCAGCAGAAATGGAAAAAGTATCATCACTCATAAAATTTGGAAAATGCAACATGAGACTTCTGTGTTTGAGAGAGAGAGAGAGAATTAACACACACAAACCAGGAAGGAAAAAGAAACACAAGCATCTGCTTTTCATCAGCGAACACAGGCAAAGCAAGGGGCGGCAGAGGCTGTGTCACTGAAGTATCCCAGGACTTAAACATTCCTACATCCGGACTCCTTGGTCAACCAAAGCAAGCCTCTCTGAGAAACTTTTGAAAAATACGCATTGAAAAAATGTCCATGAAATCCACATCATTATAAGCTTCTAAACAGTTTCAGGATTTTGGTTGTTTTTAACGACAGTTCCAACATTATCTAAGGAATATTCTTGTGTAAATCTTCCACTTCCAGTTCCCACATACTTTCATGAATGGGATTATCAGAAAGGTCTGTCATCTTCACAGCCTGTAGGCAGGGCTCAGGGCTGCAGGCCTGAACCACTCCCATCACCATCACATACTTTCCTAGAAAAAGAAGAAAAGCCCATAGTAATGTTCTTTTTTTTCTTTTGAGACAGAGTCTTGCTCTGTCGCCCAGGCTGGAGTGCAATGGTACAATCTCGGCTCATTGCAACCTCCGCCTCCTGAGTTTAAGCGATTCTTGTGCCTCAGCCTCCTGAGTAGCTGGGATTACAAGTGCCTGCCCCCACACCTAGCTAACTTTTTTATTTTTAGTAGAGACAGCGTTTCATCTGTTGGCCAGGCTGGTCTTGAACTCCTGACCTCAGGTGATCCACCCACCTTGGTTTCCCAAAGTGCTGGGATTAATAGGCATGAGCCACCGAACCCAGCCATCTTCTTTGGTTTCTGATTTTACTAGGCCAAACAAAACGGTCATGTAAAATGTAATCATGCCCAAAGAATGGAGGCGACGCTCCCGTCAGAGTGAGTTATAATTAGCCTGCTCTGAGGTAGGAGCAGAAAACCTTAGCTGTCCTCTAATCCCATTCCTTGCTCAATGCTACAGGGTATGTGACTGGTTTCTGTGCACAGGTCACATCCTCTTTCTACAGACACCCTCTGACCAAGCAAATCCAATTTTCCCTCCACGTTGCCGAAAAGGCTGGGCAGGCAGCCCCCCGCCCCATTGTTCCAACTGCTGGAACCTATCCCTGCCACCTCCTCCAGCACATACAAGCAAATCCACACAAGGGCCGGCTGCCACCGGGATGATCTAATGACATATTAACTGTGACTCTCTTCCCATTCCCTTGGGGAAGTGACTCTCCTTGAAAGCAAAACTTGGCCAGTCTCAACCACACAAAACCCGATTGTGTAAAAGAAAACTCCAAACACTGCAGGAAAGACAGGCCCGGTGCCAGCCCCGCTGCCTGCCCCTGTGAGGCCGCTTTCATTGCACTGTACGTGGGGCCTGGGGCTTTGACTGAAGGAAGCCAGGCAAGCTGACCCCTGATTCCGCTGTTCAACCCCAGGCAGGATGTGCTCAGGTATCTCAGAACTCCTCCCCACATTCCACCTGGGTCCATCCGTGACAGAGACTGGTTCTGAAAATGCACTTGCCATTCCCCTGTGAAAGGGCCTAAAGCGCTGGTAGGGTTGGAACCCATAGAAGTAGAATGACTAAAGGCCCAGGAAAAGAAGAACAAGCCCGAGGGCATTCCAACCAGGAGAGGGGAACAGGAGCTCTACTAGGAAGGCACACACAGCCAGCCAGATGAGCTCAAAGGCATGCGATGAGACAAATTGGCCCTGTAGGTTCCACCCACACCCTCTCCCACTCCAAAGCAGCTCTCCACTGTCTCTCCCTCTCCTTCCCGCATCCCCACGCCGCGGTTGCCATGACCATTCCAATGGCTCTGGCCCATCTCCTGCCAGCTTCCTCCTCTTCGAAACCATCCCCACCCCAATGCTGCAGTCAACATTCTTGAATCCACCTCCTGCCTCCAGAACTCAGTTGATCCAAGCACTACCTAGGTAAGCATGGTTTCTCCGATTCTCCTGCAGACAGACAGCAGCCTGAGGGCAGGAAGAGCTTCTCATTCAACTCGCCTCTTCAGCACCTTAGGTTTATGGAAATAAACTGGATGTTCCAGAGGAAGAGGTGGTAGGCGAACAGCACTAGAGCAGCAGTGAGGTGAGCAGAGTTCAAGGCCATCTTGAAGCAGGCATGTCCTTCCAGACTGCCACTGAGGCTCTATCCTACCTTCCACCGCTGTCTCAGGCTCCCCAAAGGCACGGGGCTCTATCCCCTCCAAGCCTTTGCACAGGCTGTTCCATGGAGCTGCACAATCTCCCGCCACCGCACACTGACAGAGGGTGCCCAACTGTCTCAGTTTTAACACTGCAAGTCCCACATCCCAGGACCCTCTCAGTCCCAGGCAACCCAGGAGGGTTGTTCCTTATAGAAAACTCCAATGCATCCTTCACGGCTGCCTCTTCAAGCGTTCCCTGAGCCCTTAAGCCTGAATCAGCTGTCCCTCCTCTGCACCACCTCACTCTTGCCTGCAATGTTACTTTGTGTTTTAGTGGCTCGATTACCTCCCTGCCTCCCTGCCTAATGGCAGTGACTCAACTTTGTCAAGCTGGACTCGGTATTAATTAACAAAAGGAAGTGACAGGGCCCCTGCCAGCTGGCATTCAGGCCAGTGGGTATGTCAGACAGGTTCACCAATGCCCATTGGTTCAAACACTGAAGTATTTACTAGATGCCAGGCTTATGACAGGGCTGAGACCAGACAGGAGACTGTCCCAGCCTGCCTGCAAGGGGCTTTGCCTGCAAACCAACACACCAAGCAGCATGGGTTACATGCTGGGCCAAGGCTAAGGCCAAGGGTTGGCAAACTTTTTCTGTAAAGGGCCAGATAGTAAATATTTTGGGCTTTTCCCGCCACAGGGTCTCTGTCCCAAATACGCAACTCTAGCTGTAGTGGGACAGAAGCCCAAGACGTTCTGTAAATTACCAATGTATTCCAATAAAACTTTACTTATGAACACTGATGCTTGAATTTAATATACTTTTCACACGTCATGATTTTTTTTTTTCAACCATTTAAAAATGTAAAATTCCACCATGCGCAGTGGCTCATGCCGGTAGTCCCAGCACTTTGGGAGGCCAGGAGCTCGAGACCAACCAGTCTGGCCAACATGGCGAAACCCCATCTCTACTAGAACTACAACAGTTAGCCGGGTGTGGTGGTGCACGCCTGTAATCCCATCTACTCGGGAGGCTGAGGCACAAGAATTGCTTGAACCCGGGAGGTATAGGTTGCAGTGAGCCGTGATTGCATCACTGCACTCCAGCCAGAGAGACAGAGTGAGACTCTGTCTCAAAAACAATAATAGTAATAAATAAAACATTTAACAGCATTTTTAGTTCGCAAGACATGTGAAAAGAGGAGGCCTGTAGTTTGCTGACCCTGTCCTAGACCAACGCTGGGGCTGAGGGCAGGAAGAGAGGGAAAGCTGAAGGGTAAGGCGGTCGGGGGAGGGAACAGGAGCATGTGGCAGTAAACAGGTCCCAATGTTTTGCACCTTCACTATGAGCCAAGTGCAGTGTTAAGGCAGTTGTTTACTTACTGAATCCACACAACAGGCAGGAATGATTCACTCCTTTTTACAAAATAGTACAAGTCCAGAAAAGTTAACAGAAGTGCTCCAGGCAGCTCAGCTGGGAAGCGGTGGAGCCAGAAATTCGACCTAAGCCTGTCCCAGACCAATGCAGCTCACATCAGACCACTGACCTATCTCTAGTTAGACTCCAAGACTGAACAGGAAGGGCCCTTAGGAATGAAGTGATCTTGGCCTGATTTCCCAGGGGAGGGAGCCGAGGTGAGGGAAGGCCCATGGATCCTCAGACCTCCTCAGCTTAGACCTCACATCCTCTAGAAGCCTCCCCGGGCCACTCAGCACCTTGCACCTCCTCACGGCTCCCCAGGGGTCAGTGATCCTCTGGGACATTTGCTCACCGCCTGTTTCCCAGCAGACTTTATCTGGGTCTGGGCTGCAGCCCAGCACTGCAGGGGGGGCTGATGTACAACACGTGCTCAATTGACATCCCAGAGAACAAGTGAGATGGATGTCCACTGCCTGTCACTCAAGACAATTGGTTCTTGGAGCACTTATGTGTCAGGCACTGGGCCAGATACTGAGGATACCGTTGTCAGGACCACACAGCTGTAGCCCTCCAGTAGCTTGGTCTGGCCCAGTGGTTCTCAAAGTATGGCCCCCAAACACCAGGCATGGCGGTGCAGGCCTGTAGTCCCAGCTACCCAAGGAGGCTGATGCAGGAGAATTGCTTGAGCTCAAGGCCAGCCTGGGCAACACAGTGAGTCCCCTATCTCAAATAAATAAAACATTTAATAAGTCGAAAGTATGGTCCCCAGACCAGTAGCATCAGCATCACCTGGGAGCTGGTTAGAAATGCAAATTTCCAGCCCCACCTGGACCTCATAACTCAGAAACCCTGAAGGTGGGGCCCCAGCCATCCCAGCTTTAGCAAGCCCTCCAGGAGAGACTGATGCACGCTCAAGCTTCAGCATCAATGGTTTAAGAGAGGTAGTAGGCAGGGCGCAGCGGCTCACGTCTGTAATCCCAGCACTTTGGGAAGCCGAGATGGGCAGATCACTTGAGGCCAGGAGTTCGAGACCAGCCTGGCGAACATGGCAAAACCCAGTCTCTGCTAAAAAATACAAAATTAGCCGGGTGTGGTGGCACATGCCTGTAATTCCAGCTACTCGGAAGGCTGAGGCAGGAGAATCGCTTGAATACGGGAGGTGGAGGCTGCAGTGAGCCGAGGTCGTGCCACTGCACCCCAGCCGGGGCAACAGAGTGAGACTCTGTCTCAAAAAAAAAAAAAAAAAGAGGCAAACATGAGTGAGCTGCAGCCCAAGACAGTTCAACGAGGAAGTACAGGAAGGTCTCCCGTTCCTAGGGGTTAGGGAGGACTTCTCTGAGAAAGGTACATTTGAATTGAAACGTTAAGTATGAGCAGAAGTTTCCCAGGACAGTATTTCCCAAAACTTGATGGCGAACAAGGAAATCAACCGGGGGAGGAGGTTTGTGACAAATGCAGGTGCCTGGGCGCCTCCCCAGAAGATTCCCACCAGAGGTGGGAGAGTCCCAGGAATCTGTATTTGTTGAAGGGACTGCTTATCATCAGATCAACTTCACCGAGGAGGGACCAGGAGGGACCGGAGCAAGGGTACCCAAGCGGGGACCCGCAGGGGCAGAGGCCCAGAGGAGAGGCAGACCCGCCCCGCCCCCGCCCCCGTCGAGTGTCAAGACCGGGATCGAATCCGGCCTCGGCAACTTCCCGGCGGACAGCAGGGAAGAGGACGCCCGGTGAGGCTCGGGCATTACCTGGGACTAGGCAGGGCCGCCCGCGCGGCACCCGCTCCAGGCCGCGGACCGAGAAGCCCCCGCTCGGGTCCCGCAGCCGCGCCTCGCCGCGGTCCGCCATCACTACCCTGCCCTGCATCCACACGGCCGCCAGGTCCAGCGGCCCGCGGCCCGCCGCCGCTCGCGACAGCCGCCACGCGCCCGGGCCGCCCTCCGCGTCGCGCCGCAGCTGCTCCGCCAGCACCTTGAGTGGCGGCGACCTAGGCAGCCGCACCCCCGCGGGGCCGGCTGAGAACGAGTCCGCAGCCGCCGCCATTCCACCTAGCCGCCGCTTTCCCGCCAACTTTGAGAAGCAGCGGGGCCCGGCCCGCAGCCACCAATCAGGAGCGTGCTGGCAGAGCCGGCCAATGGTCGACGTCAGAAGGCGGGACCGCCGGGCGAACCGACCCTCTGGATCAGCGAGGAGTGCGCATGCGTAGATAAAAGTAAATAAACGCTCTCATGAATGAATGGAGAAAATGGGTTAAATGAGAATAAATAATGGAACGCAGAGAGGTAAAGAACTTCCTCTTTCAACGCATCTCAAAATTTGGCGTGCATGCAGATCACCTGCAGAGTATGATTATTCATCTTTACATGGCCTTGTTTTGAGGTTAGTAAATACTGAAACGAATTAAGAGTCTGTGTTTATTGGGAGTGATCAATAATCCAGTCAGGAGATAAAGCTGGGGAGGCAGATGGGGAGAGCTGGCAAACTTGCTCTTTCTTTTATTATTATTTTTATTTATATTTTAATAGCATCAAATAATTTTAAGGTTAATAAAATATATTGCTATTTTCACAAAAGAAATGCACATTTATTATAAAAAAAAAAAAAGAAAAGGAAAAATGTAGAATAAGAAAATAATTGTAAAAGCGGCTTATAGATATCCACTGTTAATTTTGAGGTATATTAGCCTCCAGGTTTTAAAATGTGTGTGCGTGTGTGTGTGTATTTTTTTTGAGACAGGGTCTCTGTTGCCCAGGATGGAGTGCAGTGGCACAGTGACAGCTCACTACAGCGTTCACCTCCCGGGCGTAGGTGATTCTCCCACCTCAGCCTCCTGAGTAACTAGGACTACAGGCGTGCACCACCACATCCAGCTAATTTTTGTATTTTTTGTAGAGACAGGGTCTTACCATGTTGCCCAAGGTGGCCTTGAACTCCTGGGATCACGCAATCCTCCCTCCTTGGCCTCCCAAGGTGCTGGGATTACAGGTGTGAACCACCACGCCTGGCCTATTACTGATACATAAATAGTGTTTTGTATATTGTTTTCACTTAATAATGAACATCTTTCAGTATCAGCAAATGTCCATCTGCTTCCTCTTGACTTACTGCATAATACTCGATTTGTCTTATCACATTTTTTTTTTTTTTGAGACAGAGTCTCCCTCTGTCGCCCAGGCTGGAGTGCAGTGGTGCAATCCCGGCTCACTGCAAGCTCCGCCTCCCAGGTTCACGCCATTCTCCTGCCTCAGCCTCCTGAGTAGCTGGGACTACAGGCGCCCGCCACAACACCTGGCTAATTTTTTGTATTTTTAGTAGAGACGGGGTTTCACCGTGTTAGCCAGGATGATCTCGATCTCCTGACCTCGTGACCCGCCTGCCTCAGCCTCCCAAAGTGCTGGGATTACAGGCGTGAGCCACCACTCCTGGCCAAGTCTTATCACATATTAAACAAATATCCTATAGTTGGACATTAAGGCTATTTCCAATTTTTCACTTTATAAATATAACCACTGTGGACTTATTTAAAAGCTAAATCTTTCTTTTTTTTTGAGATGGAGTCTTGCTCTGTTGCCCAGGCTGGAGTGCAGTGGTGCCATCTAGGCTCACTGCAAGCTCTGCCCCCCGGGTTCATGCCATTCTCCTGCCTCAGCCTCCTGAGTAGCTGGGACTACAGGCGCCCGCCACCACGTCCGGCTAATTTTTTGTATTTTTTTAGTAGAGACGGGGTTTCACTGTGTTAGCCAGGATGGTCTCGATCTCCTGACCTCGTGATCCACCTGTAAAAGCTAAATCTTTGTGCACATCTTTCAAATAAAATTCCCAGGAATTTCTCCCTAAAAATTGGATGTCCCCAGTCAGGAAAGTCCACAAATCCTAAATCAGGCGATCCTTAAAGTCAAGGTCAGTTCTTAAGAGAGACTTTGAATTCTCAGGGCCTCCTGCAGTACCAGGCATTCAGAGTATTCACCAAGAGCTTGATTTTTTTTTTTTTTTTTTTTGAGACGGAATCTTACTCTGTCACCCAGGCTGGAATGCAGTGGCGCGATCTCACCTCACTGCAATCTCCGCCTCCTGGGTTCAAGTGATTCTCCTGCCTCAGCCCCCTGAGTAGCTGGGACTACAGGTGCACGCCACATGCCTGGCTAATTTTTGTATTTTTTAGTAGAGACGGGGTTTCATCATATTGGCCAGGCTAGTCTCAAATTCCTGACCTCGTGATCTGCCCACCTCAGCCTCCCAAAGTGCTGGGATTACAGGCGTGATCCACCACACCCGGCCAAGAGCTTCATTTTTATAAAATTGAGCCAGGTCCTATTGTAAGAACTTTGTAGGAAGTATCCCATGTACCCCCACAGACCCTGAAAAGACTGTTCTACACAGGTGAGGAAACTGAGGCTTAAGGAAACCAGGGGACTGGCCCATAGCCTCTATGAGGTTTTGGCCTCTACACCTAATATGGTTTAGCTGTGTCTCCACCCAAATCTCTTGCTGAATTGTACTTTCCATAATCCCCACATACCATGGGAAGGACCCCATGGGAGGTAATTGAATCATGGGGGCGGATACTCCCATGCTGTTCTTGTGATAGTGAGTGAGTTCTCACAAGATCTGATGGTTTTATAAGGTGCTTTTCCCCCTTTGCTCGGCACTTCTTCTTCCTGCCGCCACATAAGACGGACATGTTTGCTTCCCTTTCTGCCATAATTGTAAGTTTCCTGAGGCCTCCCAGCCATGCGGAACTGTGAATCAATTAAACCTCTTTCCTTTATAAACTCCCCAGTCTCGGGTAGTTCTTTATAGCAGTGTGAGAGCTGAGTAATACAACACCTCAACCCTGACCTATAAAGTAACCCGGCTCCTAAGCTGAGAAGGGAGCAGGAACATTAACCAAGAGACAATCCAACCCGTTCATACCCGGTGGGTCCTCACTGACCTTCCCCCAAGGTACCTTAAGGCCAGAGAAGTGATGGGGAAGGGAGTTAGGGTGAAGGCAGAAGCTCCCAGGCTTCTTGTATGAGCCTGGGAATTCCCCATCATTGCCTTGGCCTCTAGATTGCCTACCCCACTCCCACAAGCCCAACACCCTGTTGCTGGCAGAGTGGTCTTTTCAAAACAAGTCTGGGCATATCAGCACTGGGTTTATAACACCTTGATGGTGTAATCCACACATCTGGAATGTGAGCTTTCCAGGCAGAGGGAACTGCACATGGAGGGGCCAGACAGGGGAGAGAAAGCAAGAAGCATGTAGCAAACTGCCAGTAGTTGAGAGTGGCTGGGACGCAGAGTAGAAATGGAGGACTTCGGATAGATGAGTCTGGTCCTACATAACCTCATTTCTTATCCCCATTTTACAGATGATGAAGCTAAGGTTCAAACCAATGACAAGCCTGAAGCCACATGGCTAGTGAGTGGTAAGAGTCAGAACTCAAACCCAAATTCATCTGACCCCAAACTTCATGTATCTTGAACCACAGGCTCCATCTCACTGTTCACACTCTCACCCACCTCCACCCATCAAAGGTGCCTCTAGACCTTTGCTTGTGTTGTTTGTTCTCTCCCTGACATGCCTCCCTGTCAATCACTCTCAGTTGAAACCTGGCTTAGTCATCAAGTGCCTGCTCACCAGCAAGACCTCTTCTCTTCAGGGAGCCTTTCTTGAGCCCCACAACTGGAATGAACCTCTTCCCTCCAGGCCAGTTTGCCGGTGCCCCAATCCATGGTTTCCCAACCTCAGCCCTACTGACATTGGGGCTGGATAATCTTTGTCATGGGGGCTGTCCTGTGCACTGCAGGATGTTGAGCAGTATCCCACTCTCCACCCACTAGATACCATGGCACCCTCCTCAAGTTGAAACAACCAAAATATGTCTTCAGACATTGCCACTGTCCCCTAGGGTGCTAAATCACCTCTATGGAGAACCACTGCCCTAAGCTATAATACTCACTGCCCTCTGTTTTGAACCATAAATAGTTGAGTCTGTGTCTATCTTACCAGTAAAGCCTGGGTTCTCAAACTAAGTTGTCAGCAGCAGACAGACAGGTAACCCTGGTGTAGCAGGGGTAAACTGGCTGTCTGATGTCCTGGCAAAAGGGGTCCAGCACACTCAGCCAATGGTTGTCATGCAGGACTGTGGGCCCATTGTTGCTAGATCTGATTTTTCAAGACATTTTCTTTTGTTTTTGTTTTAGATGGAGTCTCACTCTGTCACCCAGGCTGGAGTGCAATGGCACGATCTCAGCTCACTGCAACCTCCACCTCCCAGGTTCAAGTGATTCTCCTGCCTCAGCCTTCCAAGTAGCTGGGATTACAGGCGCCTGCCACCATACCCGGCCAATTTTTTGTATTTTTAGTAGAGATGGGGTTTCACCATGTTGGCCAGGCTGGTCTCGAACTCCCTACCTCAGATGATCCACCTGCCTCGGCCCCCCGAAATGCTGGGATTACAGGTGTGAGCCACCGCACCTGGCTCAAGACATTTTCATATATAATCTCCATGTTTAAAAAAAAATGCTGGCAACGAATTCAATTCTAAAACAAAGGAACAAAAACAAACCTCGTGCCCCTGAAAGTCATCCGTAGACTGATTCTGGCCCATGGGCTTCCAATCTGCAAATTCTCTCTAGAACGTGAGCTCTGCTCCAGGCACCAAGGCAGCCTGCGTGTTCACTAATATGCAGCTCCTTAAATCTCCTGCAAAACACCCAAGGGACTGTAGTGCTTCACCAGCTCCAGGAGTTGTGAAATCGGCATCTTAAATTACAGTCATGAGCAGACAACCGGGGTCTGTTGACACATGTTGGGTAAGCCTCCCCTCTAGGGAGGATTATTCCCCCTCCCCCGCACCACAATCCATCACCCTCACGCTCAGGCCTGAAGCAACCCCGTGTGCCAGCCTCCCCAAGCTCCAGCCCCCCAGTGAGATCAAATATCCTTGGAAGGGGGCTTCCTGCCACCTGCACCAGTGAGGACAAAGGTAAGGTGATAGGAATTGTAGGCCTTGGCTTTATCCTCCATCTGCCTGTTCACCAGTTCCCAGGCTGATCAGGTCAAAAATGCTTCTGGTTTCCAGAAATAAAGAACCCTACTGCACTAAGAAAAGGGGTTGTTCTGGGCGGGGCGTGGTAGCTCACGCCTGTAATCCCAGCACTTTGGGAGGCCGAGGTGGGTGGATCATCTGAGGTGAGGAGTTCGAGACCAGCCTGGCTAACATGGTGAAACCCCATCTCTACTAAAAATACAAAGATTAGCTGGGCATGATGGCGCATGCCTGTAATTCCAGCTACTTGGGAGGCTGAGGCAGGAGAATTACTTGAACCCAGGAGGTGGAGTTGCAGTGAGCTGAGATCATGCCACTGCACCCCAGCCTGGTCAACAAGAGCAAAACTCTGTCTTGAAGGAAAAAAAAAAAAGAAACTTGGTTGTTCTGGAAGGGTATCCATACAGTGACATCTTCGTAATAGCAAAGGCTGTTATTAGCTGAGCCCTTACTATGTGCCAAGCACCATGCCAGGCACTTCATGTGCAGAGACTCAGTTACTCCTCATGACAACCCTAAGAAGTAGATACTTTTCCTTTTTTTTTTTTTTTTTTTTTTTGAGACAGAGTCTCGCTCTGTCGCCCAGGATGGAGTGCAGTGGCGCGATCTTGGCTCACTGCAAGCTCCACTTCCCAGGTTCATGCCATTCTCCTGCCTCAGCCTCCCAAGTAGCTGCGACTACAGGCGCCTGCCACCACGCCCAGCTACTTTTTTAATACTTTTAGTAGAGTTGAGGTTTCACCGTGTTAGCCAGGATGGTCTCGATCTCCTGACCTCGTGATCTGCCCGCCTCAGCCTCCCAAAGTGCTGGGATTACAGGCATGAGCCACCGCACCCGGCCAGTAGATACTTTTCTTATGCCCAATTTAGAGATGAGGACATTGAGGCTTGGACAGGTGATGTGACCTACCCCAGACCACACAGCTAGGAGGAGGTAGAGCCAGGAACCAATCCTTACCCTGGGAACCCTTACAAAGGGTTCTTCTCAGGTGTCTCAATGATCAGGATGGTGGTTCTTAACATAACGTCTTACCCACTATCCTGGATTGGCACCATGGAAGAATACTCTGGGCCGGGCGCGGTGGCTCAAGCCTGTAATCCCAGCACTTTGGGAGGCCGAGACGGGCGGATCACGAAGTCAGGAGTTCGAGACCATCCTGGCTAACACGGTGAAACCCCGTCTCTACTAAATAATACAAAAAACTAGCCGGGCGAGGTGGCGGGCGCCTGTAGTCCCAGCTACTCGGGAGGCTGAGGCAGGAGAATGGCGTAAAAACCCGGGAGGCGGAGCTTGCAGTGAGCTGAGATCTGGCCACTGCACTCCACCCTGGGCGACACAGCGGGACTTCGTCTCAAAAAAAAAAAAAAAAAAAAAAAAAGAATACTCTGGGAAATTTCTTTTTGAAATACAGGTTTTATGAAAACACACACACATACACACACACACACACACACAAATTTTGAACTGTGTTTAATGAAATGCCTGCCAAAGTATGCAAAGGGGCAGTGGATGGATATCTCTTACTTTGGATGCAACTTACTTTGAAATGCAACAAGAAATAAGGTGGATGGATGGGTGGACAGAGGGAAGGACAGGTGGCTACAGCTGAGATAAGGCAACTCGAGTCAGCTGTTCATTGTGGAATCCGCATGGTGGGTGATTGGTGTTCACTGCACAGTTCTTTCAATAACGCAACATCTGGGGAGAACTGTAGGTCCCAGGGCCGCAGCACAGCCTTCCAGCATTGGTATATCTGGGGGTGGGACCCTAGAATGATTCTGGGGCCCAGCCCTCCCCCACTCAGTGACAAGCAAACTTCCTGCTGTCTCACTCACAGAGTATCACCAGGTCATGTGAAAGCCGATGCATCTTGGCCTCAAGAGGTGCCCTTTTTTGTCCACTTCACACAGGCCCAGGGCTGGGCTCCAGGGAGCGTGGCTAGAATAGGGTAAAGTCACACCTCAGTGCCTGATGACTGACACTCCTGGGCCTCTGCACCGATGGTGATGTCTGCTGTCCACGGCACACTGGTGTGAACAGAATGTTTGTGTTCACACCCCCCATTGCCACAGAGGGCAATGTTTGTGCCCTCTCCCCCCAAATTCCTATGTTCCACTGTATATGGTTAACTATAATTTATTGCATAGTCTCAAAAAACTAGAAGAGACTGGATGTGGTGGCTCATGCCTGTAATCCCAGCACTTTGGGAGGCCAAGGTGGGCAGGAGTGACCTCAGGAGTTTAAGACCAGCCTGGCAAACATGGTGAAACCCCATCTCTACTAAAAATACAAAAGTTAGCTGGGCGTGGTGGTGGGTACCTGTGATCCCAGCTACTCAGGAGGCTTGGGCAGGAGAATCGCTTGAACCTGGGAGGCGGAGGCTGCAGTGAGCCAAGATTGTGCTCCTGCACTCCAGTCTGGGCGACAAGAGCAACACTCCGTCTCAAAAAAAAAAAAAAGGAAAAAATATAAGAAGAAAATTTTAAAAAGGGAAAGAAAAAGAAAGTTAATTCCCAATGTGAAAGTGTTAGGAGGTAGGTCTTTTGTGAGGTGGTTAAGTCTCATGAATAAGGGTGGAGCCCTCATGAATGGGATTAGTGTCCTTTTTTTTTTTTTTTTTTTTTTTGAGACAGAGTCTCGCTTAGTCGCCTAGGCTGGAGTGCAGTGGCGCGATCTCGGCTCACTGCAAGCTCCGCCTCCCGGGTTCACGCCATTCTCCTGCCTCAGCCTCCCGAGTAGCTGGGACTACAGGCGCCCGCCGCCTCGCCCGGCTAATTTTTTGCATTTTTAGTAGAGACGGGGTTTCACAGTGTTAGCCAGGATGGTCTCGATCTCCTGACCTTGTGATCCGCCCGCCTCGGCCTCCCAAAGTGCTGGGATTACAGGCGTGAGCCACCGCGCCCGGCCTAGTGTCCTTTTAAGAGGGGTCCCCGGAGAGCTCTTTTACCCCTTCCACCTTGTGAAGACACAGTGAGCCAGAATTTGAGTCCTTACCAGACCCTGAATC
This sequence comes from Macaca mulatta, assembly GCF_049350105.2. Lineage (NCBI taxonomy): Eukaryota > Metazoa > Chordata > Mammalia > Primates > Cercopithecidae > Macaca > Macaca mulatta. The sequence continues at coordinate 12,486,403 of NC_133425.1, read as the reverse complement.
TCCCAGTGCCTTGATCTTGGACTTCCCACCTCCAGAACTATGAGCAGCCTGGGCACAGTGGCTCACACCTGTAATCCCAGCACTTTGGGAGGCTGAGGTGGGAAGATCATATGAGCCCAGGAGGTAGAGACTGCAGTGAGCTGTGACTGCACCACTGCACTACAGCCTAGGCAACAGAGCAAGACCCCCATCTCAAAAAGAAATTACGAGCAATACATTTCTGTTGTAAGTTACCTAGTCTATGGTATTTTGTTTTAAAGCCTAAACTGACTGTTACACATTTCCAGCTCTCTGGAGGAGGCTTTAAGCACAACCTACATCTTGCATATGATAATAACAGTAATGCTTCCTCTACTACTATAGGCCAAGCACGCTGCTAGCCGCTATGGTATATTCCAGCTCATTTCATCCAAAAATCCCTGCCAGAGACCTACTTCTGCCCTAACCCTAACCCTTTATAGGAGAAAAATAAACTGAGGCTCAAAAAGGCACTAAGCCTACAATAATCAAACCTGTGTGGGTACTGACATAAGAAAAGACATATATAGGCCAGGCGCGGTGGCTCAAGCCTGTAATCCCAGCACTTTGGGAGGCCGAGACAGGCGGATCACGAGGTCAAGAGATCGAGACCATCCTGCCTAACACGGTGAAACCCCGTCTCTGCTAAAAAATACAAAAAACTAGCTGGGCGAGGTGGCGGGCGCCTGTAGTCCCAGCTACTCGGGAGGCTGAGGCAGGAGAATGGTGTAAACCCGGGAGGCGGAGCTTGCAGTGAGCTGAGATCCGGCCACTGCACTCCAGCCTGGGTGACAGAGCGAGATTCCATCTCAAAAAAAAAAAAAAAAAAAGTTATAGAAAGGCACGTACATACCCAGAACAGAATCCCATCTCCACGCAAATTACAACGTGTCACAGGTGGTGGCCCAGCTGGAAAACACTTGTTTCCTCTTCAGGGACTTCAGTCAAGAAAGCCCAGTAGTACCTAAGTTAACTACCAAGGAGAAGAGGGAGTGGAGAATGACTGCTTAATGGATACAGAGTTTCCTTTGGGAACAATGAAAATGTTTTCCAACTAAAGAGAGGTGACAGTTGCACAACGCTGGAAATGTACTAAACACCACTGAATTGTTCATTTCAAATTCGTAAATGTTATGTTATGTGAGTTTCACTTCCACTTATTAAAAATGGGTTCCAGACCAGGCTCACGCCTATAATCCCAACATTTTGGGAGGCCAAAGCGGGAGGATCGCTTGAGCCCAGCAGTTCAAGACCAGGCTGGGTAACAGAGGGAGACCCCCGTCTCTACAAAAAATTAACAAATTAGCTGGGCATGGTGGTGTGTGCCTGTAGTCCCAGCTACTCCGAAGGCTGAGGTGGTAGGATCACTTGAGTCTAGGAAGTTGAGGCTGCAGTGAGCTGTGATGGTGCAATTGCACTGCAGCTTGGATGACAGAGCAAGACCCTGTCTCTAAACAAAATAAGTAAATAAGAAAGGTTCGATCCCCACCTCCATCCCCCCACCCCCCATCCCCCCACCCCACCCCCATCAAAATAGTATCCAGGGGTAACTGTGCCCTAAATCCACCCCCAGGCAATTCAGGCCCTTGGAGAGGTTAAATAACTTACTCAAGGTCACACAGCCAGGAAGAGGTTGGCGCTGAAATCAGCCTGCCTTCAAAGCTCCAGTTCTTTCTACTGCAGACAGGGAAGAAAATGGGGTAAATGTTGCCCACGCCTTTCTCTCCAGGGAATTCCTCAGGGACTCCTTCCCCCTGGAGCAGTGTGACTTTATTTACATAAAAACTCTTCCAGGGACATCAACAAGAAATGCAGACCAGTACCAGTATACTGTTGTACCCGTAACAGACCCTTTTGCTCAAAATAACCACAATTCTGTGAAAGTGGAAGTGTTCTAGAAAATCGAGACGAAGCATCACTCCACGTGTTTGCACAGAAAGAAACAAACCTTCTCAGAAGTGCACTGAATCCAAACGCCTGACTTCACAGGGAAGGAAGGAAAAGCGGGGGACATGAGACATTGAAATGCACCCCCAGGGCAGCAGGGACATTTTTTTGAGTGAGTTTGGGATGGGGTTAGGTGGGAGGCAGGGGGACAGACAAAATAAACACCTGCCAAAGCCCCAAAGCAGTTTCTCCAACCCAGAATGCCCTGACCACCAGTGGGGGTAGTTTCCCAACTGTCCTGGTAAGAGGTTTTCTGGGGGGCCTGACCCTCATTCGAAGTTCACTGAAGCATACAGCACCCCTGCATCGGAGATTACTTCTGAGGGACTCAAACCTCAGCCTTGCAAAACAGCAACACTTGAGTGAACCCAGCTGGAGATAAAGGAAGTGTGAGTCAGCCCAAGAATTTCTTTTAAAAGGCCGAGTGAAGGAGGCCACAGCTGCTGGACTGGGAGACAGAATTTGCATGAGGCTGGGGCTGGGCTCTGGGCGTCAACCCACAGATGTCCTCAGGGATCTGTGAGCAGAGAGGCCTGGCTGCAAAGGGTCTGGAGGACAGCCCTTCTGCTAAGGTGTCTGCTCCCAGGGCAGAGGGCATGGGGGAGCTGGAGGAAGCTGGGCTCCAGGAGGGGTGGCCAGGTAAGTCCTTGGGCCAGTAAGGAAGAAGTCCAACTGTGTACAAATATTACCTCTGAGCCACACCACTACCCTGCCAGGAGGTTTAATGTGGTCCCATTTTACAGAGGGGAAGACTGAGTCTGATTTCTTCACTCAACAAGTGCTCATTGAATGCCTGGGATGCAGCAGTGAACAAAACCAACAAATAATTGCTTTTATAGAGTTTATAATCTGGTGAAGGATGAGGAGAGAACAAGAGACAGTTTCGGGTGCTGAGCACATGCGGATGAAGAAAATAAACCAGGAGGGATGGGGAGAGGGGCTTATCTGCGCAGGCACCCTCAGCTGAGACCTGAATGACGAGAAGGGGCTGGTGGCCTGGGAAGGGCACTCCCACAGAGGGAATGACGAATGCTAAGGCCCTGAAGCAGGAGTGACCTTGTGTGTATGAGGAACAGAAAGGCCAGTATGGGTGCACAGTGATGGGGGAGCAGTCAGTGATGCGGTCAAGAGGTCAGTGAGGCAAGATCAGGTAGAGACTCACAGACCACTTAAAGGAATTTGGATTTTGTTCTAAATGCATCAGGAATGCGCATTTTCGGGGTGGCGGGGGCGGGGGTGTGGGGAGACAGAGAGGAGTCTGGGTGCAGTGGCTCATGTCTGTAATCTCAGCACTTTAGGAGGCCAAAGTGGGAGGATCACTTGCGGTCAGGAGATCGAGACCAGCCTGGCCAACATGGCAAAACCCCGTCTCTACTAAAAATACAAAAATTAGTCGGGCGTGGTGGTGAGTGGCCTATAATCCCATCTACTTGACAGGGTGGGGCAGGAGAATCACTTGAACCCGGGAGGTGTTTGCACTCCAGCCTGGGCAACAGAGGAAGATTCCATCTCAATAAATAAATAAATAAATAAAAGAGAGAAAGAGAGAAAAAGAGAGAGACATGATGAGATTTTCGTTTTCAGTAGACGCCCCTGGCTGCTACATGGAGACTGGGTTGTGGGGGCAGAGGAGTGGAGAGACTAGCCAGGAAGCTGCAGCTGTGGTTTCACTCTACTCCTCACAGCCTGATGAGGGGAGACAAAGACAGAAGTCAAGGATGGACTTGGTTTGGGGCTTGAACGACTGGGTCCATGCAGGTGTCCTTGCCCGAGACAAGGATAGTTTGAGCCAGGGCACCCAGCCGGAGCTTTCCCCCGTGCCGCCCACCCCACAGAAGGCCCGGAGTGTTCATGCCGGCATCAAGGACCTCCACGCCCCTCCCTCCTCTTGCCTCTCCATTTTGACCTCACACTGCTCCCGGCAGCCAAAGAGCTCTTCCCCTTCTCTCCTGACATGCCTATGCTCGGTCCTAGCTCCAGACCTTTGCTCAGCCTGCTCCTGCCTGAGGGCCCTTCCTCCTTCCTCCTCCCTTGGCCTGAGCGGAGGCCTGAGAAAGGCTTTACAGAGCAGTGGCTCTCAAGCTAGCACCTGCCTGGATTTGAATTCCAGCGCGACCACCTCCTAGCACGTGATCCTAAGCACCTTCCTTAACAGGACTTAATTTCTTCATCTGCCAAATAAGAGTGAAAACGTAAGTGCTGACCATGTGGGGGTAGCTGCAGGATTAAAGAAGCAGCACTCATTCGTTTCACTCTGGGAACAAGAGAAATGTCAACCATGGTTAGCCAGTGTTATTTCAGGCACAGAAATGGCCTGAGGGGCTGGGCACGGGGGCCCACGCCTGTAATCCCAGCACTTTGGGAGGCTGAGGCGGGAGGATTACTAGAGCTCAGGAATTCGAGACCAGCCTGGGCAACATAGGGAAACCCTGTTTCTAGAAAAAAATTTAAAAATTAGCCAGGTGTGGTGGTGCACACCTGTGGTCCCAGCTACTCTGGAGGCTGAGGTAGGAGAATCACTTGAGCCTGAGAGATCGAAGCTGCAGTAAGTGGTGACTGCACCACTGCACTCCACCTGGGCAACAGAGCAAGACCCTGTCTCAAAAAATAAAATATAAAATATAAAATTTTTAAAAGCATGGGGAAGCAACCGCTCTTTACTATCTCATATGGCTACATGCAAAGTGAAAAGGCTCTGGCCCACCGGGAGGGCTGTCTCCTTCATGGCCAAGTCTCCAGAGCCTCCCAGTGTCTACCCACTGGACAGAGGAATGGCCACAAGCACGCAATCATCCCTGCCCCCTGCAAGGACTTCCTACTCAGCTTTTACAGGACGGGACCCGAAGCCCAGAGTGACACTGTGGATACGCCATGGGTGGTTCCTTCCCAAGTCTTTCTGGCCAGCAGGGTCCTGGTGACACCTGAGATTCTGGGTAGAGACTCATGTTTTGCATGAAATGCAACAGGGACTCTTTGGAGGGTTTTAAGAGAGACAGAGGAGAGGCATGATCTGATTTTCACTTTCAGTACAATGAAGGTGAACCCACATTTCCCAGGGCAGGTCTACCCTGGCCAGTCCTAGTAATGTCACTTCCCTCAGACTCCCATGGGTGGCTTCAGGCCAAAAATGCCAGGGATGGTGGGGCCTGTGGCCGGCTGGGGACCGGGTGTCCTGCTTTCACCTACATCCCCTCTACACCCTTGCAGCCAGAGGCTTGAAAGGGGGAAGCCATAGGTCAGACCAAGCCTAGGCTGTGGTGCCCACCGCCACTGCTGTGGGATGTCTGCTGGAAAATGAGACCATGAGGTTTACAGGAATTGGAACCTCTGACTAGCACTGAATGTGAAAGCAAGACTCACACGCATGCACACTTAGGCAGATGCAGACACAAGCAGACACACAGAGCAGACACAAGCAGCACATTCGCTTACATACACATAAGCATATATACATGCATATACACACACATGCATGTGCATGACTGCATACACAGGTGTGCATACACTCCTCCACTCATGCAGACACTCTGAGGCGCAGGCACACAGACGCAAAGGCTCCCAGACCCCTCTCACGTGGTCTGCCCACTTACAGCTGTAGGCTTGCTCTCCCTAGACCTGAGGCCCACAGACATTCCCAGCTCCTGCCTAGAGATACACCCACTTTCCACCAGTGGAAACACACACACTCACACACACCCAAAAGCCCAGGCCCATGGCCTCCAAGCAGCACTGCACACACAACACAGCTGCTTGTACATGGGCACCATCTCACAAGCCTGCCAGACCACACAGCTGTGCACACATGCACACGAGTGCACACCAACATCCCTTGTCTTTCTCTCTCTCTCTCAGAGTTCACAGAGGTCAGCCTCAGAAACAGAGAACACCTGGCTCAGCCCACTTTGACTGCAGCCAGTGGCACTTTCTGGGCCCCTTGCTGCCCCAGCCTTACCCGGCATCAAAGTCCACACTCCTGGATTCCACTGAAGTGTGCCCTCGGCCAGGAACACCCTTCTGCCTGCTCTTCCCCCTCTCCCAACATGCCAAATTGCCAGCTCTCCCCTGCCTGTCCAACCAGGAAGCTCCCAGCAGTCACAGGGCACTAAAGTGTGGGGGGACCTGGGCCAGCTTGTACTCCTCCACAAAAGTCTTAACCTCTCTGGACCTCAGAGTCCTCTTTACTAAAATGAAGGTCATTATCAGCATCAGACAAACTCTATTTCCTTGAGAGGGGTTTCATGTCCAGCCAGGCACATAGTAGGGGCTCAGGAAAAAGCTCATTAAAAGAATAACAATGGGCCTGGCATGGTGGCTCACACCTGTAATCCCAGCATTTTGGAAGACCAATGAGGGAGGACTGCTTGAGCCCAGGAGTTCAAGATCAACCTGGGCAACAAAGTAAGACTGTCTCTATAAATAAAGACTGTCTCTATAAAATAAAATAGGCCGGGCATGGCGGCTCACACCTGTAATCCCAGCCCTTTGGGAGGCCAAGGCGGGTGGATCACTTGAGGTCGTGAGTCTGAGACCACCCTGGTCAACATGGTGAAACTCTATCTCTACCAAAAACACAAAAATTAGCTGGGCATGGTGGTGGACGCATGTAATCCGAGCTACTTAGGAGGTTGAGGCACGAAAATTGCTTAAACCCACAACAGAGAGGTTGCAGTGAGCCGAGGTTGTGCCATTGCACTCCAGCCCGGGTGACAGAGCGAGACTCTGGCTCAAAAAAATAATAATAAAATAAAATAATTTGAAATTTGAAATGCTCAGCATACCATGTTTGTAATCCCAGCACTCTGGGAGGCCGAAGTGGGGGTACTGCTTGAGCCTAGGAGTTGAGACCAGCTTGAACAACATAGCAAGACCTCATCTATACAAATAATAATAAACTTAGTTGGGTGTGGTGGCATGAGCCTGTGGTCCCAGCTGCTTGGGAGCCTGGGCAGTCAAGGCTGCAGTGAGCCATGATTGCATCACTGCATTCCAGCCTGGGCAACACAGCAAGACCCCATCTCGATAGATGGATAGATAGATAGATAGATAGATAGATAGATAGATAGATAGACAGACAGACAGACAGATAATAAACCAATGACAATGAAGTCCACGACAGACTGAGACCCTGCCATGTTTAAAGAACCCTGTGAACCCTCCCAGCAAACCTAGCAGGTGAGAGGGCTCCCATCTCCCAGAAGAAACAGGCCCAGAGGGCAACGATGTCTTGTTCAAGGTCACTGGGGTCTGCAGCAGAGCTCATGCCTCTTGATCCCAGCCCAGTGCATCAGTCAAGGGAGGCAGCTCCAGGCATAAACTTGCCGGGGCCTGCCCAGTGCAGTTCTGGGAGTCCCCCGGCCCACTGCACTCCCCACAGGTACTGAGGGGTCCCTGGCCAGCTGGTGTCAGGGACCAGTGAGCAGGGGACCCAGGAGCTGCATGGTGGGCACAGAGGTGAAGACACAGAGGCCCAGAGAGGGGAGGGGTTTTACCCAGGGTGTCAGTTTCCCGAGGCCGCAAGTAACAAGTCATGAACTCAGTGGCTTAAAACAATAGAACTTGATTCTCTTGCAGTTCTGAAGGCCAGAAGTCTGAAGTCAAGGCTTCAGCAGGGCCCTGCTTCTTCCAGCTTCTGGTGGCTCCAGGCATTCCTTGGCTTGGAACTGTGTGATTCCAGCCTCTGCCTCCATCTGCACAGGGCCTCCTCCCCTCCATGTCTATGTCCCAGATCTCCCTCTGCCTCTCTCTTCCAGGGACACCTCACATTGGATTTGGGGTCCACCCATGTTCTCGTTTTCAGATCCTCAGATCCTTAATTTAATGACATCTGCAAAGACCCTTCTTCTAAATAAGGTCACAGTCACAGGTTCTGGGGGTTTAGAACATGGATTTATCTCTTTGGGAACACTTTTAATGGTCCCTGGAATGTTTTAACCTGGAAAGCCAGCAGCAGTGCCAGGCACAGCTCTTCCCTCATCCGAGCCTTGATCTGGGATCTCATTAAGAAGACCAGGGCTGGGCCAACAGAGAGCCGGGAGCCTCCTGGCCTCCTTGGAATCCTGGCCTTGCCTCTTACTTGCTGTGGGACCTCAGGCAAGTAACTCAGCCTCTCTGTGCCTGTCTCTTCATCTGTAAAATGGGGATGACAGTTCTTACCTCATAAGGGAAATTAAATGAGTTGATGTAAAACGTCAGAACAATGGCTGCCTGGAACCTAGGAAGCTCTCAACAAAAATTTGATAGATCGATACAGAAAATGGTGTCTGGGCCAGGCGTGGTGGCTCATGCCTGTAATCCCAGTACTTCGGGAGGCTGAGGCAGGTGGATCATCTGAGGTCAAGGGTTCAAGATCAGCCTGGCCAACATGGTGAAACCCCATCTTTACTAAAAATACAAAAAATTATCTGGGCATGGTGGTGGGAGCCTGGAATTCCAGCTACTCCAGAGGCTGAGGCAGGAGAATTGCTTGAATCCGGGAGGCGGAAGCTGCAGTGAGCCAAGTCACACCATTTACTCCAGCCTGGGCAACAAGAACAAAACTCCATCTCAGAAAAAAGAAGAGAAAATCGTGTCTGGACACCCTGGACCCTCAGTAAGTGCTAATGCTGCCTGAGGAACTGGCCATCTTCCGGAAAATTCCTCACCAAGCATCTCTCTGGATTCCCCTCCTCACACCTTTGGCCTCCTGGAGAGAGACAGTGGAGGTCACCATCTTGTCAGATGGGAACACAGCCCTGGAAGTGGGGGAGCCCCAGACCTCGTATCCTGGCCCCAATTGAAGGTCCCATGTGACGGGTCCCAGAATGGGTTTGATCCCTGATGTCTTCAAAGGAAAAAGAGAAACTAGAACAAGTGAGTAGGTTTTTCATAAAGGAGAAGCTCATCTGGGGCACAGGAGAGCAGAGAGTGTTGGAATGCATGCATATGTGCATGTATGTGTATATGCAAGTGTGCATGTGCGTATACATGCATGTATATATGCATGTAAGCATGTGTGTATGCATGTATGTGCACATGCATGTACGTGTGTGTATGTGTATATGCATGTGTATGTGTATGCATACATATATGTATGTGTATATGCATGTAAGTGCATATGTATGTATGCATGTGTATATATGTACACATGTACGTGTATATACATGTATGTGTATGTGCATGTGTGTGTGCACATGTGCGTGCACCTATGTATGTTTGCATGTGTGTATGGTTTTTTTAGAGATGAGAGCTCGTTGTGTTATCCAAGGTGGTCTTGAACTCCTAGCCTCAAGGGATCCTCCAGCCTTGGCCTCCCAAGGTGCTGGGATTACAAGCAGACCCATCCTGCTCAGCCCCCATTAGGAGCCGTTCTTGAAGGGTGGCCTGGGGCCAGCAGCACTGGCACCCCCTGGGGACAGGTGAGGAATGCCCATTCTCAGGTCCACCTGGCTACTGGAGCTCCAGGTGGGTGCTGCAGGTGACACTGGTGCCTATGGATGCTTGAGGACCACTGGTCTTGGGGGTGCAAAGTACAGATGGGGGAGCCAGCCCCTGAGGACTTGAACCCCAGATCTGCCACCTCACAGGTGCATGGCTACTTCTTGTCCCCGGGCCTGCATCTCTCAATGAGTTCTTAAGCATCCAGAGCCGCATTTGGCATTTCAGGGACCAGCTTCCATCTGATGATAGCAGCTGACACACGTGCACCAGCTAATTATCTTTCCTTCAAGGAAGGGATGAAAACCATAGATAATATTTGGTTCCTTTGCAACTCCATGTTTGGCAAATTTCAGCCTCCCCAGTAGCTGGGACTACAGGCGCCCGCCACTGCGCCCGGCTAGTTTTTTTGTATTTTTAGTAGAGACGGGGTTTCACCATGTTAGCCAGGATGGTCTCGATCTCCTGACCTCGTGATCTGCCCGTCTCGGCCTCCCAAAGTGCTGGGATTACAGGCGTGAGCCACTGCGCCCGGCTTGTAAATTTTTAAAATTGGTAGTTAACTCTATCAATCCCTCCATACAGCAGCCCCCAACCTTTTTGGCACCAGGGACCAGTTTCTTTTCTTTTTACCTTTTTTTTTTTTTTTTTTTTTAGATGGAGTCTCCCTCTGTCATCCAGGCTGGAGTGCAGTGGCACGATCTTGGCTCACTGCAACCTCCACCACCCAGGTTCAAGTGATTCTCCTGCCTCAGCCTCTGGAGTAGCTGGGATTACAGGTGCCCGCCATCACGCCCAGCTAATTTTTGTATTTTTAGTAGAGACAGGGTTTCACCATGTTGGCCAGATGGTCTCAAACTCCTGACCTCAGGTAATCTACCCACTTCGGCCTCCCAAAGTGCTGGGATTACGGGTGTGAGCCACTGCACCTGGCCCAGGGACCAGCTTTGTGGAAGACAATTTTTCCATGGGCTGGTGGGTAGGGGATGGTTTTAGGATGATTCAAGCATATTACACTTACTGTGCACTTTATTTCTGTTATTACATTGTAATATATAATGAAATAATGATACAACTCACCATCATTTAGAATCACCGGGAGCCCTGAGCTTGTTTTCCTGCAACTAGACGGTCCCTTCTGGGGGCGATGGGAGACAGTGACAGATCGGCAGGCATTAGATTCTCATAAGGAGCACACACAACCTAGATCCCTCGCATGCGCAGTTCACAGTAGGGTTTGCATTCTTATGAGACTCTACTGCTGCCGCCAATCTGACAGAAGGCGGAGCTCAGGCGGTGATGTGAGTCATGGGAAGTGGCTATAACACAGATGAAGCTTCACTCACTTACCTGCTCACCTCCTGCTGTGCAGCCCAGTTACTAACAGGCCACAGATGAGTACTGGTCTGTGACCAGGGGTTTGGGAACCCCTGCCTCCATGTTTATATTTTTAAGTCTGCTGATCTTTGAAATCCTCAAAGCAGGGAACCAGTGCTGAACAGATCTGAGGTTACTATGGCTCTGTCACAAGTGGGTAAGCTGAGGCTCCCTGACCCACCCCCACCCCCGGAGGCACAGGAGCTTGCTCTTTGGACCCTCCTTGCACTGCCCCCACAGGAAAGAACCCTTGATGTCCACGGAAATATTGCTGAGCTGGCCCTGGCAAGGAAATAGGAAAGGGGTGCTCTGGGACCTGGGCCATCCCCAGGCTCCTGCAATTCCTCAGAGCCTCCCCTGCACAGTGGGGACTGCCAGGGAGCCAGAACACGACCGGCCTTGGGTCTGAAAAGGTGCTGCTGGGATACTCACAGCAACAACTGCAGGAATACCAGGCACCATTCATGCTTGTTGGCTCTGTGCCAAGGGCTTGGTATTCAAGGCCTGCTCTGCAAAGGGAGGATGGCACCACCACAGCTCACGGCAGCCTCGACCTCCCAGGCTCAGGCGATCCTCCCACCTCGGCCTCTAGAGTAGCTGGGACTACAGGCATGTCCCACCACTCCTGCCTAATTAAAAAAAAAAAAAGTATATATATAGTAGAGTCAGGGCTATGTTCCCCAGGCTGGTCTCGAACTCCGGGGCTCAAGCATTCCTCCGGCCTCAGTCTCCCAAAGTGCTGGAATAACAGGGGTGAGCCACCACCCCTGGCTGACATCCCCATTTTTATAGCAGAGGAAACTAAGGCTCAGAGAACTGAAGCTATGGGCCCAAGATCACAAAGCCATTAAGAGGCAGAGCAAGAAACCGATCCCAGGTATGGGGGACGTCAAAGTCTGGAACAGTTCCAGGGTTCAGGGCCTCAGGGTACTCCCATAACCATCCTCCAAGGCACCCCCTACCCGCGACCTAACCAGGGCTGAGGAGAGGTAAGGCTGTGGCTCCCAAAAATCTCGTTAACCTCCTGCTTGAGTCCTTCCTGGTGGCTTCCTGCCAACCTCAGAATAAACCCAAACTCCTCCCCATGTGACCTGCCAGGCCCCTGCCTACTTCTCCAGCCCCAGCTCATCCCTTCTTGTCACTCACAGAGCTCCGGCCATGCAGGCCTTTCTGTTCCTCCGCACGCCAGGCTCAGTTCACCCCGGGACCTTTGCACGTGCTGTTGCTGCACCCAGGACACTGTTTCATCTGACATTCACACACCTGGCTCTTCCTCCCCTTCCTCCGCATCTTAGTTCAAACACCGCTTCTATCGAGAGCCCCCCCCCACCCCCAACCATCTGGCTGGTCTAGATTCCACCCCTTTGCTATCATCCTGTTATTATCTCATCCTTTAACTTCCTCCAAAACATCATTCTGCCTAAATTAATCTTATCTATTTGTTCATCACTTGTCTCCCCCTGCAATGGAATGTGAGCTCAGTTCTGCAGCCTGTGAGATGAGGGCTTGGGTCTGAATTCCAGCCCTGGGCCAGGCGCAGTGGCTCACACCTGTAATCCCAGCACTTTGAGAGGCTGAGGCAGGAAGATCATTTGAGTCCAGGAGTCAGAGACCAGGCTGGGAAACATAGTGAGCTCTGACTCTACATAAAATAAAAAATTAGCCAGGTGTGATGGTGCATGCCTGTAGTCTCAGCTACTCAGGAGGCTGAGGTGGGAGGATTGCTTGAGTCAGGGAGGTTGAGGCTGTAGTGAGCTATGATCATGCCACTGTACTCCAGCCTGAGTGACAGCGTGAGACCCTGTCTCAAAAAAAAAAAAAAAAAAATTACGTTGTGAATGGTCTATGTAAGTCATAAGAAAGTTAGTAAAAGGAATTTTTAAAGGCGATGTATAATCCAGCTGGCTATAATTAAAAAGAAATTATAATAATCTTTCTAGAGATGCATCTTTAATATTAAAAAATATACTAATACAAAAATAAATAATTGCTTAAAACAAGATTTAAAATTTTTTTTTTTAATTTGTTAAATTTATTTTATTTACTTATTTATTTTTTGAGACAGAGTCTTGCTCTGTTGCTCAGGCTGGAGTGCAGTGGCACGATCTCGGCTCACTGCAAGCTCCACCTCCCAGGTTCACGCCATTCTCCTGCCTCAGCCTCCCGAGTAGCTGGGACTACAGGTGCCCACCACCATGCCCGGCTAATTTTTTGCATTTTTAGTAGAGACAGGGTTTCACCGTGTTAGCCAGGATGGTCTTGATCTCCTGACCTCGTGGTCCACCCGCCTCGGCCTCCCACAGTGCTGGGATTACAGGTGTGAGCCACCACGCCCAGCCAATTTTTTTTTTTTATTTTTTTAGATGGAGTCTTGCTCTGTCACCCAGGCTGGAATGCAGTGACACAATCTCAGCTCACTGAAACCTCAGCCTCCCAGGTTCAAGTGATTCTCCTGCCTCAGCCTCTTGAGTAGCTGGGATTCTAGGCATGTGCCACCATGCTCAAGCTAATTTTTGTATTTTTTTTTTTTTTTTTTTTTAGACAGAGTCTTGCTCTGTCGCCCAGGCTGGAATGCAGTGACACAGTCTCAGCTCACTGCAAGCTCCGCCTCCCCGGTTTATGCCATTCTCCTGCCTCAGCCTCCCGAGTAGCTGGGACTACAGGTGCCCGCCACCTCGCCCGGCTAGTTTTTTGTATTTTTTAGTAGAGACGGGGTTTCACCGTGTTAGCCAGGATGGTCTAGATCTCCTGACCTGATGAGCCGCCTGCCTCAGCCTCCCAAAGTGCTGGGATTACAGGCTTGAACCACGGCGCCTGGCCTAATTTTTGTATTTTTAGTAGAAATGGGGTTTCTCCATGTTGGCCAGGCTGGTCTCAAACTCCTGACCTCAAGTGATCTGCCCGCCTTGGCCTCCCAAAGTGCTGGGATTACAGGCATGAGCCACCACGCCCAGCCAGAAACAAGATTTTATTACAAATATTGACTTATTTTTAATGCAAGGAGTTTTAAAAATTTTGAATTCCATCATCTGTCTTTTTATCATTCTTCAGATTGATAACTCTTTTGAAAAGGCCTTGAATGATAGCTCTCTCCCTCAACTTTTTTGTTGGCTCCTGTAACTTTTACTAATTGTCTAAAGTAAGGGAGAAATATTTTTTGAAAACAGGCAAATAAAAAGTATCTTTTGAACATTCAAAAACAGTGATGAATTCCAGCCCTGCCTCCTTCCAGCTGTGAGTCTCCTGGGCAAGTGACTTTACTTCTCTGAGCCTCAGTTTGCTTATCTAAAAAATGAAAACAGAAACCCTTCCTCACCATGTGGTTGTGAGATTTAGCCACCGTAATGGCTGTGAAGCACACAGGTGCTTAATCACGCTTGCTGGTTCTCTCACGTTCTGCAGGCATTTGATGACGGTTCTGTTTCCTGATCTTGCTGTACCTCACCCGCCCCACTCCATCCCCCTCCAGTTGCCAAAGTTTCGTTTCTGGGAAGCAAAACAGAGGTACACAACCACGGCAGATTCATGGTCGGCCACAGTGGGATTTTGGGGTCCCGCCACGCTACCTGATTTCCAGGCAAGCTGCCTGAGCACAGCAGTTCCAGACACCGGCCCAGGTTCCAGATTCCTGATGCCAAGAGTGAAGAGCAAGCCCATTGGGTCTGTTTCATAAACTCTCGGACTTCATCTTCTTCATCTGCAAAATGGTTTCACATTCCTGGCCTGGGAGCCTCCTGCTTCTGAGAGGAGCCACATAAGCAGCACCCCTTTCCGCTGCTGTTCTGCTCTCTTCCTGTCCCCAGGCGGTGAGGTGGAGGGAGTCAGAGGGTTGGTGCGCGGGTGGGTGAGGAGGCTCCCAACAAGGCCAGGCATCATCTGGGGATAAGAAATCCTCCTCCGGACAGAAGGGATCTGGACCAGCAGGAGGGGCAGCGCTCTGTGCAAGGCTGGCTTGTCAGCTGAGCTCAGCTCACCAGCATTGATGGATGGCCCTGTAAGGTAGGGACAGGGCACGGTCAGACTTCCGGAGAGCAAAGGACTATGTCCCCAGTGCACAGCAGCCAGGCGGTTTATTGAGTACTTGCTATGTGCCAAGAATTCTAAGGACTCAGCTTGCATTTGTGCATTCATCCTTACAAACAACCCCATGAGGTTAGTCTTTAGAGGCAAGGAAACCAAGGCACAGGGAGGTAATGCAATGGCCCACGGTCACAACAAGGCAATGTGAGGATTCCCACGACACATGCGGGACCCAGAGAAGCACGCTGGGTCAATCAGCTCCATGGCCCTTCAGGGACAAGGACCTCAGTGAGGAAATAAATGACTAGAGTGAGGCAGTGGGGCAGTGGGGGAGGGGAAAGGAAGGGGCTATCCATCCCCACCAAGGGGACAGCAAAGACAGGGGACAGCAAGGATGGTGGCGGGGGGGGTGGGCGACCGACGGCAGCGGCCACTCAGAGGAGACCCCAGGGGTCACCAACTGCAAGAGAGGGAGCAGGGGACAGGAGGAGAGTGGGCCCTAAGGCAGACCCAGCCGGGACCCACATGCTGGGCACAAGAAGGGGTACCGGGCCCCTTCTGGAAGGTGGCGCAGCAGTTCTCAGCCGCCTGAAATGGTGCACTCCCTTTGAAGCAGTAATCCCTCTTCTTGGAACCTCTCCTAAGGAAATTCTCCCCTTCCCCCTCCTGCCGGGGGCCAAGGAACCAAGCGGGTGGCTTTGTCTCCTGGCGGCCAGAGCTGGAGACCACACGCATTTCCTGAGACAGGCAAGGCTGCGGGAATGTGAGGCGCCTGCATCCTGCCCTAGCACCTGGATGGGGAGGGTGTGTTGGAGGGTGACTGTACAGAGGAGATGGGGTGGTGGGGGAGGGTTAAGGGGCACTGTGGGTGGCCAGTACTCCCCACTTGGCTCATGGTTCATTAACCATTCTGAGTTCATCCTGCGACCCTTCTTAGGCTGGATTTTTTTTTAAACCAATGTTATTTTATGTTCAACTCTCTGTCAATGGAGCACCCAGAATCATCTGTGTGTGTGTGTGTCTGTGTGTGTGTGTGTGTGTGTGTATGTGTGTGTGTGTTTAGAATTTTTTTCACGGAGGCATAACCTACACAGTAAGGTGCACTCATCTTTTTTGTTCTTTTTATTTTTATTTTTATTTTTTTTGAGGTGGAGTCTTGCTTTGTCACCCAGGCTGGAGTGCAGTGCCATAATCTTGGCTCAGTCAGCCTCTGCCACCGGGTTCAAGCAATTCTCCTCCCTCAGCCTCCCCAGTAGCTGAGATTACAGGCGCGTGCCACCAGGCCTGGCTAATTACTTTTTATTTTTAGTAGAGATGGGGTTTTGCCGTGTTGGCCAGGCTGGTCTCGAACTCCTGACCTCAAATGATCCACCCACCTCAGCCTCCCAAAGTGCTGACATCACAGGCATGAGCCACTGCACCGGCCCTTTTTGGCTTTTAGACTAGTCAAGTGCAGTAGTGAGAAAGGGGAAAGAGTAGAATGAGGAGTTGGATCTGTAACTGCCTGTGAACAACTGGCTGAGATAACTTACTCCCTTCGGACCAGCCAAGTGCACTCATCTTAAATGTGCAGCTTTATGGCTTTTTCTTTTTTTTTTTAAGAGCCAGGGTCTCATTCTGTTACCCAGGCTGGAGTGCAGTGGCACAATCATGGCTCACTGCAGCCTCGACCTCCTGGGCTTAAGCAATTTTCCCGTCTCAGCCTCCCAAAGGGCTGGGACTACAGACTATGTGCCACCATGCTGGGCTAGTTTTTGTATTTGTAGCAGAGATGGGGTTTCACCATGTTGGCCAGGCTGGTCTCAAACTCCTGACCTCAGGTGATCCTCCCACCTTGGCTTCCCAAAGTGTTGGGATTACGGGCGTGAGCCACCGCGCCTGGCCTTGATAGCTTTTTACACAGGTGTATACCATGACCCACATCAAATTCAGACCTTGGCTACTCAAAGTGTGGTCCTCGGACCTGCAGCACTGGCCTCTCTCGGAAGCCTGCTGGAAATGCAGAACTGCAGGCCCTGCCAGCACCTTCTGGGTCAGAATCTGTATTCTGCTGTACAAGACCCCGGGAAAGTCGTGTGCTTGGTAAAGTGGGTGTGCTGACAGAGGACACAGACGGAGACTCCTAAGCCTGAGGGATGCCTGGTCCCGGGGCCTGGAACAGGATCTGAGGTGCTGCCACCTCACTTGTCACCAGCGCTTGGAGAACCTGCATTTCATGATTCCCAGGAGAGGCTTTCCAACCTCATCAATTCACTGACAAGGGGAAGGGACCACCCCAAGGTCCCACAGCAGGTCTCTAATAGATCCAGGGCACTGACGGCCCCGACCAGGCCTCTTACCCGGGGACTTTCCTACTTTGTACCTCAGCCTGCCCATCTGCACATAGGCATGAAGATCTCCACCCAATCCGCCGCCCATAGCAATGGGAGTATACTGTAGACACTGACTCTTGCCGTCATGTGGTAGGGGTGCCTGGTACTTTCTCAGGCATGTCCCTGCCCTGTCTCATTGAAGCAACGTAACAAGCCTATAAGGCAGGAACTGTTAGTGTCACACTAATATCAACATATTAACATCAGGCCAGGCGAGCTGTCTCATGCTAGTAATCCCCACACTTTGGGGGGCCCAGGCAGGAAGACTGCTTGAGCCCAGAAGTTCAAGACCAGCCTGGCCAACAAAGCAAGACTTCTGTCTCTACAAAAAATTAGCTGGGCATGATAGTGCATGCCTGTAGTCTCAGCTATTCAGGAGGCTGAGGTGGGAAGATTGCTTGAGCCCAGGGGGTCGAAGCTGCAGTGAGCTTTGATTACACCACTGCACTCCAACCTCGGTAAGAGATGGAGAGCCTGTCTCAAAAAAAAAAAAAAGGCCGGGCACGGTGGCTCACACCTGTAATCCCAGCACTTTGGGAGGCCGAGGTGGGTGAATCACGAGGTCAGGAGATCAAGACTATCCTGGCTAACACGGTGAAACCCCATCTCTACTAAAAATACAAAAAATTAGCCAGGCGCAGTGGCGGACACCTGTAGTCCCAGCTACTTGGGAGGCTGAGGCAGGAGAATGGCATGAACCCAGGAGGCAGAGCTTGCAGTGAGCCGAGATCGCGCCACTGCACTCCAGCCTGGGTGAAACAGCGAGACTCCATCTCAAAACAAACAAACGAAACCCCATCATATCAATAATATTGTGCCATTTTACAGGAGAGAAAATAAAAGTTCAGAGAAGTTAAGCGACTTGCCTAAGAAGCTACAAAGTGGGGCAGCCAGGACTTGAACCGAGACAGTCTAACTCCAAAGCCCTAATTAATTTTGACCTACATCTCCCGGAAAATGAGCAACAAAGGATGTCCTGCCCTCCAGCAAACTAGTTTAAAGAAAGAAAGTGTCTTTCTTTTCTTCTGTACTTGAGGTGGGGTGGGGGCTGGGAATAAACAATAATCATGCATGCACATGATTTAAACAAAAATTCAAAGCATCCAAGGACTTCACAGAAAAAAACTGGTTCCCCTCCCACACCATTTCCAGATCTGAGTTATCCTGCCTGAGGCAAACTCTTTGATCAATCCCTTGTGTGCCTTTTCAAGATATGCTCTGCACAACCTGGTGCACCTGGACACATACACTGCTTTTCCCACTCACGTGAATGGGAGCCCGCTCTCCCTTCAGACCTGGCCGTGGCCCTTACCGCCCTGCACCGATCCCCCATCAGCTCACAGAGGCTGCCTCGTGGGTTATGGCGTGGGATGCCCCGCAGTCTCCTCACCACCCCATGCTGCTGAGCACACAGCTTCTTTCCCGTTGTTTCTGCACCGTGGAGCCAAGTCATCTCACACTCCTGGGAGGGCTTCTGCAGGACACCTCCCAGAGGTGGTACTGCCCCACCTGGGTGTGTATGATTTTGACCTTGGCAGATACAAGGGGCATTTCTTATCTGCCAGCCTTGGACAGGGCACAAGATGTCTGGCGCCTCCAATGCCCAGATCCTGGGTGGGGACTGAGGGGAGGAGCCTGGAGTAGGGAAGGACAACCTTTCCAAGAAACTGAAAGTGAAACCAGAGAAAGGTGTGGGCATGTGCTGGAGGCTCCTTGGAGTGAGGGACCTGTGCCTGTAGCTGCTTCTGCAGAAATAAGAGCCAGGCGCCCCTCTCTCTCTGATAGTCCTGAGGTGACAGTTCTGTCTCCCACAACCCCCAGCCCTCTGGACTTGAGCTTTACACTGGGCCAGGGCCTGGCAGGTGGCAAAAGTGTCCCAACTGGAATCAACAGTTATATGGCACCAATTTGTCAGGTCATGCTAGTGCCAACTTCCCTTGGGCCAGACAGGGCCTTAACTTTATTTACTTAAATTTTTTGAGATGGAGTTTTACTCCTGTTGCACAGGCTGGAGTGAAATGGTGCGATCTTGGCTCACTGTAACCTCTGCCTCCTGGGTTCAAGCGATTCTCTTGCCTCAGCCTCCCAAGTAGCTGGGATTACAGGTATGCACCACCACGCCTGGCTAATTTTTGTATTATTAGTAGAGACAGGCTTTTGCCATGTTGGATGAGCTGGTCTCGAACTCCTGACCTCGGGTGATCCACCGGCCTCGGCCTCCCAAAGTGCTGGGATTACAGGCGTGAGCCACCGTGCCTGGCCAGGGCCTTAACTTTAAATTTTACAGCCATTTATTGAGTGCTAGCTAGGTGCCAATGACTGTTTCAAGCATAGTACAACCATGAGTCCCTCCAATTCCCAAAACATCCTGTGAAGTGCGTACTGTTATTATGCTCATTTTACAAACGAGAAAACTGAGGCCAGACAGGCTAAGCCCTGAGTCCACGGCCATGAGGCTATGGAAAGGCAGAGCCCTTGTCCTCACCACTGAGCTCTGGGCAGAGGCTCTCACAGGCAGGTCTGTGAAAATACTTCGTGCTGGGCCCCTCTGGTTCCTTACCCTGCGAGTGGGAGGTGGGCCGGAGAGTCTGTTTTTTGCTTTGTTTTTGTTTTTGTTTTGACACAGGGTCTTGCTCTGTTGCCCAGGCTGGAGGGCAGTGGTGCAATAATGACTTACTGCAGCCTCGAACTCCTGGGCTCAAGCCATCCCCCCACCTCAGCCTCCAGAGTATCTGGGACTACAGGCACGCATCGCCACACCCAGCTAGTTTTTTATATATCTATATGTGTATATTTGTATGTTTGTGTGTATATATATGTGTGTATATATGTGCATATACATATGTGTGTGTGTATATACGTGTGTGTGTGTGTGTGTGTATATATATATATATATATATATTTTTTTTTTTTTTTTTTGTAGAGATGGGTTTTGTAACCAAGACACCAGGGGTTCAGTCTAGGTCCTGCTGCTTGCCACACAGAAAGCCAATGACTGAGATGATTAGTATTACCAAGGAAAGGACGAAGGCTTTAAGCCAAGGAGATGACAGGTCAGCCACAAACCCATCTCCCTGAACAAATAAAACTAGGGGTTTATATAGCAGGCAAGAAATGTAACGATGTGCAAGAAAACAGGAACTAGGAGGGGCAAGGAAACAATCCTGATGAATGAGGGCCCCTCCCTGGAGCCCCCCACCACCATCTCATTGTCTGGATGTGGTGGTTAGTTTCAGTTCTTTGATACTTTTTTGAGAGGCCTGAAGGTCCTTTCCTGATAAGGAATTCAGGTAAACAAATAAAAGCTTCAAGTTTTCAGACCGGAGGGGTCAATTTCTTTGTTTATCCAAAAAACTATTTATGGGACTATGGGGTCAGTTTCAGTTTCACCATGTTGCCCAGGTTATCTTGAACTCCTGGGCTCAAGCGATCCTCCTGCCTTGTCCTCCCAAAGTGCTGGGATTACAGGCATGGGCCACCGTGCCCAGCCAAGAGTCTGCATTCCTAACTAGCGCCAGGTAATTCTATGCATTCCATAGGAGCCTTTACTGGACAAGAGCTGATCTTCAAGGCCCTCCAGCCAAGCATTCTTCAGGGAAGGTCTCATGATGCCCACACACATCCCAGAGCCTGTGGCCTGGGCTCACCAGTGACCTCTAACCTTAATCACTTTGAAATAAGGAGCTGCCCACACACAACAGACCCACCAGAAGGTGCACAGTGAAAATGACAAAACCATGAGTGCTGACGATGGGGAGCAACTGGAACCCCCACTGACTGCTGCTGTGAACGTAAGTTGGTGCAATGTTTCAGAAATCTGCTTGCCACAGATTTCCCGAGGCTGGGCACGTACACAGCCCACTTCCAAGGATATGCCCAAGAGAAATGTGGTGGTACATTCTCCAAAAGACACGTTCAAGCACACACATATCAGCGCTATTCATGACAGCTCCAAACTGGGAACAGCAGAGCTTACTGACATCAGGTCAGATAAACCTATGGTCTATTCAGACAGTGGAATATTACACAGCAGTGAAAAGGAATGGATACAACTGCACACATCAGGCTGAGCTCAGCGGCTCAATTTTGTAATCCTAGCAATTTGGGAGGCCAAGGTGAGCAGATCACTGGAGCCCAGGAGTTCAAGACCAACCTGGGCAACATGGTGAAACCACATCTCTAGAAAAAGATAAAAAAAATCGTCCGGGCACGGTGGCTCAAGCCTGTAATCCCAGCACTTTGGGAGGCCGAGACGGGCGGATCACGAGGTCAGGAGATCAAGACCATCCTAGCTAACACGGTGAAACCCTGTCTCTACTAAAAAATACAAAAAACTAGCCAGGCAAGGTGGCGGGCGCCTGTAGTCCCGGCTACTCGGGAGGCTGAGGCAGGAGAATGGCGTGAACCCAGGAGGTGGAGCTTGCAGTGAGCTGAGATCCGGCCACTGCACTCCAGCCTGGGTGACAGAGCGAGACTCCGTCTAAAAAAAAAAAAAAAAATCAGCCACTGTGGTGGCCTGTGTCTGTAGTCCCAGCAACTGGAGAGGCTGAGGTGCAAGGATCACTTGAGCCCAGGAAGTCGGGGCTGCAGTGCACTATGATCACACCACTGTACTCCAGCCTAGGCAACAGAGTGAAACCCAGTCTTACAAAACAAAACAAAGAAACAATTGCACACATCAACACGGTGAAGCACATGGACATCATGTTCAGAGGAGGAAGCCAGGCACAGAGAAGCACACACCATGTGATTCTGTTTATATAATGTTTGGTCACAGAAACAGACTCTGGTGATAGAGTCTGATCCCCAGGGAGCTGGGCGGAGGGAGGACAGGGACTGCATAGGCAGGAAGCTGGCACTGTTCTCTATCTTGGTCTGGGTGGTCACCACACGAGTGTGTGCTCATGTACAATTCCTTTGAAGATTTGTGGACCTTACTGCATACCATAATAATTTTTTTTTAAAGACAGGGTCTCACTCTGTTGCCTAGGCTGGAGTGCAGTGGTGCAAACTCGGCTCACTGCAATCTCCACCTCCCAGGTTCAAGTGATTCTCCTGCCTCAGCCTCCCGAGTCGCTGGGATTACAGGCGCCTGCCACCACGCCCGGATAATTTTTGAATTTTCAGTAAGGACGGGGTTTCACCATGTTAGCCAGGCTGGTCTCGAACTCCTGACCTCAAGTGATCTGCCTGCCTCGATCTCTAAAACTGCTGGGATTACATGCGTGAGCTGCCGCATCCTGCCAATAATTTTTAAAACTTTTTGTTTATTTTTTTATTTTTTAGAGACAGGGTCTGGCTCTGTTGCCCAGGCTGGAGTGCAGTGGCTGGGGTGGACTGGCTCACTGTAGCCTCAAACTCCTGGGCTCAAGGGATCCTCCCACCTCAGCCTCCCAAATAGATGGGACCACAGGTGTGTGCCACCATGCCTGGCTAATTTTTTATTTTTTGTAGAGATAGGGTCTTACTCTGTTGCCCAGGCTGGTCTTGAACTCCTGGGCTTAAGCAATTCTCCTGCCTCAGCCTCCCAAAGTACTAGGATTGATGGCAGTGGTGGCCCATCTGAAGCGGCCTCTGCCATCACACCAGCTGCAGCAGGGAGGTGTGGCTGGGGCTGCACATTCTCTGGAGGTGGCAGGAGGTGGGGACAAGTGGGAGCCCCGCCCCTTTTGAGTTGGTGGGGTGGGAGCTTCCCAGATGCAGCGACAACTGCCCAAGTTGT
The DNA here is from genome assembly GCF_049350105.2 of Macaca mulatta. Taxonomy (NCBI): domain Eukaryota; kingdom Metazoa; phylum Chordata; class Mammalia; order Primates; family Cercopithecidae; genus Macaca; species Macaca mulatta. Next base: position 12,463,534 of record NC_133425.1, on the reverse strand, counting down.
GCCTGCAGACCTGGGCGTCCCACTCCATGGAGCAGGCAGGAGCCCTGCCCCCTCCTGGGTACAGCTGCAGCCACCCAAACCACAGCTACAGACTCAGGTCTCCCACCCCACAGAGCAGGCAGAAGCCCTGCGCTCCCTGTCTCCAGCATACCTGCAGCTGCCCAAATTGCAGCTGTGGACCCAGGCATCCCTGCACTCTTGGCGGCCCAGGAAGGCACCCCTGCCTCACAGGCTCAGAAGTGCCTGCTCCCACTGCCTGACTTCTCCCTGCTGTTGGTGCCCACTCTGATCTTGGAGCAAAGCTGGGGCTGAGCCCAGGCACTGTCACAGCCCGGCCAGGTGTGAACACCCAGGGCAGTGCTGACATGCCAGTCCCCTGCCGCCTCAGGCCCCTCTGGACTTTGGGCACTGACAAGCATAGAAGGGAAGCTGAAGGGGAGCTGAGGGTAGCTTGGTGCTGACCTGAAGGCACCCCTTGGCACCTACAGCCTGGGCCCATGAATGGCAGCAAAAGGCAGACAGGTTCCTTGGTGGAGGGGGATGGGTCACTGGTGAGGCCCCACCTTCAGGCCAGGGAGGACCTGAAGGCTGTGGGCCGGGCTGCCAGTCCCACAGACCAGAGTGGGACCTTGTGGTGCCTTTTCTGGGCCCACTCACAGCCACCCATGGACCATTCAGTGTGCATTTCCTCCTCTCTAAGACCCGTAAAAGCACCAGACTTAGCCAGAGCTGAGCAGATGTCAGGTCGACCAGCTGCAGAGAGGAGCTACCAACTCCAAGGCCTCCTCTGAGCAATTCCGTCACTCAATAAAGTTCCTCTTCACCTTGCTCGCCCTACACTTGTCTGCGTACCTCATTCTTCTTGGAAGCAGGACAAGAACTCGGGAACTGCCGAATGGCAGGCCTGAAGGAACTGTAACACAAACAGGGCTGAAACACGCCCCTTGCTTGCCATGTTGTAGGTGAAGAGAAGTAGAGAAGATCTGCGGTCCTTCAGGCAGCCCAGACCTGGGAGCCCAAGCCAGGGCTGGGACTCCCTCTTTGGGGCCCTGTGGTTCCTGGAGCCTCCCAGCTTCCAGGCACCACTGCATTCCCTGGTGGCAGCCGTGGAGGCTGCCTGTGGTGCACCTGGTCCAGCAGCAACCTCGCAGAGGGCTGGCGCCTGTGCCGGCACCTGGTCCCTGCCCCGTTGTAGCCGCCAGTGTGCCTGACCGTGCACGGTGGCCAGACCCCATGTGCACTTACTCACATACCCCTCACTAGGCTACACCCGGCTTGCCCAAGCAATGTGGGATCCAGGCTGGTAGTGTGAGCTGAGCACAGCCTGCCAGGCTGTGGGCAGAACTAGCCCGGCGGGCCCAAGCAAAACTTGGGCAAAAGATGCCACCAGCCACGGAGGTTTCTGGTCATAAAAGCAACCCCAAGGATCATGCAACAAGATTACAGGTGTGAGCCACCACGCCCAGCCTAAGAAAATTTTTAATTGTAATAAAATACACATATGACTTACCACCTGAACCATTTGAAGGTCACAGTTCAGGAGTGTTAAGTACATTTTTATATCGTTGTGCAACCATAACTGCCATGCAGCTCCAGAACTCTTTTCATGTTACAAAACTGAACCTTTCCACCCATTAAGCAACTCCCATTTCCCCTCCCTCCTGCCCCAGCAACCACGATTCCACTTTCTGTTTCTCTGAACCTGACTTCTCCAGGTACCACCTATGAGTGGAATCAAACGGCCTGTGTCCTTTGACGTCTGGCTTATTTCACTTTTCATAATGTCCTTGAGGCACATCCATGCTGTCGCATGTGTCAGAGTTCTCTTCCTTTTTAGGGCTGAATTATATTTCACTGTATGTTATCTTAATCCATCCAGGCTGCTATAACAAACTACCATAAAGTAGGGAGTTTATCAGCAACAGAAATTTCTTTCTTCTGCTTCTTCTTTCTTTTTTTTTTTTCTTTTTAAGAGAGAGTCTCACCCTGTTGCCCAGGCTGGAGTACAGTAGTGCAATCTCAGCTCACGGCAACCTCTGCCTCCGGGTTCAAGTGATTCTCCTGCCTTAGCCTCCCGAGTAGCTGGGATTACAGGCACCCACCACCACACCTGGCCCATGTTTGTACTTTTAGGGAGAGATGGAGTTTCATCATGTTGACCAGGCTGGTCTTGAACTCCTTCCCTCAGGTGATCTGTCCACCGCGGATCTCCCAAAGTGCTGGGATTACAGGCGTGACCCACTGCGCCCAGCAAAAATTTATTTCTTACAGTTCTGGAGGTTGAGAAGTCCAAGATGAAGGTGCTGGCAGATCCAGAGTCTGCTGGGGCCTATTTCTTGGTTCACAGACTGGAAAGGAGAATTCTTGTTGGATCTTTAATGGCAAAAGGTGTGAACCTGTTCTCAGGGGATTGTTTTGTAAGGGTGCTAATCCCACTCGTGAGGGCTCTGCCCTCATGACCTAATCACCTTCCAAAGGCCCCGCCTTCTAATGCACCATCACAGTGGAGGTTAGAATTTCATCATATACATTGCCGGAGGGCCCAAGCATTTAGACTGCAGCATATGTATTAGGTTGGTGCAAAAGTAATTGCGTTTTTTGTGATTACTTTTAATGGCAAACACCGCAATTACTTTTGCACCAACCTAATATAAACCACATCATGTTCATCCATTCACCCATTGATGGACATTTGGGTTGCTTCCACATTTTGGCTATTGTGAATAGTGCTGCTAGTGCTGCTATGAACATGGGTGTACAAAAGGTTTTATTTATTTTTTCTTTCCTTTAAAAATGTTTGTTTTTTGTTTTGTTTTTTGTTTTTTGAGATAGTCTCTCTCTGTTACCCAGGCTGGAGTATAGTGGCGTGATCTCAGCTCACTGTAGCCTCCGCCTTCTGGGTTCAAACGATTCTCCTGCTTCAGCCTCCTGGGTAGCTGGAATTACTGGCATGTGCCACCACGCCCGGCTAATTTTTGTATTTTTAGTAAAGACATCATTTTGCCATGTTGACAAGGCTGGTTTCGAACTCCTGACCTCAAGTGATCTGCCTGCCTCGGCCTCCCAAATCGCTGGGATTACAGGTGTGAGCCACTGCACCTGGCCAGATTTTTTTGTTTTTTATGGAAATGGAGTTTTGCTATGCTGCCCAGGCTTAATCTAATTTTGTCTCCACAAATTCGCCTATTCTGGACATTTCCTATAGATGGAACCATATAATAAGCAGTCTTCTGTGCCTGCCTTCTTCCACACAACATGTTTTCCAGGTTCACTCATGCTGTAGTTTGAATGTAGTATTGTGGTTTAAAATCAATTCTCAGAACTTCATTCCTTTTGTTGTTGTTGTTGAATCGCATGCCTCGGGAACATTTTTTTTTTTTTTGAGATGGAGTTTCACTCTGTCACCCAGGCTAGAGTGCAGTGGTGCAATCTCGGCTCACTGTAAGCTCTGCCTCCCGGGTTCACGCCATTCTCCTGCCTCAGCCTCCCAAGTAGCTGGGACCACACCTGGCTAATTTTTTGTATTTTTAATAGAGACGGGGTTTCACCATGTTAGCCAGGATGGTCTCGATCTCCTGACCTTGTGATCCGCCCACCTCGGCCTGCCAAAGTGCTGGGATTACAGGCGGGAGAGAGCACACCCAGCCATGTCTCGGGAGCTTTTAAAACATACTGATGCTGGTGCCTCAACCGGGACACACTGATCCAAGTAGCCTGAGGTGGGGCACCATGATCTGTAGAAACCTCCAGGTGGTTCCATCTGCTTCCCAGGCTGAGACTCACGCTGCTTTCTCTGCTCGTGGATTCCAGGGTAGATATTACAGGCAACGTTTCAGCCCAGGGTCCCGCAGCTGAAGTGGAATCTGACTTCCTTCCTCCATTTGGCAGCACGAATGAGATGCTGACTGTATGCATGGCACTGTGAGACCCAAATGACCAAGACGGAGACTTTCCCTCATATGGTTTGGTGTCCTTAACGACCGGCATGGGAGGCCTGGTGTATGTTTAATCACAAGCAGAATGAAACGAGAATGGAAGGAGAGGGCGACTGCAGGGGTGGGCAGTCTTACTTAGGTAAAGCGATAGTTCTGTCTTCGGGAAATGCTGACCCCTAAAATGGACACAGCGAGAAAAACACTTCCACAGGGCCCATATTTTGCCACAATTTTAGGGGATTCTCTACCATTGAAACCTACCCATGGCCCACAAGGCGAAGTCCTTGTTTCAGAGAGAGAGAATGATGTAATTCATACACTGATCACTATTATTATTATTGTTATTATTATTGTTTTGAGACAAGGTCTGTCTCTGCCACCCAGGCTGGAGTGCAGTGGCGCGATCTTGGCTCACTGCAATGTCCCCCTCCCGGGTTCAAGTGATTCTTGTGCCTCAGCTTCCCAAGTAGCTGGGATTACAGGCACATGTCACCACACCCAGCTAATTTTTGTATTTTTAGTAGAGATGGGTTTTACCATACTGCCCAGGCTGGTCTTGAACTCCTGATCTCTTTTTTGTTTTTTGAGACAGAGTCTCGCTGTCTCTCAGGCTGGAGTGCCGTGGCGCGATCTCAGCTCACTATAAGCTCCGCCTCCCGGGTTCATGCCATTCTCCTGCCTCAGCCTCCTGAGTAGCTGGGACTACAGGCGCCTGCCACCACGCCCGGCTAATTTTTTGTATTTTTTAATAGAGGTGGGGTTTCACCGTGTTAGCCAGGATGGTCTTGATCTCCTGACCTTGTGATCCACCCGCCTCGGCCCCCCAAAGTGCTGGGATTACAGGCGTGAGCCACCGTGCCCGGCCGGAACTCCTGATCTCAGGTGATCCACCTGCCTTGACCTCCCAACCCAAAGTGCTACAAAGGACTACAGGCATGAGCCACTGCCCGGCCTGAACACATTATTTTCTAAGCACTTACGACTTGCTAGGTGCTGGGACTGCAGCCGTGAGCGAAACGACGTCCTTGTTCTTAAGGATATTGTGATCTGGTGGAGTAAAGCAGCTAGCACACAGAGAGGCAAGACAGAGCACCGATTATCCCGTGGTATGGGCAGATAATGTAAGCAGGCACCCAAAGTGTGTCCCTTCCAGGCACAGCAGCCCCAGGACACTTTGCTGAGATCTGGAAGGTAGGGAGGCATCAGCCATGCCCTGATGCAGAAGAGCATTCCAGGCAGAGGGAACGGCAATGTCATTTCAATTCCGGGAACTGAAACATATCGGATGAGGAGGGGTGGGGGAGATGGAGTCAGAAAGGTGGGTTGGGGCAGGGTGAGAAGTCTCAAGGCTATTGGAAATGGTTTTGGGGAGTGAGGGGCGGGTAAGGACTCCTTTTCCAGCACAAGGACCCAGCAATGTGAACAGGGCAGACTTGACCCAGTTCTTTTGGAGCTGGGAGTGTTAGCACTGGGGAACGTATCTGAGTCACAGGACACCAGAGTGTGTGAGCGGCAGTGAGTCCATACGAGTCTGCAGCAACCTCAATTCTTGCCTCCTCCGAAGAAAGAATTCGACCAAGGGGGCCTAAGGCAAAGGGAGGCAAGTTCTAGAGCAGGAGTGAACGTTTGTTAAAAAGTTTTAGGGCAGGAATGCAAGGAAGTAAAGTTCGCCGGGAAGAGGGCCAGGCGGGCAACTTGAAAGAGTCAAGTGCCCAGTTTGCCATTTGACTTGGGGGTCTTATATGCTGGCATGCTTCCAGGGTTGCATTACTTCCCCCAATTCTTCCCTTGGGGTAGGCTGTCCCCTTTGCCGTGGCCTGCCGGCACTTGCGAGGGGAGCATGCGCAGTGTGTTTACTGAAGTTGTCTGCATGCTCACTTGAGGCGCTATTCCCTTACCAGTCCAGCGTTCCTAGAAGCAGGTCACAGACCAGTTAAACTCTGCCATTTTGCCTCTTAGTATGCATGCTTGAGCCCACTTGCCCAACTCCTGAGAGCTTATCGCAAAGCTGCTGATCACATTTCTGGTGTTTTTTTATCTACGGGGAGCCTGCCTTTCCCTGGTGCTGGCTACAACCAATTATTATTTTGGAGAGACAGTTTATCACCTGACCATCACCTGATGGTGGCCTGACATTCCTGGTTGGGGGGGCACCCTCTCCTGCCCTGCTTATGTCTGACTGCCTACTGTAACAAGGGCAGACAGAGGGCAAAGTCATTTTACAAAATGCATCTCCACAGGTGAAAGGGGGAGGGTGGAGGCATCCTGGGCCAATGGAGACAGGAGAAAAGGCCCAAGGCTGGAAAAATCATGGGCCCCTGTGCAGATAAAGTGTCACAAGTGGGGCTTGCACAGACCGGAAGCAGCTGCAGGAACACTGGCCATCTGCCAAACAGAAAACGAGACTAAAAGTGTTTCAACAAAGTCATGAGAGATGGAGGAAACCTGCTAGTGTTTGGGAAAACATTGAAACTGAGCAAAACCAGTGCATTCAAACATTTTCTCTGAGATTGAAAACTGTATAGATACAAGAAAACTATGTATGTGTGTATGTATACATGTATGTGTATATATATACACACACACATATATACATATATATGTACTTGTCATATGCCAGGTGCTAGGCCATATGCCAATATATTATTATTTAATTTTTATGTTTTATTTTTTGTAGAGATGGGGTCTTGCTATGTTGCCCAGGCAGGTCTTGAACTCCTGGTCTCAAATGATCCTCCTGCCTCACCCTCCCAAGCAGCTGGGATTACAGGCTTGTGCCACCACCTCTGGCTAATTTTTAAAAATATTTGTAGAGATGGGGTCTCACTATGTTGCCCAGGCTGGTCTCAAATTCTTGGGCCCAAGTGATCCTCCTGCCTTGGCCTCCTAAAGCACTGGGATTACAGGTGTGAGCCGCCATACCCAGCTTAAGCTATTACTTTCATTCACATCCTTACTGTTGCTTTTGACAGCTTCCTGGGATTCCTTTTGGCACTTATCTGTGTCCTGTGTGTAGTGGCCCCAAAAAGATAAGTTCACATCTTAACCCCCTTCAAAGCCTTATGGAGGTGACTTTGTTTGGAAATAGGATCTTTGCAAACATGATTAAGTGAAGGATCTAGAGATGAGATCATTGTGGATTAGGGTGGGCCCTAAATCCAATGACAAGTGTACTTAGAAGGGCAGAAGACAATGGAAAGGAGGCCTCGTGAAGAGGGAGGCAGAGACTGGAGTGACTAGTGTATCTCCACACCCAGGAACACTGGGGGTCGTCAGCAGCTGGGGAGAGGCATGGAACAGATTCTCCCCTAGAGCCTCCGGGAGGAACCAGCCCTGCCTGCCAACACCTTGACTTTGAACTTCTGGCCTCCAGAACCATGAGATAATATATTTCTACTGTTTTAAGCCACCCAGTCTGTGGGAATTTGTTACCACAATGTTGGGTAATGAATACAATGTATATAATTAATAAGTTCGCATCCACCACCGAGGGTCTTGCTGATATTTTATAAGATATTGTGGGGAAGAAGATCAGACACTTCAGGGGACCCCTGGCTGATCTTGATTCTACCACTTACTGCATAACTTTGGACATGTTCTGTGGCTTCCCTGGGCTTCTGTCTACTGGAGAGACCAGTGGTTTACATGAAATATGTGAAATACTCCACCACTGCTAACAGCTGTGATTTCCACGGTCCTGGCTACCATCTCACAGTCAGTCAAATGGCTCTGGCAGGCAGGGTCCTCTGCACCCTACTTTAAATGGGAAACTAGGAAAGGAAAGGCGCAGGAGGAGTAAGTTTCAGGACAGTGAGGTCTAGATGGGGAACGTCATTCCTTGGAAAGTTCCAAGTTTCTAATACAAGGTTGCTTTTTTTTTTTTTTTTGCTTTTGTTATTTTATTTATTTATTTATTTATTTACTTATTTTTTGAGATGGAGTCTCACTCTGTCACCCAGGCTGGAGTGCAGTGGCATGATCTCGGCTCACTGCAACTTCTACCTCCCAGGTTCAAGCAATTCTCCTTCCTCAGCCTCCTGAGTAGCTGGGACTACAGGTGCGCACCACCATGCCTGGCTAATTCTTTGTACTTTTTTAGTAGAGACAGAGTTTCACCATATTGACCAGGTTGGTCTCGAACTCCTGACCTCGTGATCCGCCTGCCTTGGCCTCCCAAAGTGCTGGGATTACAGATGTTAGCCACTGTGCCTGGCCAATTTTTTGTTATTTTTTTCTTTTTTCTTTTTTTTTCTTTTCAGATGGAGTCTTGCTCTGTCACCCAGGCTGGAGTGCAGTAGTGTGATCTTGGCTCACTGCAAGCTCCGCCTCCCAGGTTCAGCCATTCTCCTGCCTCAGCCTCCTGAGTAGCTGGGACTACAGGCACCCCGCCACCACGCCTGGCTAATTTTTTGTATTTTTAGTAGAGATGGGGTTTTACCATGTTAGCCAGGACGGTCTCGATCTCCTGACCTCGTGATCCACCCGCCTCGGCCTCCCGAAGTGCTGGGATTACAGGCGTGAGCCGTGGCGCCTGGCCCAATTTTTTGTTATTTTTTAAACACACCGGTACATCACCTTAGCTTGCTTTTTGGGGAGATGGGGTCTCACTACATTGCCCAGGCTGGTCTTGAACTACTGGGCTCAAGTGATCCTCCCGTCTTGGCCTCTCAAAGTGCTGGGATTACAGGCATGAGCCACCACGCCGGGCCAAGGATGACCTGCTAAGAAGAGGTAATGGGGGGATTTACGATCTGACAAAGCCCAACCAGGGTGGACCCCTTCTGGGCTCAGCAGGCACAGCTCCTGGAGCTATGACACTTCAGGGGCCTACAGAAATGTTTTCATTGAAAGTTCTTTTAAAAGAAAAGAGGAGAACAAATGGGATCATGATGACAATGTAATAGCAAATCCATCCTGCATTACATTTGTCGTTATACCAATGTGGTCATAAGTATAATTTCATTTTCTCTTTTGTATGGAAGGAGGTGTCCACGGAAAGCACCATGCATCCCTGGACAGGCCACCAGGAGAGAGATGGATGCTGAGGACCAAGAACGCTTGGCCAGCCTGAGCAAGGCATTTCAAAATCCAGGCCAGCAAGGGAACAGAGAGGCCCAATTTGGAGAGCAGTCCTGGCCCAGCCTGCTCTCTCTGCCCTACCTGTCACCAAGTCACCATCATCCCGTGAGGGGCACTGCCCCCGAAACAGCAAACTCAGTTGCTTGCTGTGACAGGCACTGCTAAGGTATTTAATCCTCCCAACAGCCCTATTAGGCAAGGGCTGTGAGAGTTGTCATTGGACAGATGGGGAAACTGAGGCTAAGAGCACCCCTGCACGGTGCCTGGTATACCATAGGTGCTCAGTAGATATCCTCTGAGTGTGACCTGGGTGAATAGAGGGAAGTTAAGTCCTGTGCTGGGACGTAAACCAAGCACTGGGCTCCAGACCCCCTGCTAGAACCACCACCCTCCGGGCTCAGCACATGGGCCAGGCCCTACCCTGGTGATGTTTCTAATCCTTACACAGAATCTACAAGGCTGATCATACCAGCTCCGTGTCCAAATGAGGAAACGGAGGCTCAGAGACACAAACGCACCTGACCAGCTTCCACCTGACTCCACAGGCAGCTTCCTTTCCCTCCCTCCGCAGACTCATTTGATGCAAAACCGGGGTTTGTGTTTGGAGGTTTCAGGGAGGGGCCCAGGGCTTGTGGCTGGGGGACCTGGGGAGGGTCGAGCCAGCAGCGCATGTCCAGGCAGCCTTAGTGTTTACCTGGGGCCTCCTCGTCCGAGCAGATCACCCAGCGGTGGCAGAAAACAATAAATGGCTGCCTGCTGGCCTGGGGTGGGCGGCGTGGGTGGGCAGGGGGGACAGCTGTCCAGGCTCACCCTGGCCCAGCCTTCCTAGGCTGTGGGTCTTAGGGAAATCAGGTTTCGGGGCACAAGAGAAGGGTCTGGGGGTGAATCCATGCCTTCCTTTCACCAGGTTCCCCTGGGGGAAATGATGGGAACCTCAGACCTGAGTGCCCCTCATTGGCCCTCACCTTGGATAAGTCTGGTCATCTCCCTCAGCCTCAGTTGGTCCACCTGTAAAGTGGGGCCTTTGGAGACAGGAGTTACAAATTCCATACTTCCTGACTGTGGACCCTCACGCCAGAATCAAAGCCATGCTGGCCTCAGTCTCCTCATCTTTATTATTTTTTGTTATTTTTTATTATTATTTTTTTTGAGAGGCAGTTATGCTGTGGCCCAGGCTGGAGTGCAGTGGCACGATCTCAGCTCACTGCAACCTCTGGCTTCTGAAATCAAGTGATTCTCCTGCCTCAGCCTCCTGAGTAGCTGGAATTAGAGGCGCGCGCCACCACGCCTGGCTAATCTTTGTATTTTTACTAGAGACAAGGTTTCACCATGTTGGCCAGGCTGATCTTGAACTCCTGACCTCAGGTGATCCACCCGCCTCGGCCTCCCAAAGTGCTGGGATTACAGGAGTGAGCCACCACACCCTGCCAGTTTCCTCATGTTTAACCTGGGGATAATGATGCTTGTCTCAAGGGCTTGTCCTGGAGAACAGACATGTGGGCAGTGTCCGGCATCGTTAGACAAGTACATCAATTTCTTAAACTTGCACCCTGAGGCTGGGCCTGGAAACATGCGTGTTCACAAGTGTCCCTGGAGGTTCTCACCACAGGGTCTGGGGATGTGACAGCTACAAAGAGTTCTCAAAGTACTTTTTGCTCTCATTTCTTATTTTTTTTTAACCACGAAGCTACCATCCACACACGCTGAAGCACAACACCCAGGACAAAGGGAGGTGTGTTCAAGCGCTAATCCCCTCCCTTTCTTTAATCCAACCTTCAGGGAAAAACAATGGTGAAACAATTGGTGTATATTTTACATTTTGCCCTCTTCTCACATGAACACATTCAGAAATAGTTCGGGTTTCCTCTTCTAGTTTTATTTTTAAATTTAATTATTTGTTTATCTTTCACTCTTTTTGCTTGTTTGTTTCTTTGCTTTTTAAAGGGAGGGTCTTTCTCTGTCACCCAGGCTGGAGTGCAGTGGTACAATCATAGCTTACTGCCGCCTTGAACTCCCAGGCTCCAGTGATCCTTCCACCTCAATCTCCTAAGAATCTGGGACTACAGGCACATGCCACCATGCCTGGCTATTTTTTACTTTTTTATTTTTTGTAGAGATGGGGTCTTGCTGTGTTGCCCAGACTGGTCTCAAACTCCTGAGCTTAAGTGATCCTCCCACCTCAGCCTCACAAAGGGCTGGGATTATAGCTGTGAGCCACTGTGCCTGGCCTATTTTATTTTTTGTAACCCAGGCTAGAGTGCAGTTGTGTGATCATAGCTTACTGCAGCCTCAAACTCCTGGGCTCAAGCGATCCTCCCACCTCAGCTTCCCCAGTAGCTGGGAAGTACGCTCAGCAATGTTTTGTATTTTGTGTAGAGATTTGGTTTCATCGTGCTGCCCAGGCTGGGCTTGAACTGGGCTCTAGTGATCCTCCCACCTCAGCCTCATCAGTAGCTGGGATTACAGGTGCACAACACCTTGCCTGGCTTTTATTTTTTATTCTAATTTTATTAAAACAGGGCTCATAACCATCCATGTTTTCTGCATCCGTTTTGACAGCCTCCTATGTCGATACACTGAGCACAAACACGTGCTGCAAATGCCTCGAGACTGCTAAGCTGGAAAGATGGGGCTTTTCACCACTTTTCCACGTGGGGAAACCAAGGCCCCAGCCTGAAGTGAGTCCGGGCAGTGGCGCTGCAGCTGAGAAGCACAGCGTGCTGACTGGGTAAGCGGCCGTTTGTTGCCAGGGCCGTGCCCATGGCGTGGCAGTCTTAGGCTCTGCTGCCATTCCCCGGGGAGGGCACATGCAAGAAGCTGGCTGTGCCTCTGCCATGGCCTCACGTGCCCCTCTCCCCTGCCCAGGCGGCAGGCAGTGGCTTTGGGCCCCTCCTCCCCGTCGGAACGGCTAGCTGCAGAGCCAGACCGCAGACCAGGCGGGGAAAGTGCAAATGAACCCCAGCTGGCGGCTGAGTTTCTCTTCCCGTCAAGCAAGTGCCTTATCATACTGGTGCAAGGCAAAGAAGGGGGTGGTAGTGTTGGGGGAGTCTGCAGGAAAGGGGGGAGCCACTGGGGCTGTTTTTATTTTCTTGAGGGATAATGTTTACACGTGAAAATGCATAAACTATGTTGCCTTTAAGTGTCCGGCTTGATCATTTTTTATACCTATATAGTCACTACTCAAATCAGAATCAAGGGCACCCTCAGCCTCCAGAAGATTCCCTGGGGCCCCTTCCCAGTCCACAAGCAAACCCCTGCCCCGCTAGCAGAGGTAACCACTGTTGTGCCGTCTATAAATAGCAGTGAAATTTGCCTGTTCTTAAACTGCACATAAACCAATCAGTCACTTGGGATGCGTCCTTTCTCGTCTGGTCTGTTTCACACAACACAAGACGTGGGAGAGCTGTGCATGACGTGGCGTGTGCAATGGTTTGCAATGTTTTCTTGGGGAGCAGCGTCCCGTTGTATGGAGGCACTTCAATTTGTTTATCCATTCTCATTGTTTTTTTTTGTTTTTTTTTGTTTTTTTGAGATGGAGTCTCACTCTGTTGCCCAGGCTGGAGTGCAGTGGTGCGATCTCGGCTCACTGCAAGCTCCACCTCCTGGGTTCACACCATTCTTCTGCCTCAGCCTCCCGAATAGCTGGGACTACAGGCACCCACCACCACACACAGCTAATTTTTATGTCTTTTTTAGTAGAGACGGGGTTTCACTGTGTTAGCCATAATCTCGATCTCCTGACCTCATGATCCCCCACCTCAGCCTCCCAAGTGCTGGGATTACAGGTGTGAGCCACCGTGCCCGGCCCATTCTCATTGTTGATGGATATTTGGGATGTTTCCCAGTTTGGGATTATTAGGAGCAGAGCTCCTATGAATATCTGTGCACAGATCTTGATGGGCACATGCTTTCTTTGCTCTTGGGTAAATACCTGAGAGTGGGACTGCAGTGTCTCAGTGTAGATGAATGTTTAACTTTATAAGAAGCTGCCCATGGTTTTCCTGCCTGGCTGCCAGAGCTGTTTTATGAGCTCAGAGGTGTGACTGGTACAACTGCTTTGGGGGCCCCACTCCACATCAGAGCAAATCTACAAAACACATCCATGGGCCACGTGAAACATAGATTTTAGGTGTAAAACTACTCTTCAGAGAGGCTTTTCTGATTTTGCTTTTTGAAGTTATTTGGCCCCGAGTGAACGCTTTGCTGTGTGGCCTGCTGGAATTTCCCAGCAATGTTATTTGGGTAGTCTGACAAGAGACAGTGGAACCCCCAAAGTGTTTTTCATTTCCAGTGAGATTTTTATGAATAACGTAGTCCTTCCCCTTCCTCTGAGGGTTTGTGAACTCCTATTCACCCCTCAAAACCCCACTCCAAGGCCCACGCCTCCCCAAGTGACAGTTCACTTTCCATATTTATTTGTGTAGTTCTTTGTTTACTGTAGGCCTCCCTTTGATGAGGAGCCCCCTGGGAGTGTCAGGCTCTCTGCTGTCCCCCCAGCACCAGCACAAGTCCTGGTGAACACTTGGGACATTTAAGACTTGCCAAATAAGTGAAAAACCCAGGTTCTGAGTGCAGCCCCTCAGAGCCTCTCACCCCCACCCCAGACTCCTCCACAGAGGGGAAGCCTGAGACTCTCTGTAGGGACTCTCCTAGGTCATACAGATGCTGAACTCCAGTTGATCTCTCTAATTACAGGGCCCACAGGGCCGGCGGTATAGACAGGTCACCCACTCCACCCGGCTGGGTGTGGGGAGGAGCTGTCCTGTCTGGAGGTGAGAGGGGCCCAGAGGTCCCACAGGTCCTTGCAGGGCCCAAGCAAGGCTAGGTCAAGATGCTGACTCTGTCTCATAGCCCTTCCCCGACTCCTCACCTGAACACCTCTGGCCATGTGGGGTCTTTTCCAGGTTTGCCCATTGTTATTGTTAATTGAAAAAGGAATAGGGCTGGTCATGGTGGCCCACGCCTATAATCCCAGCACTTTGGGAGGCTGAGGTGGAAGGATCATTTGAGCCCAGGAGTTTGAGACCAGCCTGGGCAACATGGTGAGAACCTGTTTCTAATTTTTGTTTTTTAATTTTTAAGAGGAAAAAAAAAATAGAAAAAAAGTAATAGCGTAAATGCAATGTGGGATTCTAGATTAAACCTTGTGTCTTTACCAGCCCTCTAGGTGATTCTGGTGCATGCTAAAATTTGAGAACCGCTAGTCCACTAAATATATTCCAGAGAAATTCTAGCCACAGCAACACTGTTTATAATGGCAGAAAATTGGAAACAGCCCAAGTGTCCATCAAGAGTAGGCCAGGCGTGGTGGCTCACATCTGTAATCCCAGCACTTTGAGAAGCTGATATGGGTGGATCGCTTGAGGTCAGGAATTTGAGACCAGCCTGGCCAACATGGCGAAAACCCATCTCTACTAAAAATACAAAAATTAGCCAGGCATGGTGGTGCGTGTCTATAGTCCCAGCAACTCGGGAGGCTGAGGCATGAGAATCACTTGAGCCCGGGAGTTGGAGGTTTCAGTGAGCCGAGACTGTGCCACTGTACTCCAGCCTGGGCAACAGAGTGAGAGGTTGCCTCAATAAAACTCACAAAAAATGAGGCAATTAAGACATTACAAGGTAGGCACATAAGGATTACTATGTAACAATATGCAACTTACTACTATGTAACAAGGCAAACAGAAGCTCAAGGCCCCTCTCTTCATCCACATGTTTATGATGTACCCCTCAGCAACAAAGCAAGTTATTATGTGAGACATAGAGTGTGATGCCAGACCAAGATTTCAACACCCCAAAATTGTTCTCACTGTTCGGGGACACAAAGCTGTCAACACCTCAAGACAGTATTCTGATCATTTGGGGACACATACTTACACATGTAAAGATGGACGTGGAATGGATAAACACCAGTGTCCAGGGAGAGGAGGGATAGGAATGACAGATGGAAGGGTAAATGAAGGCTTCAAATCAATCTGCCGCGAATGTTTTCTAATTTAAGCCAGGGATTGGAGATGAGATACTTTGAATACCTGAGAAGCTTCATTAAAATAATTTTGTGTTTTTGTTTTTGTTTTTGTTTTTAGACTGTCGCCAGGCTGGAGTGCAGTGGCGCAATCTTGGCTCACTGCAAACTCCGCCTCCCCAGTTCACGCCATTCTGACTCAGCCTCCCGAGTAGCTGGGACGACAGGCGCCTGCCAACATGCCCGGCTAATTATTTGTATTTTCAGTAGAGACGGGGTTTCACCGTGTTAGCCAGGATGGTCTCGATGTCCTGACCTCATGATCCACCTGTCTCGGCCTCCCAAAGTGCTGGGATTACAGGCGTGAGCCACCGCGTCTGGCCATTAACATAATTTTTAATGGACACATGCTCTCTAAAAAATGATTCAGGCTGGGTGCAGTGGCTCATACTTGTCATCCTAGCACTATGGGAGGTTGAGGTGGGTAGATCGTTGGAGCCCAGGAGTTCGAGACCAGTCTGGGCAACATGATGAAACCCTATCTCTATAAAAAATAAACAAAATTAGCTGGGTGTGGTGTGGCACGCTTGTAGTCCCAGTGGGAGGAATGCTTGAACCCAGAGGCAGAGGTTGCAGTGAGCTGAGATTGCACCACTGCACTCCAGCCTGAGCGGCAGAGTAAGACCCTGTCTCAAAAAACAAAAACAAAAAAAATGATTTAAATAAATGAATTAAACCAAAACAAATGTTTCCTTTTAATGTTTTTAAAAGCAAAAAGCCCCAGCGTGTAGGTCCACCCCATGCCAGGGTACAGCGTGGCTGGCTCTAGCTTTGTGGTCACAGCAGTGCTGTGATCATCTGTCTCGTATGTAGCCTCTGCTCATCCATGTGAGTTCCTTTTCTTTTCCTTTTTTTTTTTTTTTTTTTTTTGACACGGACTCTCGCTCTGTCACCAGGCATGCTGGCTTTGAAGACAAGGGAAGGGGTCATGAGCCAAGGAATGCAGGAAGCCTCTAGAAAGATGAGGAAAAACAAAAGGTGGAGAGCGGATTCTCCCCCAGAGGCTCTGGAAAGGAATGCCATCCTGCTGGTACTTTGATTTTAGCCCCTTAAGACCATTTTGAAATTCTGACCAGCAGAACTACAAGATAATATGACAGGCATAGCAGCTCATGCCAGTAATCCCAGCAGTTTTGGAGGCTGAGGTGGGAGGATCGCTCCCGCCTAGGAATTCGAGACCAACCTGGGCAACACAGGGAGACCTGTTTCTATATAAAATAAGAAAAACAGTAGCTGGGCACGGAGGCAGGCTTCCATTCTAGCTATTCAAGGAGGCTGAAGAAGGAGGATCACTTGAGCCTAGGAAATAAAGGCTGCAATATGAGCTGTGATCATGCCACTGCACTCCAGCCTGGGTGACAGAGGGGGAAAAAAAACCCATAATGAACTCGTGTTGTTTTAAGTTACAAAGTTTATGGTACTTTGTTATAGCAGCAGCAAAAAACTAAATCAGTGATCCTGGCCAGTCTCCTGATTGTAAACCCTGACAATGCCCATATGTATCACTTCCAGGCTAAATGTCACACTCAGATATTCAGCTGCCTACTTACTGGACGCCTCTACTGAGATGTCTGAATTCTGGACCCTCCTCTCGAGGCTTCTTCACCCACTGGAGTTGGTGGCAATGCTATCCTTCTAGGTACTTGAGCCCAAAGTCTCGGAACCAGCCTTAACTCTTCTGTCCCTATCGCTCCCCTCATCCAGGCTGCTGGTGAGTCCTGCTGGCCCCATCTTTAACACACAGCCGGATTCTGACCACTCCTCACCATCCTCCTCTACCACCTGGGTGTGAGCCTCCACGGCATCATGCCTGTGTGACAGGCACAGCCTCCCTGCCTCCAATTCTGCCCCTACATTCTTCTCAGCACAGGAGCAGAGGAGTCCTTAAGACAAAGAGTGTCACTCTTGTGTTCCCCATTTCATTTGGTGTAAAAGTTGAATCCTCAGGGAGGCTGATAAGGCCACCTATAATGTGGTACCCCCCTCCCACCTCCGTGACTTCATCTCCTACCAACTCCCACCTCTCTCTGCTCCAGCCATGATGGCCTTGCTGTTCCCTGGGCACAGCAGAACGGCTGTGCATCCCCACCCCAGGGCCTTTGCACATGATGTTCCCCTCGTCTGGAGCACTCTTCCCTGGTTTCCTCATGACTAACTCTCTCACTGCCTTCAGGATCTGCTTAAATGTCACCTTCTCAGCACGGCCTGCCCTGAGTACCCTGAATTGCCACTTATCCCAGTTACCTCCATAAGGCCCAATGGTTCTCACTGTGCCCTACTTTTTCTGTTTTCCTTTCAATGTACAGTATCATTTATCCATCTATCATTCTTATTGTTTTGCTCATCTCCTGCACTAGAACATAACTCCACGAAGGCAGGGATTGTATTGTTCATGGTGTTTAAAATAGTGCCCAGCACAGAGGGCATTAAATAAATAAATAAATAAATAAATGACTGGAAAGATATCGGGGTAAGGTGGGGGTTATCTTTGTTGTTGTTGTCGTTTTTTGTTTTGGTTGGGGGGACAGAGTCTAGCTCTGTCACCCAGGCTGGAGTGCAGTGGCACGATCATGGCTCACTGCAACCTCGACCTCCCATATTCAAGCAATCCTCTTGCCTCAGTCTCTAGTAGTTGGGACCACAAGCCTGCACCACCAAGCCCACCTAATTTTTGTGCTTTTTGTAGAGGTAGGGTTTCACCATGTTGCCCAGGCTGCCCTTGAACTCCTGGGCTCAAGTAATCCTCCTGCTTGAGCCTCTCAAAGTGCTGGGACTACAGGTGTGAGCCACTGTACCCAGCCTTTAGAAAGGTTAACAATTCTAAAGCCACCAAACATGCAGAGTGAAAAGGAACAATTAAGTAAATGGATGGAAGATGATAGGAGCCAGGCTTCCCACTGTTACAGATGAGCAAGGAGAGGTATCTAGAATGATCCATGTGATGACCATGGATTAGAGTTGGAGATGTTAGTA
The DNA here is from genome assembly GCF_049350105.2 of Macaca mulatta. Classification (NCBI taxonomy): domain Eukaryota; kingdom Metazoa; phylum Chordata; class Mammalia; order Primates; family Cercopithecidae; genus Macaca; species Macaca mulatta. The sequence continues at coordinate 12,445,525 of NC_133425.1, read as the reverse complement.
TAAACAGGTTTAGCTAAAACAGTATCATAGATGGTTACATATAGAAATATAGATTTGTGTACATACAGGTTAGTACACACACAGATTTCCCTGTTCTGTCCACTAAGAGGGCCAAGAAGCAACAGCACCCCATAGCCATGAGCACATCTTGCACCCAGATCTTGGTTTCTAATACCATTTACCAATGAAAGGAACCAGGGTTCCTTGGAGAAACAGCTGATTCTAGGTCTAAGATAGGAAATAGACAAGATGAGCCTGGAGCATCTTGTGGTGCCAGAAAGTTAAGGAAGTCCTCAAAATCTCACAGTGATGGAGTGTGCCACAGGGACACGGGAGACAACTGAAAGGCACCCAGTGGCCAATGCTGGAACAATTTGAACAACAAAATACAGTAGAATTGGATTACATCCAAAGTATACAGGATCCATGGATCCATACTGATATAAATGAATGAATCAATAAATGGAGAAGAGACAAATCTGCAGTGCAGAAACATTCCAATAAGTGATGAAGATGCCCTGCCCTCAAGGAGGTGGAGCTTAACTCCCATCTCTTAGGTGTGGGCTGCACAGAGTGACCTCCTTCTGAAGAGCACAGTATCAAACGCAGGGGAAAACAGTAGCTCTGCTGTAAAGAAACCTGACAAGCACTGCCTCAGCCAGGTATCAAGTTAGTCCTCCTGAGAGCACATCCCCTTTGTAGGAAGTGAGGAGAAGGGCACTCACCTCCTAGCTCTTCCTCCCAGAACACATAACCCCAGTCTAGTCATGAGAAAAATATCAGTCAAATCCCAATGGAAGCCAGGGACAGTGGCTCATGCCTGTAATCCCAACACTTTGGGATGCCGAGGTGGGCAGATGACGAGGTCAGGAGTTCGAGACAGCCTGACCAACATGGTGAAATCCCGTCTCTACTAAAAATACAAAAAATTAGCTGAGCATGGTGGCATGTGCCTGTAATCTAAGCTACTCAGGAGGCTGAGGCAGGAGAATCACCTGAACCCGGGAGGCAGAGGTTGCAGCGAGCTGAGATCGTGCCATTGCGCTCTAGCCTGGGCAACAGAACGGGACTCCATCTCAAAAAAAAAAAAAAAAAAAACCTCAATTGAGTGACACTCTACAAAATACCTGACCAAATAAACAACCTAACGATGCATCCTAAAGAACTAGAAAAGGGCAATCCAAATCCAAAATCAGTAGAAAAAAAGAAATACAGATCAAAGGAGAAATTAATGAAATTGAAACAAAATAATACAAAAGATCAACAAAACGAAAAGTTGGTTTTTTGAAAAGATAAAATTGACAAACCTTTAGCCAGACTAACTAAGAAAAAAAGAGAGAAGACCCAAAGAAACAAAATCAGAGATGAAAAAGAAGGCATTACAACAGATACTACAGAAATTCAAAGGACCATTGGTGGCTACTATGAGCAACTATATGCCAATAAACTGGAAAATCTAGGAGAAACAGATCAACTGATGGACACAGACAACCTACTAAAAGTGAATCGTGAAGAAATCCAAAACATGAACAGACCAATAACAAGGAATGAGATTGAAGCCTTAATACAAAGTCTCCCAGGAAAGAAAAGTCCAGGACCTGGTGGCTTCACTGCGAAATTCTACCGAACCCTTAAAGAAAAACTACCAATCCTACTCAATCAAACTATTCCAAAAAATAGAGGAAGAGGGAATATTCACAAAATATCTGACCAGTACTTAAAATTGTCAGCATGATCGGTTGGATGCGGTGGCTCATGCCTGTAATCCCAGCACTTTGGGAGGCCAAGGCGGGTGGTTCACCTGAGGTCAGGAGTTGGAAACCAGCCTGGCCAACACGGAGAAACCCCATCTCTACTAAAAATACAAAATTAGCTGGGCATGGTGGCGCACGCCTGTAATCCCAGCTACTCAGGAGGCTGAGATAGGAGAATTGTTTGAACCTAGGAGGCAGAGGTTGCAGTGAGCCGAGATTGCACCACTGCACTCCAGCCTGGGGGACAAGAACAAATCTCCCTCTCAAACAAAACAAACAAACAAAAAAAAACTGTCACTGTGATCAAAGACAAAGGAATGTCACAGCCAGAGGAGCCTAAAGGGAGATGGGATCGTGGAACAGAAAAACATTGAGGAAAAACTAAGGCAATCTGAAGAAACTATAGACTTTAGTGAATAATAATGCACCGCTACTGATTTAAGAATTGTGAGGCCGGGCGCGGTGGCTCAAGCCTGTAATCCCAGCACTTTGGGAGGCCGAGATGGGCGGATCACGAGGTCAGGAGATCGAGACCATCCTGGCTAACCCGGTGAAACCCCGTCTCTACTAAAAATACAAGAAAATTAGCTGGGTGAGGTGGCGGGCGCCTGTAGTCCCAGCTACTTGGGAGGCCGAGGCAGGAGAATGGCGTGAAACCGGCGGGGTGGAGCTTGCAGTGAGCCGAGATCGCGCCACTGCACTCCAGCCTGGGGCACAGCAAGACTCCGTCTCAAAAAAAAAAAAAAAAAAAAAAAAAAAAATTGTGAAATGCACTATCCTCCCGTAAGATGTTAATAGTAGGAGAAATTGGGTATGGTACCCTGAACTGGATCTTGGAACAGAAAACGAGCATTAGTAGAAAGGCTGGTGAAATTCAAATAAAATCTAGAGCCTGATTGGTAAGTATTAATGTGCCAAAGTTGGTGTTTTAATTGTGACAAATGTGCACCAGTGATGTAAAATGTTAACAATGGGGGAGACTGGGTGAGAGATATATGGGAATCCCCTTACTACCTCTGCAACTTTTCCCAAAAGAAAAAGTTTATTTATTTACTTTTGAGCTGGAGTTTTGCTCTTGTTGCCCAGGCTAGAGTGCAATGGTACGATCTTGGCTCACTGCAGCCTCTGTCTCCTGGGTTCAAGCGACTTTCCTGCCTCAGCCTCCCAAGTAGCTGGGATTACAGGCATACACCACCATGCCCGGGTAATTTCGTAGTTTAGTAGAGATGGGGTTTCACCATGTTGGTCAGGCTGGTCTTGACCTCCTGACCTCAAATGATCCACCCACCTTGGCCTCCCAAAGTGCTGGGATTACAGGTGTGAGCCACTGTGCCCAGCCAGAAAAAGCTTATTAAAAAAAACAAAAATAGCCTCACAATTAAATAGAATCATGGCATACAGTAAGTGCTTAGAAATGGTAATGGGTATTACTATTCTTCTCTTTTCTTTTTGAGACAGGGTCTTACTCTGTTACCCAGGCTGGCAAGCAGTGGCAGGATGATGGCTCACTGCAACCTCAGCCTCCTTGAGCTCAGGTGGTCCTCCCACTGGCGTAGCTGGAACTACAGGTGCATATCACCACGCCCAGTTAATTTTTGTGTATTTTGTAGAGATGGAATTTCACCATGTTGCCCGAGCTGGTCTTGAACTCCCGGGCTCAAGTGATCCACCCACCTCGGCCTCCTAAAGTGCTAGGATTACAGACATTCTTTTCTTTTTGTTCATGGAAATAATTCATTCAACATTTAGTCACATGTCTTTACACTTACAGAAAAAAATCCCCCCAAAATACAGAAATGAATAAAGTAGAAAGTGAAGCCTTCCATTATTCCACTTCCCACTGTCAGGTCAATGTATTATAGTCTAGACTTTTTCCTCTGTGTATGTGAGTGTTTATTTCTAAACTTTTTTTTTTTTTTTTTGACACGGAGTCTCGCTGTGTCGCCCAGGCTGGAGTGCAGTGGCGCGATCTCGGCTCACTGCAAGCTCCGCCTCCCGGGTTCAGCCATTCTCCTGCCTCAGCCTCCTGAGTAGCTGGGACTACAGCCTCCTGCCACCTCACCCGGCTAGTTTTTTGTATTTTTAGTAGAGATGGAGCTTCACTGTGTTAGCTAGGATGGTCTCGATCTCTAACCTCGTGATCCACCTGCCTCAGCCTCCCAAAGTGCTGGGATTACAGGCGTGAGCCACCGTGCCCAGCTATTTCTAAACTTTTTACAGACATGACATGACACCCTACATTTTAGCAACTCACTCAGTTTCGGTATAGCATAGACTGATATGTCCACATCACATCACTCTCCAGGGTTCTGAATGCCTGTGACCTAAGCTACAACATGGCAACAATTCATTTACCATTTCCTTAAGATGAACATTAAGCTATTTCTAATTTTCCCCCACAAACAATGCTTTAATGAACACCCTCCATCTCACACCTCTATGAACACGCAGGAGAATTTCTTCGGGAGAAATCCCTGACTATGGAATTGTGGGTATGATGGCACGTTTAAAACACTGTCATCTTATTGCCAAATTATCCTCTCATTATTCTGGGAATGAACTGCCTGCATTCACCCCTCCCAGAGGCAGAGCGGGGCACACATCCCCTACCCCTGCCTTCCTCCTTTGGTGACATCTCTCCTTGAACAGGGTGGGGTGAGAGGCCACTGTGACAACACAGATGTGGGGGTCGGCAGAGGGACAAGCCCTGTGGCTGCCCAATTAGGACCTCAGGGAACAGTACTGGATGTCCCCTTCTGAGACTTAGCACGTATTTAACTGGCAGGAGTCTTGGTGATTCCTAATCGCCAGTGCCAAGGACCATACCAAACAGAAGTAGGGTGGGTGGCAGGGAGAGGCTAAACGTCATTTTAAAAATCACAATAACATGATTTTAGATTTGGAAAAAGTCAAGAAAAGAACCTTATTGTACAAAGCATCCATTTGCCATTTACTTATTCATTCAACAAATATTTCAGTTCCTTTTAGTTCAGGTTATTCTTAGGATTGCCACACTGAACAAAAGAAAGTCTCAATGAACTTCCACCCCACTTGGGGAGACAAATTATAAACACAGTATCAGTGAGTGGCAAGTACTGTATTAGAGTAACAGCCAGCTGCTGTGACAAACCCAAAATTTCAGATGACCACTGAAGGATTCAGGACCCCAGATGAAGCCAAATGTCCCCACCGCCTAGCTCCAGGGCATCCTCTTTCCAGAACTTAGAACTAATCTCTGTGGCTGGACAAAGTGGCTCACGCCTGTAATCCCAGCAAGTGATTCTCCAGCCTCAGCCTCCTGAGTAGCTGGGATTATAGGTGAGTGCCACCATCCCAGCTAATTTTTGTCTTTTTAGTAGAGACAGGGTAACCCACATGGTCTCAGAGGAACTTGATGGGATGTCAAAGATTGACAGTCACCCTGGACTGGGTGTGGTAGCTCATGCTGAGGCAGGTGGATTACATGAGGTCAGGAGTTCGAGACCAGCCTGCCCAAAATAGTGAAACCCCGTCTCTACTATAAATACAAAATTAGCCAGGCGTGGTGATACATTCCTGTAATCCCAGCTACTCGGGAGGCTGAGGCAGGAAAAATGCTTGAACCTGGGAGGTAGAGGTTGCAGGGAGCCAAGATGGTGCCATTGCACTCCAGTCTGGGTGACAACAGCAAAACTCCACCTAAAAAAAAAAAGTAGTAAGTGTTAGAGGATTGGGGGTAACAATTTTACATCAATCTAGACCTCAATCAATTAATGAAAAGTTACTGCTAACCTACTATGTGCTACTGTATCCCTCTTAGTAACAGTAGACTTTAGCTTCAAATTCATGGTTTCCCCGTCTTGCTAGGGTCTGGGGTGGGCTCCATCCCCTTTGGGGAAGACAGTACTAACTGTCTACCTGGTATCCACCAGTCCCTTCTCCTTTCTAGGAGCCCTGCTTTACCCCAGGGGGCAGTGTGCTTTTGCAGGGAGGCCAATGATCAGAAGGGGAAGTTGCTGGACAGGGCATCTGGGAAAGCTCTTCATATCACGAGGATTCCATCAAGGCTGCCGTGAGCTATGACTGTGCTGCTGCACTCCAGCCTGCGCAAAAGAGCTAGACCTTGTCTCTAAAAAAGAGACAAGAACTCCCTTCGCCACCCCTCCTCCTTCTCCTTCCTGCTTGCATGGTGGATATGGGTGGGACTCCAGCAGGGCCAAGTTCAGCCCTTAGTGTGCCTTTGTTCAAATTTGGACAAGACTTCTGCTGTGGGCAGTCAAATTAGGAAAAAGACAGCTCCCATGGGCTGAAGCATCCCCTTGAGTGCAGGGCCTGGGGTGGCAAGCAGACCATGGGCTGCATTTCAGTCCCCACTCAATCCCTTTGGCAGGGAGCTTGGAGCAGTACACAAACTGCACAGCTGTCCTCGGCAGCCCTGATCTTGGACTATGAGGCAACTTTGAGGATGGAAAGTACTTGCTGAAGGCAGAGCTGAAAGACAAAAGCCTGGACCCTTGATAAGGATGGAGCCTCACACCAGCCCTGGCTGACCTCCCTGGGTTTTCTTTTGTTCTTTAAAAAAAAATTTAATAATCTATTTTGAAATAATTTCAAAATTTCAGAAAATTTGCAAGAACCCCTGACAAAGAGCTCCCCTTTACACAGATTGGCCAATTGTTTTTTTTAAAAATATCTTTTTTATAAGTTTTTTATTTTTGTAGAGATGGGCTCTATGTTGCTGAGGCTTGTCTCAAACTCCTGGGCTCAGCCAATCTTTCCAAAGAGCTGGATTACAGGTGTGAGCCACCGTGCCTGGCATAGCCAGTTGTGAATGTTCTATCACATCTGTTCGGCTCCCCCCCCCCATCTCTCTCTCCTCTCTCTCCCTTCTCCCTCTTTCGCTATGGGTAAATCCTTGAGAGTAGTTGGTAAACATATGTCATCACCCCTAAATCCTCCAGCATGTGTATCCCCCAAACAGGGACAATCTAATGACCCCCCAGATCACCTCTGGCTCCTTAAGAAAAACACAAAACTTCCACCCAACTCACTCATTTCGGTTTTCTGTTTAAGTAGACAAACCAATTCTAACTGCTCCCCTCTTTACCCCTAAAAGACCCACACCATGCCCAGTGCCCCACACCACACTTTGCTCCAATCCCTCACACCTGTTAGCACCTTTTGGCCTCAGAGCTTTTCGTGTTTGCAATTGAACGGAAAGCCACGTAACATAAAATTCATCATTTTAAAATGTGTAATTCAAGGCCCAGCACTTTGGGAGCCTGAGGAGGGCAGATCACTTGAGGTCAGGAGTTCAAGACCAGCCTGACCAACATGGTGAAACCCAATCTCTACTAAAAATACAAAAATTGGCCGGGTGTGGTGGCAGGCATCTGTAATCTCAGCTACTTGGGAGGCTGAGGCAGGAGAATCGCTTGAAGCAAGACACGGAGTTTGCAGTGAGCCGAGATTGTGCCACTGCACTCCAGCCTGAGCGACAGAGTGAGACCCTGTCATTCATTCATTCATAAATAAATAAATAAATAAATAAATAAATAAACTGTGTAATTCAGTGGCATTCAGTACAGTTACAATGTTGTGTAACCACCGCCTCTACAAAGTTCCAAAGCATCAGCCCAGAAGGAAGCCCGGCACAGCTGCTCCCTGTTTCACCCGCCCTGGTCGTCCCGATCACCTTCTGTCTCCACGGATCCCCTGCTGCCTGACCCTGCATAGAAACAGAACTGCACATCCAGCGCCACCTCAGAACATTTGCAGGAGCAGCTCTTTCTTCCCAGGTGCTCCTCCCTCCTCTTACTCTGGCACTCTTTAGGGTTCACTTCACCAGCACCCCTTTGGGGCTCTCCCTGGAGCCCCACCTGAGGTCAAGTTCTCCCAGTACATATCCTCAGAAGCCTGAGCTTTCCATGATCAGCATTTGTCACTATTACAATTATCCTTCAGGGCTATTTCATTCATGCCTTCTGTAGTTAGATTATAAAGTCTATTAGGGGTAGGGTGTGGTGGCTCACACCTGTCATCCCAGTGCTTTGGGAGGCAGAGGTAGGAGGTTTGCTTGAGGTCAGGAGTTTGAGACCAGCCTGGGCAACATAGGGAGAGCCCGTCTCTACAAATAATAATAATAATAATAATAATAATAATAATAATAATAATAGTAATAATAATGGCCAGGCAGGGTGGCTCATGCCTGTAATCCCAGCACTTTGGGAGGCTGAGGTGGGCAGATCACCTGAGGTCAGGAGTTTGAGACCAGCCTGGCCAACATGGTGAAACCCTGTCTCTACTAAAAATACAAAAATTAGCTGAGTGTGGTGTTGCAGGCCTGTAGTCCCATCTACTCGGGGGGCTGCGGCCGGAGGTGTGCTTGAACCCAGGAGGCAGAGGTTGCAGTGAGCCAAGATTGTGCTATTGCACTCCAGCCTGGGCAACAGAATGAGACTCTGTCTCAAAAATAAATAAATAAATAAAATAAATAAATAATAAAGAAATTTTAAAAAACAAAAAAATAATAATACTCCTTAACAAGGGCATGTCTGTCTTGTTTATCACTATATACCAGGGCCTAGGCCAAAATCTGGCATGGAGCAGGCCAAAATATTAACAGTAATATTTTGTTAATTTAATAACTAGATGATTGCTCCCACGGAGGAATCATCTTGTATTGCCCCGGCTGTGACATAGGCAGCCCCTACACTCGGGGGCCTACCCGCCCCTCACATGCCCATATATGGACATGATGCAGGCCACCTGGCCATGGTTTGTGAGGTCCCAGCCCCTTTGCCCTCACAATGACCAACAGCCTCCTGGCATCTATAAGAGGCTGCAGAGCTGGCCCCTGACTCACAGCCCACAGAGTTCCACCTGCTCACAGGTTGGCTGGCTCAGCCAAGGTGGTGCCCTGCTCTGAGCATTCAGGCCAAGCCCATCCCGCACCATGGCCAGGTACAGATGCTGTCGCAGCCAGAGCCGGAGCAGATGCTGCCGCCGGAGACGAAGATGTCGCAGACGAAGGAGGCGGAGATGCCGGGCACGGAGGAGAGCCATGAGTAAGTGGGCCCAGCTGAGGGGGGGCTGGGGCTGGGGCTGGGGGCTCTCGGGGCCCAGTCTTCCTCTCACCACCTTTCTTGGTCTCACCAGGGTGCTGCCGCCGCAGGTACAGGCTGAGGTGTAGAAGATACTAATTGCACAAAATAGCACGTCCACCAAACTCCTGCCTGAGAATTTTACCAGACTTCACGACCCTCTTGCCACATCTTGAAAACGCCACCATCCAATGAAAATCAGGAGCCTGCTAAGGAACAATGCCGCCTGTCAATAAATGTTGAAAAGTCATCCCACTCTTGTCTCCTTGTCCTTGAGAGGGTAGGCTCAGGGGGCAGGAGGGCTCAGGGATGAGCAGAGGGGGAAAGGGCCTGGGCATGCGACAGGGGAAAGATGTCGGTGGGGGGGACATGAGAGACAGTTGTCACGCCGGGTTTTGTTACAAACTCTTTTTTTTTTGAGACGGAGTCTCAATCTGCTGCCCAGGCGGGAGTGCAGTGGCGCGATCTCGGCTCACTGCAAGCTCCGCCTCCTGGGTTCACGCCATTCTCCTGCCTCAGCCTCCCGAGTAGCTGGGACTACAGGCGCCGCCACCACGCCCAGCTAATTTTTTGTATTTTTAGTAGAGACGGGATTTAACCGTGTTAGCCAGGATGGTCTCGATCTCCTGACCTCATAATCCACCTGCCTCAGCCTCCCAAAGTGCTGGGATTACAGGCGTGAGCCACCGTGCCCAGCCATTGTTCCAAACTCTTAGTAGTACCAACAAGTCACAACCAACATCTGCCTCCCCAAGTCACAAACAGAACCAGTCTCCCAATTCACAACCAGAACCTGCCTCCCAAACTCTCTTAACAGATCCCTACCCAGTGGGGTGCTGTAGCCAGGTCTCTCGAGTTTGAGGACCCACTGTGTACATTTCTGCACTCTGCTTGGTGACCTCATCTTGGCAGCTTGAAATGGACCATGGAGTATTTACAGAAATTAGCAAATGCTACAAATCTGGGTTCCCTCCATCCCTGGAACCCCAAAGCCAGTTAAACATTTACCAGCTGGAACTCAAGATTGAACCAGCTCATCCTATCTGACCTGTCCCCTAGCTGCCCACCCCGGTAGCTGAAATTTCCATTCTTCAACAAAGGAACTCTTAGGTTAAAACTTAAATAGATTAAGCCAGTCACCATCAGGAAAATTAAATTCAAAACTGTTTATTCCTCATTCCATGCTAGAAGTTTTCAGCCCCATTTGCGTACAGAGATAACTTGTCCAGGTAGCAGCGGACCTGAACTTTTCACATTTAATCAAGTGCCATTAAGGAAGTTTCTTATCTGCGATCCTGTAAACTCAAACATTTTTGTTAACCACTGGTTTCTTTACTCTTTGGGGCACAGTTTCACAGCCTTATGTCCACTTGAGGAAACAAAGGTTAACTTGTCCGTCGGATCGGACCTAAGTCCACACTCAAGCCGTATGATATACTAACTATACTAAAATTTCTAAGGCAAGGGTTTAAGACCCCAGTGAGATTTGGGGAAGGATCAGGAGTGAAGCAGCCACCCAGACACAAGAAATCCTAATGGGCACTGGTCTACTTGGCTCACTCACAGCCTAGGAAAGCCCACCTCTCTGATTCCTTGACACAGGGCCTGGGTCACAGTCATTTCATGATGGTAGAGCAAACCCAAAGCATTTCAGCAGAGACCAGAGGCTCTGAGACCCAGTTCTCTGAAGTGACAGGGCCCACCAAGCACCTCAGAAATGTCACGGTATGACTTCTGTTTATGGGGCACCAACTGTGTGCCTGGTATTCTGCATAAATCACTTCCTTTTTTTTTTTTTGAGACAAGGTCTCTCTCTGTCACCCAGGCTAGAATAGAGTGCAGTGGCGCAAACACAGTTCACTGCAGCCTCAACCTCCTGGGCTCAAGTGATTCCCCTACCTCAGCCTCCTGGCCTCCTGAGTAGCTGGGACCACAGATACGCACGACCACGCCTGGCTAATTTTTCTAATCTTTTTGTAGAAATGAGGTCTCACTTTGTCGCCCAGGCTGGTCTCAAACTCCTGGGCTCAAGCATTTCTCCTGCCTTGGCCTCCCAGAGTGCTGTGATTACAGGCATGAGCCACTGCATTCTCCTACGGTGGTATCAGCCACCTTGTTCTTGGCCGGGTGCGGTGGCTCACGCCTGTAATCCCAGCACTTTGGGAGGCCGAGGCGGGTGGATCGCGAGGTCAGGAGATTGAGACCATCCTGGCTAACACGGTGAAACCCCGTCTCTACTACAGATACAAAAAAACTAGCCGGGCGAGGTGGCAGGTGCCTGTAGTCCCAGCTACTCGGGAGGCTGAGGCAGGAGAATGGCGTGAACCTGGGAGGCAGAGCTTGAAGTGAGCCGAGATTGCACCACTGCACTCCAGCCTGGGCAACGGAGTGAGACTCTGTCTCAAAAAAAAAAAAAAAACAAACAACAAAAACCCTTGTTCTTTCAAAGCAGCACATGAGAGTTCAGTGCTAGCCCCAGCACTACCATGACCCTGATCTGATCATTTAGCAATGACTCCCCATAACACAGTTGGATCATGACAGCAGCTTGGCTGGACAGGCAGACCCCCGGGTGTGCCTTTTTTTTTTTTTTTTTTTTTTTTTTTTTTTTTTTTTTTTTTTTAGATAGGGTCTTGTTCTGTCACCCAGGCTGGAGTGCAATAGTAGGAACATGGCTCACTGCAGCCTTGACCTCCTATGCTCAAGCAATCCTCCCATCCTAGCCTCCTGAGTAGCAGGGACTACAGGCACATGCCACCACGGACCCAGGCTATTTTTTTTTTTTTTTTTTTTTGTAGACAGGACCCTCACTATGTTGCCCAGGCTGGTCTCAAACTCCTGGGCTCAATGATCTTCCCACCTTGGCCTCTCAAAGTGCTAGGATTACAGGTGTGAGCCACCACACCCAGCCCCTTCTTATTTTATTTTATTTTATTTTTTTAGATGAAGTTTCGCTCTTGTTGCCCAGGAGTGCAATGGTGCCATCTCAGATCACTGCAATCTCTGCCTCCTGGGTACAAGCAATTCTCCTGCCTCAGCCTCCTGAGTAGCTGGGATCACAGGCACCCGCCACCACGCCTGGCTAATTTTTGTGTATTTAGTAGAGATGGGGTTTCACCATGTTGACCAGGCTGGTCTTGAACTTCTGACCTCAGGTGATCCACCTGCCTCAGCCTCCCAAAGTGCTAGGATTATAGGTGTGAGCCACCATGCCCTGCTCCACCCCTTCCTATTTTCATCAGCAAGCTCTGGCCATGAATATTTGACTTAGCAGGACGTAGTAAGGCCTCAGCATTTATATTTTTAACATGTGCCCTAGAGAGCTTGAGGGCCATTATAAAGGACCTTCTTATCCCCAAAGAGAGGCAGCACAGAAACACCAAGGGTCTGGCAATATCACCCATCACCTCCTGCAAGGATCTGAAGATTAAGCCTTCTGAATTTGTTTCCTATTGCTGCTGTGACAGATCACCACAAATTTTGTAGCTTTAACAACATAAATGTATTATCTTACAGGTCTGCAGTTCAGAATTCTGAAAGAAGTCTCATGGGGCTAAAATCAAGGGGTCAGCAGGGCTGTGTTCCTCCTGGATGCACCAGTGGAGGATAACCCATTTCCTTATCCATCCCAGCTTCTAGAGGCTGCCTGCATTCCTTGGCTTGTAGCCTCTCCCTCCATCTTCAAAGCCAGCAGTGTGGCATCTCTGAATTTCTCTTCCTATGAGCTTCCTGCCTCCCTATCCTCTCTTCTAAGGGCCTTTGTGACTGTACTGGGCCAGCCCAGATCATCAAGGATGATCTCTACATCTTCAGGTCCTTAAATGTGTGTATCTGCCATATTCCCACATTCTCCCTGCCCTCCACGAAAGGGAAACTAGTTTTGCAGTTTCTGTGATTCTGATCCTGGACTTTAATGGGATCATCAAAGTTCAATGAGAAGCCCTGGCAAGGCTGAGCAGGAGGGGAGAAGATGCATATTTTAGAGGCAGAGAGGGGAGCATCCCCTGGGCTAGGGAGTAGGTGGAGAGCCAAGGGTATGACTAAAACCAGGCTGTCTCCATCCGAATGCTGGCCCGGCCTGGCCTTCTCAGCAGAGTGGCCTTGAGCAACTCAATGTCTTCATGCCTATTTACCCCACAGAAAATGGGGATTGTAAGAGTGAGGAATGCCAGGGTGGTGGCTCACACCTGTAATCCCAGCACTCTGGGAGGCTGACATGGGAGGCTCACTTGAGGCCAGGAGTATGAGACCAGCCAGGGCAATATGGTGAAACCCTATCTATCTCTACAAAAAATACAAAAAATTAGCTAGGAGTGGCAGCACACGCCTATAGTCCCAGCTACTCGGGAGGCTGAGGTGGGAGGATCATCTGAGCCGGAGGGGTAGAGGCTGCAGTGATCTATGATTGCACAACTGCACTCCAGCCTGGGCAACAGATACTGTCTCAAAAAAAAAAAAAAAGAGAGAGAGAGAGAGAGAGAGAAAATGAGTGAATGTATGGGAAATAAATGTATCAATGCTTGGCACATAGGAGTTATTAGGGAACTGTTTGCTGCTGTTACCATCTTAACAGTAAACTGTGTGCACAGAGAGCCAAGCATGTAAGTCCCTTCCACATGGCAGCTATGGCACAGCAGCGAGTTGGCAAGGAAGCTTCCAACTGACAGTGTGCATGCCCACCGGCTTGGGGGGATGAGGGCTTGCATTAGACAAGAAAACACCTGCCATCTGTATGGTTGCACCTGCTGCAAGAGACAGAGGACACGCTTTACAGGCAAGGCAAGGGGGTCTCTCACCCTTCCAGCTCTGCAGCTTGGGTGCCAGGGCCCTGCTAGCTGTGACCCCTGGCCCTGTGCTGCCCTCACAGAGGAGGCTGGGCAGGGTGGGGACGGGGCGGGGCCGCCGAGTCATAGTGGGCGCCCCCTTTATATACAAGCTTCCGGGGAGCCTCGCAGACCAGACCAACAGTAACACCAAGGGCAGGTGGGCAGGCCTCAGCCCTCCTCCCCCACCCCAGGGCCCACTGCAGCCTCAGCCCAGGAGCCACCAGCTCTCCCAACACCATGGTCCGATACCGCATGAGGAGCCTGAGCGAACGCCCGCACGAGGTGCACGGGCAGCAGGTGCATGGGCAAGACCAAGGACACAACGGCCAAGAGGAGCAGGGGCTGAACCCGGAGCACGTCGAGGTCTACGAAAGGACCCACCGAGGCCACTCTCACCATAGGCGCAGGCGCTGCTCTCGAAGGAGGCTGCACCGGATCCACAGACGGCGGCATCGCTCCTGCAGAAGGCGCAGAAGACGCTCCTGCAGGCACCGGAGGAGGCATCGCAGAGGTCTGCCTGCACCCCCGCCTTGCCCTGCATGCCCCTGACCATCCCAGGCACAGGAGGGAGGTTGGCACCCACCCCACCTGGCAAAGGCTCCAGCCCCCAACCCCCATCCCCACCCAGAGTCCCTAGGTGCCTCCCTCAACCAGAACTTTTTCCCAAAAGGCTGCAGAACCAGGAGGAGAAGATGCAGAAGGCACTAAGCTTCTTGGGCCCCTCACCCCCGGCTGGAAATTAAGAAAAAGTCACCTGCCCAAGAAACACCAAGAGAGGCCATAGCAATTCCCCTCCATCAAATGCTCAAGCCCCCAGCTGGAAGAGAAAGTCACCTGCCCAGGAAACACCAAGTGAGGCCATAGCAACTCCCCTACATCAAATGCTCAAGCCCTGAGTTGCCGCTGAGAAGTCCACAAGATCTGAGTGAAATGAGCAAAAGTCACCTGCCCAATAAAGCTTGACAAGACATTGCTGGCCTGTTGGGTTTCCTTTGCGTGAATCACATTTCCTTTGCATGAATCACACAAACTTGGATTCCCTCATGCCCAGGGTGGGTAGAGGCTTCTCTGCAGTCCTTCCTCAGGGGCGGGTAGGGCAGGAGCTCTGCTGCTCTGAGGGTGCCTAGGAGAGGGTTACTGTGCCTGGGAGGCCACCCTGTGATGCTGTCCTGTCTATCGCACATCGTTCCATGGAGTCAAAGGCCACATTAGTCTGTCTGGATCCCCCTCCAGTGAAAAACCCGATCCTATCCCATGAAAGGAGAAAATGGTTAGAACAGATTGAGCCCTAATTAAGTCACAAAGATGTCAAGGCACCTTGTGGCCATATTTAAAAGGCTTTCTGTGTGCCACAGTTTAAAAACACAGATGTTGGGTGGTTGGAAGTATAAGGAAGTGTAAACGGTGGGGGCAGAGGAGCAGTACAGGCAATGGCTTCAAGGTGGGGAGCAGGTCTGGCATGCTCCAGCAACAACTCGGTCAGCACAGAGGGGGCAAAAGGCAAGGAGCAGATGAATGCAGAGTAATGGGCTGGGCTGTGTGAAGCCTGTGCTGGCTGACGCCTCTGGAGACCCAGTGAGAATCCGATCCTTGCTGCTTCCTCTCCTCGGCCTGTGGCTACATCACTCCTGTCTGAAATCAAGGATCCTTGTGATTGCACTGAGGGACTTTCTGGACAACCCAGGATAACCTCCCCATCTCACAATCCTTACATCATAGATTCCAGGATCAGGATTGGCATTTAGCCAACCACAGCCACTGAGGACTGCGGGGATAAAACTGGCAAGATCCAATCCATATGTTGGAAAATGGATTCCCGGTGCTCAGAAATGACCAATTTTTAAGAAGCAATGAGTTTCTGAAAAAAATACAAAAAATATATATATATAAAATATAAAAAAATATATATTTATCTAAAAAATATATATATATATATATTTTTTTTTTTTTGAGATGGAGTTTTGCTCTTGTCACCCAGGCTGGAGTGCAGTGGTGCGATCTTGGCTTACTGCAACCTGCACCTCCTGGGTTCAAGTGATTCTCCTGCCTAACCTCCTGAGTAGCTGGAGGAGCTTTAAAAAAATATTTTGGGGGTATTTTTAGTAAAGACAGGGTTTCACAATATTGGCCGGGCTGCACTCGAACTTCTGACCTCAGATGACCCACCTGCCTCACCTCCCAAAGTGGTGGGATTACAGGTGTGAGCCACCATGCCTGGCCTGAAAAAATTTAAATTTAATACCACTGCAGTGTACAAAAGACTCATTTCAATGTATAAAAGACAAAGTCCTAAAACCACTCCCCGCATGCTGAAATGGTGCCACACAGATGGGGAACCTTGCCAAGACTTCAAAGAGACCTGTGGCCCTAAAACACTTAAGAGGTTGTCACTCCACCCTGACCTGGGCAGAGTGGCATCTGGTTGGTGGTGTCCATCTTGCATCAGTCAGGGACAAAGCAACCCCTTGTTCATCTCAGCTTGGTTTCTGGCCTGTGCCCATGCCTTGGACAAACAGAAAAAGCTTAGGAGCCGTTGCTTTTCAAGAAGATTTCACACTTTCAGGCCCCCGAAGGAAGAGTTCCAAGGGTTCCTGAGTTTGATGAAGGCAGAGCTTACAGAGTGCATACACTTTAAGCACACAGCTTGATGATTTATTTCCAAGGGTCAGCAGTCAAGAAACTCGACAGAGACAGCTCTCTCTGGCTGGCGATTTCTGGGATGTGGGGAGGAATCTGTGTGTGCCCCTCCTGCTTCTAGAAATTCAATCTCTAACTCCCATCCCAGCTACAAGTGAAACTTTCTCCAGGGCAAATGAGGTCTATGGTGTCGGCATCCGCACTGGCCCCAGTGCTCAGCCTTGCAGACCTTCCCTGTGAGGGCTGGCAGCTGCCAGTGGCTGAGGCCTGAGTTGGCTGTTGGCTCAGACCCAGGTTCCTGAGGGGGGCGGGCTCCCTTTGTGATGTCAGCATCCTGCCCCCACTCACAGCCCCTTCACCAACCACCTCACCTCCTTGTCCAGAAAGACAGGCAAAGTGGACCATGGGTTCCCGCTGTGCCAAGCTCAACACAGGCCACAGCCCAGGCCACAGCACAGGCCACAGTATGGGCCACAGCATGGGCCATGGCCGGGGCCACGAATCCTCCATGAAGAAGCTCGTGGCCTGCGTCAGTCAAGATAACTTCTCCTTGTCATCAGAAGGTGAGGAAGAGGAGGAAGAGGAGGAGGAAGGGGAAGAGGAGGAGGAAGAAGAGCTGCCAGTGCAGGGCAAGCTGCTGCTGATGGAGCCTGAGCGGCAGGAGGAGGGCCAGGAGGACAACGCTGAGGCCCAGAAGAGCCCCGAGTCCAAGCAGACACACTCCTGACCCACGACGAAGGCCCAGGAAGGGACACCCACTGCTGCTCCGGCGACAGCATTCAGAGAAGAGTCAATAAAAAGTCTCTGAGGAATCCTCCCTGTCTCTGGTTTCCCCTCACCCTATCCCTTCTGGTCCCACGTGTGCACGTGTGTGAATGCATGTGTGTGGGTGCACGTGGAGGGAGGCCAGCTGCCAAGGAAGGCTGAAGAGCGGGGCTCGGTGACCTTGTTCCCAAGCCCCAGCCAGAGGTTCAGGGGCTTTGGGAGGGGGAGATCATCTCAGCCGAATCTTCCTGTCTCTGGGACAGGGGAAATTCCTCTCCTAGTCCCAGCACACCCCAACCGGGGGCACCCAGCAGGACAGGGTAACTGCCTTCATCGCAGTCCCCACGGTGCCGCCCCAACCATGGGCAGTCTTTAAGAACACTGGCTTGGGAGTTCAGCAGAACTGGGTTCAAATTTCTTTTCTGCTAGCTGCGTGCCCTTGAGCAAGTCACTGGGTGTCTTTGAGCCTCAGCCCGCCCCTCCTGGCATTTGGGGGAAGCTAATAGCTACTCATGGGTCACCTGATCAGGCGAATTAGCTTAAGGGCTGGGTGGGACCAGGCCTGGCACCAGTCAGTGCTGAACGATGACAGGGATTGTTGTTGGGGTCATGGTGGTTCCCTCTGGGTCCTTTTTGGCCGCGGACTCTTCCACTGCAAGTCTGTGCTGCTGGCAACCATCTGCACCCCTATCTGGAAGCTCACTCCTGCCTTCTTCAAGGGGTCTAGCCCTGGGGGCAGAGATAGTGCCCCATGAGAGCAGTAGGCAAAAGAGGCCCAGGGAGGCGACTGGGTACAGATGCAGAGCCTAGGCCCCATCCTCTCGCTCCGGGCTCGGTGCGCTTTCTGCAAGGAGCTTCAGAACGCGTCTGCCGCCCACCGACCGCTGGCTCCTCCCTCACTCCTTCCACCCCAAAGAAGCGACAAATGTGATCTCCGCCACATTCCCTCACAGTCCTCCAAGCACCAGCCACCTTGAGCTAATTCTCCTGATCAGCTGATCCCCTGTCCCTGAGGGGATCCTAGTTGGTACCGTGGCAGTGGGGCTGGGGGCTGGGGGATTTTCAGGGAAGCCTCGGTTTCTCTGGGGTCCATGTTTGAGAGTAGGAAGGGGCCTTGGGCTACCCTGAGGAGAGGCCACTGCTCTGCCCTGCAATGGCCTAGGGCAGAGGAGGCCCTGTTACCCCAATACTCCCAGCCCCACAAATGACTCGGTTGGTCAGCTTTGTCCTTTTGTCCAAGGCCCGAAGGTCCACCCGCCCATTCATTTGCCCAGGAAACATGAGCCGAGCCCCTGTTGTATGCCCCACAAGGTGCTAGTCACTAGGGGACCTGGTATTAATAAAACGCAGTCCCTGTTGTCCTGGGAGAGAGTTCACGGTCACAGGTGCGAGGGCAGGTATGTGACGTGCCGCACACCTGCTGCTGGGAGAGGTCAGCCCTCCCTGGGAGGACTGGAAAGGTGTGTGGAGGAGAGGCTGGTTGATGGCAGGCCACGGTCTCCATTCTAGGCTATGTGCTTGAGGGTTGGGGAAGTGGGGCGTTGGCAGTGGAGGAGCAGCAGGCCATGGGAAGAGGGGTCCAGAGACCCAGAGAGTCTTCACGGCTTGGTCTAGCGCACACCCCACAACCGGACCTGCTGAGCCCACCCGAGGCAGGGCCCTGAGAACCCTGCCGCAGGTGTCCCTCTAATCACCGAGAATCCCTTACTGACCCTGAGAGGCAGCCAGATCCGAATATGACTGGCTCTGTCCCTGATCGGCCAAGGGACTCTGGGCTGGTTACTCCACCTCTCTGAGCCTGTTCCCTCTTTGCTAAACGCAATCATTGTACCTGCCTCACGGGGTGCATTAGTTTCCTGGGGCTGCCATACCAAATGGCCACAAACTTGGTGGCTAAAACAACAGAAATGTATTCTCTGCAGTTCTGGAGGCCGGAAGTCCGAAGTCGAGGTGCCAGCTGGGCTGATCTCCCTCCCGAGGCCTTAGCAGAGAATCCTTCTTTGCCTCCTCTAGCTCACAGACCTCCAAGCTTGTCTCCATCTTTACATGGTTTCCTCTTCTGTCCCTGGGTGACACCTCTTCTGTCTCTCATAAGGACGTCTGTCATTGGATTTAGGGCCCACCCTAAATCCAATGCTAAGCCAACATGCTTATCTCAAGATTCTTAGCTTAATTACATCTGCAAAGACGCCTTTTCCAAATATCACACTGACAGGTTCTAGGAGTTAAAACGTGGACATAGATTTTTGGGGGCTGCCATTCAGTCCACTACAAAGGGTCACTGTGAGGTCTGAGGGCAAAGCTGTCTGGAGAGGGTGAGGCCCAGAGCACAGCCATGTAGAAAGCATTCAGTAAATGAAAGCAGTTCTCACTGTGAGAAATTTGACATGTTTATTCAGAAATAAACTGCAAAGGCTGGGCATATTGGCTCAGGCCTGTAGTCCCAGCACTTTGGGAGGCCAAAGCAGGAGGATATCTTGAGTTCATAAGTTCAAGACCCACCTAAGCAACAAAGTGAGACCCCCATCTCTACAAAAAAAAAAAAAAAAAAAATAGACAGGTGTGGTGGCATGCACCTGTAGTCACAGCTACTCAGGAGGCTGAGGTGGGAGGATCGCTTGAGTCCAGGAGGTGGAGGCTGCAGTGAGCTGTAATAATGCCACTGCACTCTAGCCTGGGCAACAGAACAAGACCCTTTCTCAAAAAAGAAAAAGAAAAAAACTTCCATAAAAGCAGATGATTGCAAATCCTCAGAGCAAGAGGCAAAGTTGCACGTGGGCAGAGTGAGAGGTTGGCTTGGGCTGGGGGCCTGCTCAGGGAGGGGAGACAGAGAGAGAGGGAGTTCCATGCAGAGACAAGTGGGAAAGTACAGGCCAAGGGCTAAGCTCAAAGGCATCGGCCAAGACAGGGACGGGTGGAGGGCTCTGGATGGAAACCCAAAGACTAGAAGATCAAATGGCCTGGTGTTCAAACACAAGTCTGGGCTTTCTTCTAGAGGTGCTGGAGTGTTTGAGCAGGGACGGCATGATTCAAATGGTATGGCGAGGCTTCGTTAGCAGGGACGGGAAGAGAATCAAGAGGCAGAAACTGAAGGAGAGAGATGGGCTTCCAAGGACCTCCTGTAGCTTCACAAGCATCTTAGGCTCACAAGAATACCAGGAAACAAGCAAAGACACCCCTTTGTCACATAAGGCAACTAAGCCTCAGAAACCACAATGGCCTACCCAAGATTGAACATCAGTGCAAACTTGGATTTGAACCTGGCTCTGAATCTCCTGACTTTAGATCTGGCTAGGGAGGTAGGCTTGCCGGGCGAGCCCCAGGACCACCCCTTGGACCATGTGGTTACTCATCCATCCACCAAGCCATCTGGTCAATTCATCACCTCCCCATCATCTGGGCACTAATCATCTGTCTTAACAACTGTCCACCATTCAGCTGCCATCACCAGGGTCAGGGCTGCACTCCTGGCACCCAAGCTGCCCAGGAAGTTAAGAAAAAGACCTGACGATGCTGGTCAGTGATGTTTACTGAGCTCTTATTGTGGGCTGGGCCTGAGCTAACTGCTTGATATAAATTCTCTCCTTTATTAATAATTCTTCTAATGCCTGAATGAGGTCAGTACAATTATTGTCTCTATTCTGCAGAGATGGGGAAACTGGGACTTCTTCAGGTGAATCCCCAGGGCTGACCATGTAGAAAAAGCAGATCTGGGATGCAGACTCAGCTTAATCTGACCCAAGCGCTGCTACCCTGAACCAGCAGCTGGGACTACCCCCAGGGTACCCCTGAGGGCTGCCCCAGCCTGGGGGTGAGTGTAAGGGGTAGGGGGCTTTGTCTTGGCTGGGCCACATCTGTCACACCGCTGTGGCCTGTGCCATCATAATCAGCCCCAACTATATAACCAGGGGCTGCCAGAGCCTCTGTAAAGCTAGGCCTGCTGGGAGAGGACGAGGAGGAGGCCCTGCCCCTCCAAACGTGGCCTCCTATGGACACCAAGACTCACAGCCTTCCTATCACCCACACCCAGCTCCACAGCAACTCTCGGCCCCAAAGCCGCAGCCAGTGCACCTGCACCCACCACTGCCAGACCTTCAGCCAGAGTTGCAGACAAAGCCAGCGTGGCAGCCGGAGCCGGAGTTCCAGCCAGAGCCCGGCTACCCACCAGAACCCAACCGGAGCCCACAGCTCATCCGGCTGCCAGAGCCAGAGTCCCAACGCCAGCCCACCACCAAAGCGCCACAAAAAGACCATGAACTCCCACCACTCTCCCACGCGGCCCACCATCCTGCACAGCAGCTGCCCCAAGAACAGAAAGAACTTGGAAGGCAAGCTGAACAAGAAAAAAATGGCCAAGAGGATCCAGCAGGTGTACAAAACCAAGAAGCGGAGCTCAGGTATCCTTTAAGGAGGTGGGAAGGGCCACAGAGCCCACAGATGATGGGGAGCAGACCTTGGGGGCAGTGAGAGGAAGGCTGCAGCCAGGTCACAGAGGAACCACAGGCAAGGGTGAAGAGGGAGAAGAGAAACAATGACAGTTGGCTAGTATGATATGTTGATTGATGGACAGGTTCTTTGGATAAATTGGATGGGTTGATTAGGAGGATGGAAAGATTAGCTAGATGGAAGCATGAATTGGGTTGAGAAGTTGGGTGGATGACTGGGTGGGTAAATAATAAATAGGTAATAGGATAGTTGGAAGAATGCATTGGTTGAATGATAGGAAGTTTGGATGTGATTAGCTGGATGGATGAATAAATGGATGAATGCACTAGTTCACTCATTATTGGTTAGGTAGATGATTAGTTGGAAGAATATGGTTGGTGGACATGAATTGGTTGGATATAGAGTTAAATAGATGTGAAAGTTTTGATGGGTTGATCTGATTGGTTAAATAATGGTTGGCTAGGTAGGCTAGTTTAGATGAAGGGATGATGTTGATAAATTTATCTTAATAGAGTAATATAGAGTAATTGAATGAACTGATAGATGGAAGAATAGATAGACTAATGGGATGGAATGGGAAAGAAATGTTGAATAAATGAATGGAATGGGTGAACTAATGAATGGATGGATGACAAATGGAAGGGATAAATGGATGGATAGATGGATTCACATAGGTCAAAAGGACACTGAAGGTAGTCTAAACTCTATCTACGCCCCATATTCAATCACAAATGAGTAGCTGTAAGACCCACAGGAGGTCAGTGACTTCATGAAGTCCTCAGCTATTAAAAAGTTCCTTTCTCACTCTTATCCCTTAGGACGGAAATCCAACTAATGAGACTGCACTCCTTGGCTTGTTCCTGCGTGTTTCACCCAAATGAGAAACGCTATCATGCATAGAATGCTAGGACGAAGTCAATCTTCTTGCAGGAACATGTTACTATGGTGATTTCTACGCAACACTAATTAAAGCTTGTACCCTGGAAGACTATCCCTGAGTAGTCATTTTAGAGTCATTTTGATTTCACTAATAAAGGCGTTATGTGTTTTGGGGGCCTGCACAGGGGCAGAAATGAATGGGGGTGGGACGCCAAGAAGCCTGCAGAGTCCACTTTGCTTGGATAACAATATTTTGCCCTGTACACTTCCACATGGGTGTGTACATATGTGGACACATAAGATGCGCACAGGTCCATACTCTATTCATGTGATCCACATGTATGTAGCCCAAGGAGACAGGAAGAGGGGTTCAGAATGTGCCTTTTGCAATCCAGAGCATCCTGAGTTTGAATCCTGGCTCATCTTTCGTACGTGCTGTGTGACCTTGAACTGTGACCAACCTCTGAGCCTCACTTGCTGATTCTGCAATATAGTACCAACCTCAAGGTTCCTCAAAGCGGCCATTTCAATCAACTTTTACTAAGGGACCAAAGACTGTTCAGGGGCTGTGCTGGGCTCTGGGAACAGAACTAGAGAACACACAAGGCCCTGCCCTCATGGAACTTACAGTCCAAACACAAGACTTGTCAGAATGAGCTGTATCAAGGGAGCAGGGTGATGTCATGTCCCCGTGAGGGAATGAGCCTGGGTTAGAACTTGTGTTTCAGAGGAGCTGGCATAGAATCTGAAGGTGCTGGGACATGAGCTGGGACCATCTCACTCTGTCACCCAGGTTGGGGGTTAGTGATACAATCATGGCTCACTGTAGCCTCGATCTCCCAGGCTCAAGCCATTCTCCTGCTTCAGGTTCCTGAGTAGCATGACATGTACCACCATGTTTAGCTATTTTTGACTTCTCGCTCTGTCGCCCAGGCTGGAGGGCAGTGGCGCCATCTCAGCTCATTGTAACCTCCGCCTCCTGGGTTCAAGCGATTCTCCTGCCTCAGCCTCCCGAGTAGCTGGGATTACAGGCGCCCATCACACCTGGCTAATTTTTATGTTTTTTTTTCCCCACTGTGCAGGCGTTCTGTCACTGCTTTTAATTTTTATTTCATTTTACTTTAAGTTCTGGGATACATGTGCTGAACGTGCAGATGTGTTACATAGGTATACATGTGCCTTGGTGGTTTGCTGCACCTGTCAACCCGTCATCTAGGTTTTAAGCCCTGCGTGCATTAGGCATTTGTCCTAATGCTCTCCCTTCCCATTCCCCCCACACCCCAATTTTTGTATTTTTTTAGTGGAGATGAGGTTTCACCATGTTGGTCAGGTTGGTCTCAAACTCCTGACCTCAAGTGATTCACCCGCCTTGGCCTCCCAAAGTGCTGGGATTACAGGTGTGAGCCACCATGCCCGGCCGCCTGGTGTGTTTTCAAAGTGGTGCGGCTGCTATGTGGAGGCTGGATTGCAGGGGATGGGACAGGGTACAGCAATTGGCAGAATGGCAGCCTGGTCTAGCAGAGAGATTTTCCACAACAGGTGGGCCGGAGGTTCCTCCCAAGATAATGCCCAGAGTCCTGCCTTCCTCATTCCTCTTGTGCAAACATTTACTGAGCACCCACTTGTGTGGGCTTTGGGCTAAGGCCAAGGAGGGAAGATAAGGGTGAACCAGACAGAACCCTGCTTCCAAGTAGATGTGGAGACAGCTATGGACATCAATCTTAGGAAAACCTGCTCTCATCTGCAAAATGGGCACCCTTGCTGGGGGACTGGGAGAGGTCAGTGTGTCATGCGTGTGACATGGTGTCTGGGCTCAGTGCTTGGCACTCAGTAAACCTCTGCTATTAATATGGCATTAAAAGTACCAGGCATCCCAGCACTTTGGGAGGCCGAGACGGGCGGATCACGAGGTCAGGAGATCAAGACCATCCTGGCTAACATGGTGAAACCCCGTCTCTACTAAAAAATACAAAAAACTAGCTGGGCGAGGTGGCAGGCGCCTATAGTCCCAGCTACTCAGGAGGCTGAGGCAGGAGAATGGCATAAATCCAGGAGGCGGAGCTTGCAGTGAGCTGAGATTCGGCCACTGCACTCCAGCCTGGGCGACAGAGCGAGACTCCGTCTCAAAAAAAAAAAAAAAAAAAAAAAAAAAAGTCCCAGGCAGATTTTCGTGAAGGAACACCGGCTGCCAGACTAAAGGACTGGGGAATGGTCAGGGTCTTGTGTAAATTGGCTTCTGACCTTCATACCCACCAGCCTTGGTTTTAGGGTCAGACTCAAGTTTGCTCTGGTTCTCACTATCCTAGCTGAGGGGGCTGGGACTAGACCACTCTGAGCCTCACTCACCTCCTCCGTCTAATGGGCTCACCATTCTGACATGCTGGGGGGCGGGGTACCCAGCAGCCTGGTGTGTGACAAGGTGCCCAGCACAGCACCAGACACATGGTCACTTTGCTTTCTTTTGTGCTGCATTTGGCATTTGGGCTGAAGGAACGGGGTGAGCAGGTGAAGGCGGGGTGGGGCAGGAGTAGAAATGAGTGGTGATGGGGTGTCTGCAGGGGAGGGAAATGGACCCAGGTGTCTTGCAGAAGGCCTTGCAGGATTCCAAGCTTTGCTGAGCCTGTCCCAGGCAGCGGCATGACATGGAAATTCCTCTTTCAGACCTCAGCTGTGTGGACTTGAGCAAGTCATGTCCCCCATCTGCATCCTGGTCTTTTCTGTAAAATGGGAGGCTAACGGTGCCTTCCTGTAGGGGTCCTGGTGGGGATTCATTGAGATAATGCACCTGCAAGCATCCAACAGAGGGCCTGGTCCATCTGACCAATGTCACTCAATGTCATTGTCAGTCTCCTTTCCTTGGGTCCCTTTATCCTCCCCTCACAGCAGGGAAAGGTTCCAGGCTGTTTCTATTAGGAGAGGGTGCGGGGAAGCACTTCTATAGGCTCAGGAATTACATTTATTGAGCACCTACTTGATGCCCGATGTCTTGACATAAATGTTTCCACGGAATCCACACTCCTCAACAAGAGACATTATTGGTCCCACTGTACAGATGAAGAAGCTGAGACTCAGAGGTGAAATAACTTGGTCAAGGACTCCTGGCAAGCAGGTCTAAGATAAGACATTCACGTTTTGTCCAAAACTTCCTGGTTCCCAGCTGAAAATGTAAGGCCACATTAAGCCATGATAGTCACTGACACATCAGTGCAAGAGTTTGGGAGGCCCTTCTGGGGAACACATCTTGAAGGAGGAACTGGAGACAGGGTTAGACATAAAGTCAGGGACTTTGAGCCCCACTCACCAAGGGACCTCCCTGCTTCCTGGGCAGTGTCCTTTTATGATATGATTACTGAAGGCAGATCTTTTATTATAAGCTGATGGACTGGCTCACGCGTGTGGCTTATGGACCTATCTTTAACTCCACATTTCCCTGAAACCAACACCAACACGAGCAACACAAAAGTGGCGCAAACACGGATAGTCACATACACAGTCACAACTCACCGGAATCTCGAACTCCCGGCCACGTATGCAAAGAAGCAGCCGTTCAAACCCACTCAGACACAGAGACCCACATTCACATGTGGACCCCAAATACACACACAGCCCCCGCTACACATGCATGCAGGCTCTCAGTCACCTCCCCCGACCCTTCCCACAGGAAACACATACGTAAGCAAGCACTCACAATACACACCACCCTTGTACAGTCAGATGCACGGTGATGACAGGAAAAAAAAATCCAACCACAGATTCACGCTTTCACTTACTTGGCTTGGGGTGGCTGGCAGTAGGTTGGGGGCAGGCCTGCTGGAGACCCAAATTCAGGAAATGGAGACAGGCAGACAATAAATCCAGCCAGCAAGATAGTATGCGGGTTCTGAAGATGATCTATCTTGATACTCAGGGATTTAATTTCAGTGGGCTACTGGGGAATGAGGTGAGGTCTGGGGAACAGTGAGGTGCAGCCTGTCCTGTGGTGGGGTTACCTGCAGGGCTGTCACTCCTGAGGGTCTGAGGTATCACCAAGGGGAAACGCAGGGGTCCCGGGTTGAGGAAGGAGTGGGGAACGGAGCGCTCAGACGAGAGGGCAGACCCTGGCAGAGATGCCCATGTGAGCTATGATTCAAGAGGAAAAATATCTCAAACCCTGTAGTCACACAGACCCAGCTTCAAATCCCAGCTCCCCCATTCCCTGGCTGGGTGACCCCAGGACTATTCCTCAAACTCTCTGAGTCTCAGGTGCATCTCACACTTTGTAAAGAGAACCGAGGAGGCCCTGCTGTTCACTGCTGCATCTCTAGGACTTAGCACAGTGCCTAGCACATACTAGGTGTGCAGTAAATATTTGTTTAGTAGATGAAAGAAGGAGCAGGCATTAAAGCAACAACAAGAAGCCATCACTTACCAATTCATCAAATAGGCAAAAATGGAAAAAGTATGATAATGGCGAAGGCATGGGGAAACACTGTTGAACGCTTTTGCCCAGAAGGTAAATGTGCACAGCACGCTGGCAGGCGACTGGGTGGCGCCTATGAACATTCAAACGGTAAGAACGGTTTATCACATGTGTGCCAAGAGGCTGTACAGGGAGCTGCAGGCCACGTTGTTTGCAAGAGCAAAAAAACAACCTATGTGTCCGCCCACTAGGGATGGCTAAATGAACATACGCTGAGGAGTACCATGCAGCTCTTAAGGAACTTGGGGTCGATCTATACGTGATCTAGCCAGATCTAGCCAGATTGTTGGGGGGAAAAGGCAAGATGGAGAAAGACATGACATTGATAGAGGGAAAAGTCCTACACAAAGGAATACTTTTTTTTTTTTTTAAAATAATTGGGATCTTGCTCTGTCACCCAGGCTGGAGTGCAGTGGCACAATCACAACTCACAGCAGTCTCGAACTGACCACAAGTGATCCTCCCAGCTCGACCTCCCAAAGTGCTAGGATTACAGGCATGAGCCACCATACCGGCCCAAGGGACATCATTTTTATGGGTCAAAATACAAGCATGTAGATGCACAGAAAAAGATCTCAGGGTGGGAGCAGTGGCTTATGCCTATAATCTCAGCGCTTTGGGAGGCCCAGGCGGGAGGATCACTTGAGGCCACGAGTTTGAGATCAGCCTAGGAAACAAAGTGAGACTCTGTCTCCCTAAAAATGAAAAAATTAGCCAGGCATGGCAGTGTGCACCATCTACACGAGAGGCTGAATCAGGAGGATTGCTTGAGCACAGTGGGGGTGGGGGTGTCAAGGCTGCAGTGAGCTGTGTTCACGCCACTGCACCCCAGCCTGAGTGACAGAGGGAGACTCAGTCTCAAAACATAAAAATAAAAATAAAAATAAAAAAGATCCTAAAGAACAGACTGAGCTGGTGCCTGGGTTACCTTTGGGGAGGAAAACTGAAGGAAAAAGAGGATAAAAAAGGAATGAGCATTAGTGAATGTGTCTAATGGGTGCTCAGCGAAGCTCTGTTGAATCCGGAGAGGCTGTAAAGGCATGTGGATATAACATCAGCCCCTGCTCTGGGCTTGCTGGTCTGGGCAAGGTGACCCAGAATGCTCTCCCACAAAGGGACCCATCACCCCAGGGCAGGGAAAGGTCCAGCCCAGCCCTCTCTCTTCCTCTAGACCAGTCTCCTCCTAAAAGCCAGTAGGGTTGCCTTGGGGTGTCCGGCTTACCTTTGGCCTCATGTGCTGCCCAGGGCCTCACATTCTTGTCATGCTCTGCCCGGAATATGTCCTCCCTCCCTTCCCTTGGCGAGATCTCATTCTTTTTTTTTTTTTTTTTGAGACAGGGTCTCCCTATGTTACCCGGGCTGCAGTGCAGTGGTGTGATCTCAGCTCACTGCCATCTCTGTCTTCTGAGCTCAAGTGATCCACCTCAGGTTCCCAAGTAGCAGCGACCACAGGTGTGTACCACCACGCCCAGCTAATTTTTTCATATTTTTGTAGACATGGGGTTTCGTCATGCTGCCCAGGCTGGTTTTGAACTCCTGAACTCAAGTAATGCTCACTCTTTACAACTCAGTTGAGGGTCACCCCTCCCTGAGCCTGCCTAGGGCGCTACCAACTGGGCCAGTAGATGCTGGGCTTCTTAAGTTGTGGCACGTGAGGAGACTGCTGCTGCTCTGTGTACCCTGAGACCAGACGCCTCCTCAGAGAGAACCGGGCCCAATTCTACCTGTCATCATGACACCCGACATTCTCAACAGCATCACCACAGCGAGGGCCCACAGACACGAGGAATCTTCCTGCCCCACACTCTGTGTGCTAGCTCTTGTGCCTAGTTTCATAGTTTCTGCACGTTCTTTGCCCCCATGTCACTGCTACTGGTCCTTGCTGTCAGCTGCTGACACCTAATTTGTCACTTATGGGATGGGGGGCGGTGGGTAGAAACTGGTTAGGCTTGTTGGAATACTGTACAAAAATGGAGTGAATAGGCCACGACAAAGATCCCAAGGGAGTTACTGAAGAACGGGCACCGTGCTCTCCAGGCTTGGGCTTTGTGACAGTTCTCTGGGCCACTGGATTTGCCTAAAGCCACACAGCTGATGGGGAGGGGAGCTGGAACTGGAGGCACGTGTGTCTGGACCCCTCCCCCAGCATTCCTAGAATTCTACTTTCCTGCCCCTCCTATTTTACAGCTGTTAACATAACAATCTTGACTGCTTTCCGAAAGCCAGTGACTACTGACTACTTCAAGTAACGGCTGACTTCATCTCTCCTTTCTTTACCTGTGCCTGCTGGAAGAGTCTCACCAAGTCTCCAGGACTGGTGCCACTTTGGAGTCCGGCCACCGGCTCATGCCATTGCTCCCTGGCCTCTCACACCTTCTCCTTGGACTTGGGTCCTCTGAGCTCACACCCCTTTACCCGCCACTGAGACGCACAGTTGTTCCTGCGGTGGGAGCAGAAGGGATCTACTCCGTACATCAAAGCACAGGACTCCAGACACAGGACTTCAGGCCAGGTTCTGCCAAGCCCCAGGGCTCCCCAAAATACCTTCACCAAGTTCCACCAGTTCCCCAAGTTGTGCTCTCCTCATCTGATCAAGGGAAACATAATTTCCAATTCACACGACCATGGGCAAGTGTCCCAAGGCCACTGCCACAGCTCCTCGTGGCGAAAGCCCAGCAGCTGGGAAGGTCAGCAGCTAGAAGGCCCTTTCCACACTCAGTCCTATGCTGTCTCCTGGGCCTGGATGGCTGGCCCGTGCACTCAGGCCAAAATCCAAAGCCCTGCCACAGCCCAGCAAGGCCCTGCTTGATGGATCAGACCCTGCCAACCCCTATGCCTCACCCCCACACCACCCCCTGGCTCGCTATACCAACTCTCCTTTCCTATCTTCAAGCACCCCCACCACAGGGCCTTTGCACTGGCTGTTCTCTCCACCTGCGGTATTTATCCCACTTTTAGAAAGACCTCAGCGCTAATGTCACCACCTCCAAGAGGCTTTCCCTAACTTCCTTATCTCACCCTACAAACACACAGTCACCCCTTTCTCTCTGTTTCTTTCCCACATAGCACCCAGTATGATCTGCAATGATGGTGTGAATTCACTGACTCCCCTAGGTCTGCCCGAACACCTCTGAGTCCCCTGTGCCTGGCACACAGTAAGAACTCAATAAATATCTGCTGAATAAATATTGAAGAAATAGATATGTTATCACCTCATCTTGCAAATATGGAAACTGAGGCACAGAAAAGCTAAGAAGCTGGCCCCAGGCCACATGCTTATGAAATGACCCATTTTAATTCAGACCAGCGGTCAGCAGAATCCACAATGTGAGCCCTACTGCTCGGGGCTCCCAGGGGCACAGACTCCCATGGGATCCTCGCTGACACATGGGTTAGAGGAAAAGGAGGGCTGAGGAATTTCAGGGCAGAGACCAGTTTCCCGATTACACACCCTGACCAGGAGCTGCTTTTCCCAGCAAGGCGCCACCAAAGCCAGAAAGAGAAACTGAAAAGCTGAGTGCCATAAACCATCAGGATCTTGACTTCCCCTAGATGCTGGCTGGGCCCCTCGCATATGGGGTTCGAGGACCTGCCAAAGTAGGGAGGAGAATGTTCCCACACATCTGGCTCTGGCTGTGGTTTAGCAAGCTGTGGACATAGGGTTGGTCTATCCGCCCTGTGACAAGAGGTCATTGTGCCAAGCATCGACTCCATGCCTGGCATTTTGCCCTTGGCTCTGCATGTCTGGCTGCTCTGTGAGGTACGAGACGTTCAGAGCTCACTTTGCAGTTGGGGCAAATGAGGTACCAAGAGGGCAGACTGCTTGCCCAAGGTCATGCAGCAGGTCTGGGGTCAGAGCCTGGTCCCATCCTGCCCAGCACTCTGAGTCCCCTCAGGGTTTCGCACTGCCTGGCTTCCTGTGAGTCTGGTGCCCAGCCCTCCAGGGAGAACAGCCCACAAGGCGGATGCTTGTCAATCAGCAGATTTCTTTTTCTCTTTCAGCATCTGGATTTGGTTTCATTTTGAACACAGGACTTAGAAAATGAAACCAAAGCTGTCTGTCACTGGTGGCAGTGAGGAGAACCCACGTGTGCTGAGTGTACCCTTAGAAGCTTCCCTGCTCCCTTGCTGTGCCTTCCCGGGCCTGTGGTCCCTGGACTAGGGGTTATAAGGCAGTGCTTTGGGAGGCCAGGGCAGGAGGGTCACTTAAGGATAGGAGTTCAAGACCAGCCTGGGCAATGTAGTGAGACCCCATCTCTACAAAAAATTTAAAAAATTAGCCAGGTGTGGTGGCATGTGCCTGTAGTCTCAGCTACTCAGGAGGCTGAGATGGGAGAATCTCTTGAGCCCAGGAGGTCGAGGCTATAGTGCCTCCTCGATCCTATCACTACACTCCAGCCTGAGCAACACAGCAACACTCCATCTCTTTGAAAAAATGGACACAGGGGTTGAAGCCATGTGTCTGTGGGCTCCAACACACAGCCACACCCACAGGCACACTCGGATGAACAACAGCAGCAAACATCTACCGAGTGCTGATTATACGCTATGGGTTGTTTTAAGCACCTGACCCCGTATTCACTCATTTAATTCCCACACAACCCCAGGAGGGAGGTAGTGTTGTGTTTTTCTTTTTGAGACAGGGTCTTACTCTGTTGCCCAGGCTGGAGTGCAGTGATGAAATTATGGCTCACTGCAGCCTCGACCTCTTGGGCTCAAGCAATCCTCCTGCCTCAGCCTCCCAAGTAGCTGGGACTACAGGTACAAGCCACTATGCCTGGCTGATTTTTGTACTTTTTTTTTTTTTTTTTTTTGTAGAGAAGGGGGTCTCACTTTGTTGCCCAGGCTTGTTCTCAAACTCCTGGGCTCAAGCAATCCTCCTGTCTTGGCCTCCCAAGTGCTGCGATTATAGGCATGAGCTACTGTGCCCTGCTAGAGGTACTATTATTATCCCCATTTCACAGATAAAGAAACCATGGCAGAGAGATTAATCACACGCTCAAGGTCACAAGAATAGAAAGGTGCAGAGTTGGAGCTAGGTCTCCTTGTAATTCCATTACCCACCGCAGAGTGTGGCCCCCAGCAGATGTTCAGTGGACATCTCTCGAATGATCACACACCTGACCTCTGGTGCAGGCAAAGCTCTGCATCTTCTCTTACCTCTTACACACGCACAACCTAGGAGGCTACATCAATGACCACCACTAGCCCTGGCCAAACGCAGATTCAGGGTATTGATGGGGTGCTAAGCCAGGCTGATTCTGGGTCACCCCCTGTGCTCAGGAGG
This sequence comes from Macaca mulatta, assembly GCF_049350105.2. Taxonomy (NCBI): domain Eukaryota; kingdom Metazoa; phylum Chordata; class Mammalia; order Primates; family Cercopithecidae; genus Macaca; species Macaca mulatta. The sequence goes on along the minus strand of NC_133425.1, from coordinate 12,413,390 downwards.
TGAATAAAGACCTAGGCTCTGCCTGGGGAAGAAGGCATCCTGGGGCCAAGGAGGCGGGAAGAAGGACCAGCCACCAGGACTTCCAGGGGAGAAGCTGTCTGGGCTGTCACCTGAGAGCTGTCTGTAGAGGGCAGTGTGCCCCAGTGTGAGACCAGTCACCAAGTCCCCAGCCTACCCAGGCTTTTGTGTGGCCCCTTGTGATGCTGGGGCTCCCCACATGCCTTCATTCAAAAATACACGGAGCAGCCAGGCACCTACTCCATGGCCTCGCACGACAATGGGAATCACTAAATCACCAAAACGTGCAAAAGACAGCCCTGACCACCGACCGCTCACCATCCCAAGCTCCGGGTGTGTGTGTGGTGGGAAGGCAGTCTTTGAAGGGCAGATGCTTGACGGAGCAGTAGGAAGGGGAAATCTATGAGGAAGGGGTCGAGGGAGATGAGGGATAGGAAACCAGGTTTTGGGATTCATCACGTCTGAGAATGCACCATTTCTTCACTGGGTTCCAATCTGATGTCGTCCAGCTGCTCCTCTCCCCAAAATGAAGACGGGGAAGGCGGGATCCAGGTCCAGAGCTCCCTATCTGCAAGCCATTGCAAATCCCAGCCCCTCCCTGGCCTCAGTTTCTTCCGCTGCCGGGTAGTGGGAGTGCAGGGAGGGCAGTCGAGGCCACCAGGGACCTTGCCCGGCCCCGCCCAGTTTCCGAGGAACTGGGCCGGGGTGGAGGCGCCCGCGCCACCAGGGTTCCTCTGAAGCTTGTGGTCAGGCCGCTGCTTCCCGGGAAGCCCGAGCCAAGACCAGAGGCAGCGGCCGGCAGGGCTTCGGGACAGGAGGGAGGGCGACTGAGGGAGTCGATGGCGGCTGAAGCAGGGGCTAGGAAGGGGTCTAGGGGTGGCGTCAGGCTCAGGGTTGGGGACAGGTTCTGTGGTCTCCTGGGGGGATCTGGCTGCAAGGGAGGAGAGGACAGGGCTCTGTCCCCGGCGGGTGTGGAGACACCTGGGGTGGAGGAGGGTGTGTCAGGGAGCGTCCCAATAGGGCCTGGCGGCAGAAAGTGGAACCCGAGGTAGCGGGGCAAAAGCGGGGTCGCCAAGTCCGAAAGAGGCGTCCGAGAAGTGGCCAGAAGGCGCAGGGTCGGGGCCAGGGGCCCTCGAGGGACGGGTGCTGGGGCAGGTGCGAACAGGCGGGCAGAGGGCCCCGCGAGAGGGTCCAGAGGAGGGGTGCAGACGGCCCGAGCGGTCCCCGCCGGACGCCACGGCACAAAGAGAAACCGAAAGTGGAGCTGGGGGCGGGGCCTGCGGGGGGCGGGGCCTCCCGCCGTCGCTAGCCCCGCCTCCCAGCTGGTTTAAAAGACTGGCGCAGGGGCGGGCGCCGAGCACAGTGAGCTGCGGCCGTGGCAGCTGCACGGCTCCTGGTCCCGGAGCATGCGCGAGAGCCGCCCCGGAGCGTCCCGGAGCCCCCCGCTGCCCCGCCCGCGGCGCCCCGCGCCCCGCCGCCAGGTGAGCCGGGCCCTGGGCGAGGAGGCGGGAGGGAGGAGGAAGGGGAGTCCAGGGCAGCCAGGAGTCGGGCGGGCCTCGGGGGCTGCAGGATGGGGTCGCGACTGGCACGCCCCTTGCCCCCGCCGGCCCCACCCAGGCAGCCCCCCGCGCGCGGGTCTCCCACAGCACAGCCTTTCTCTGGTCCTAGCCCAAATCTCCCGGACCAGGCGCGGGTCCTAGCCTCGCCAGCAGGCGGCGGGCGCGGGGCGGCGAGCCGGGGCCGGACGGCTGGAGCCGGAGCCGGCTGCTCTCCACGCCCCCCTCTCGGTGCTGCCTGGAGGCCGGACTCCGCCTCCACCGAGCCCCCACCCGCCGGGAAGAGTTCCGCGGAGTACAGAGCCCATTTTCTAGCTGTGCCCACTGAGGCTGAACGGTGCCGCGCGGACTTGGTGCTCCGCGCTCGCCCCCTAGGGCCGGATCCACCGGGAGCGCCGCCCTCCCTAGTTGCCCGGCGGGCGCTCACCTGCCCGGTCCCGCAGCGCCCCAGCTCACCGCCTTGTCTCCCCCGCAGCGCACCCCCGGACGCTATGGCCCACCCCTCCGGCTGGCCCCTCCTGTAGGATGGTAGCACACAACCAGGTGGCAGCCGACAATGCAGTCTCCACAGCAGCAGAGCCCCGACGGCGGCCAGAGCCTTCCTCCTCTTCCTCCTCCTCGCCCGCGGCCCCAGCGCGCCCGCGGCCGTGCCCGGCGGTCCCGGCCCCGGCCCCGGCCCCCGGCGACACGCACTTCCGCACGTTCCGTTCGCACGCCGATTACCGGCGCATCACGCGCGCCAGCGCGCTTCTCGACGCCTGCGGCTTCTACTGGGGGCCCCTGAGCGTGCACGGAGCACACGAGCGGCTGCGCGCCGAGCCCGTGGGCACCTTCCTGGTGCGCGACAGCCGCCAGCGGAACTGCTTCTTCGCCCTCAGCGTGAAGATGGCCTCGGGCCCCACGAGCATCCGCGTGCACTTCCAGGCCGGCCGCTTCCACCTGGACGGCAGCCGCGAGAGCTTCGACTGCCTCTTCGAGTTGCTGGAGCACTACGTGGCGGCGCCGCGTCGCATGCTGGGGACCCCGCTGCGCCAGCGCCGCGTCCGGCCGCTTCAGGAGCTGTGCCGCCAGCGCATCGTGGCCACCGTGGGCCGCGAGAACCTGGCGCGCATCCCCCTCAACCCCGTCCTCCGCGACTATTTGAGCTCCTTCCCCTTCCAGATCTGACCGGCCGCGCCCGCCGTGCACGCAGCATTAACTGGGGTGCCGTGTTATTTTCTGTTATTTGCCTGGAGCTACGGGGTGGGTACCTTTCCCCTGCCTGGGTTGGAGGGAGCGGGTGGGTGTAGGGGCAAGGCGCCTCCCGCCCTCGGCTGGAGACGAGGCCTGGAGACGAGGCTGCAGACCCCTTCTCACCTCTTGAGGGGGTTCTCCCCCTCCTGGTGCTCCCTCGGGGTCCCCCTGGTTGTTGTAGCAGCTTAACTTAACTGTATCTGGGGCCAGGACCTGAACTCGCACCTCCTACCTCTTCATGTTTACATATACCCAGTATCTTTGCACAAACCAGGGGTTGGGGGAGGGTCTCTGGCTTTATTTTTCTGCTGTGCAGAATCCTATTTTATATTTTTTAAAGCCAGTTTAGGTAATAAACTTTATTATGAAAGTTTTTTTCTAAAAAAAAAAAAAAAAAAAGGTTTCTAGAACGTGTGCTTTGGCCAAAAGTTTAACTTGGTTCTGAACAGGTCCAGGGGAGAGGGTCCTAAGGCTGACCTGCTGGGCTGCAGGTGGTGTACCGGGCCTGCTCTGTGGCTGGGCATCCCTCAGGGTTCCACCCACAACTCTCCAGGGAGAGAAACGGTTGGTCTAGTTTTGGCGTGTGTCCAGTAAGACAGCAGCTCCCGTTTGAGCACTTTGTCTGTGCCAGACCTAATTCTGTGCTTTGCATGCTTAAATTTACTTAATCCTATAGAGAGAGGCATAACCCTGTGAGGCACGGGCTCTTATCCCCATTCTACAGAAGGGAAAACTGAGTAAATCTGCCAATGGCCATTCCTGTCAGAGACAACACTTGGGCCGTTTTTTTGGCTGTCCACTAAGCATCTGCTTCACATGGATAACAGAGAGGAAACTTCTTTGGTTCTATGACCACAACAGCTTCCAGGAAGAGGGTGGGGGTGGGGGATTAGTGAGTTTTTGGAAGGAGGAGTGGCACATTCTGAACCAGCATCAAGGGATACTCATTTGAGATGAGATGGGGGATACAGGGCTGGGTCTAGCTTCCTCCTTGTCACGCTGTTCTGTCTTGTGTACTTTTTGGTGAACACACGACTTGGAGCCAGAAAGAGGCTCTGTGGTCTGTGGTGGCGGGAGGGTGCTGCTGGCGGCTAGGGCAATTCCCCTTGCCTCCCTGGGCCTCCACCTTTCTAAGGGCAACTTTCTGTGCATCATATAGGAGACTGATGTTTTCAGGAGCCAGGTAAGGGCAGGGTGGCTCCAGGACGTTTGTGGGGCTGGCCCACAGCACCAGAAAGTGCCCAGGACCTGGGTTTCTGGCAACTTCTGTGTCTTTGGCCAGCCTGACACATGGACCATGCTGGTAACTCAACACATGGTGAACTGAGTCATTTTCAGGTTAAGGGTTAAGCAACCTGATGGACACGTCACACTTCATCTTTAGAAGCTAAAGTGGCCCTCTTCAGCCTTGGACACACATATAATAGTGTCCTAATGCTTAATAATACCTTTCAGACTTGAAAGTACAGCATAAAATTAACTTGATGGTCAAAGAGCCAGAGCAGCCCAGGCCTGTCTTGGGGATTAAATAGGCTCCAGGCCTTTAAGGATGGCCAGAAGAGATTTAGGATCTCAGAGAGCTTTGGCAATTTCATCCCTTAGTAAGGTGAAGTGGAACGGAAGGAGGTGATGTCTTACCTCGACCTCCAAAGAATCTCTGCTTTTTCTTTTTTTTTCTTTTGCCATGCCCCTGCCCTTCCTTCTCTGAGGTGGATTAAGTCCTGTCCTTGTTGTTTTCTGTCTGTTACCTCCTGTGGGCAGTGTTTGGAGAAACAGAAATCCAAGATGGCAATGCTTGGGGATCGGGTTGTAATACTAGTGATACAGACCCTTAGTGACCACTTGCTGGCTGTGCTGGCCCCATTTGACAGATGGGAAAACAGGCTCAGAGAGGCAAAGCAGGACCACAAGGGGTGGAGCCGGATTTTGCAAACCCACTCAGGACTTTTTCAGAGACTGGGTACCACTAGGCAACCCGAGGACCTAACTGTTACAGTAATAATAACAGCAGCAGCTGCTTGTATTTCTATGTAGCACTGACTGTGCAGGAGCCTCTCCCAGGTCCCACATCACCTATGTGAAGCATTCAGCTCACACCCAGCCTTCCGATTTAGGTACTGTGAACATCCCCATTTTACAGATGGGAAAACAGGTCCTCCTCAAAGGAGGGGTCAACTAGCAGGTAGCTTGTGATATGTTTTTTTTTTTTCCCCTTCTTTGAAAAAAGTATAAAAAACACATTTTCCTTACACAAGTGTTGGGTATCCAAACCCATTCCCCCTGTAGAACTTGAAGCAGAACAGCTAAGAGTAAAGGCCCCTCTGATCACACTTCCCAGAGCTGGCCCCTTCCTCCTTTTATGAGTCATTTAAAATAAATCTATACTAACATAGGTACAGTGACCTAAAGCCCTGGGAGCTGCACCCCACGTCCCATGTGACTAAAAGTGTGTGCAGGCACCACTGAAGGGGGAAAAGGCTGTGTGTGTGTGTCTCTGTGTGTGTGTGTGTGTGCGCGCGCGCGCGTGCGCGCACTAGCACCATGTGGCTTCCCGGGTGGTGTAGATCTCTCTCAAACCTCAGCTTCATGATTCAGCAGCGCTGACGTCAATTTACAAGAATGAAAAGTGAGAGGAGGGTTTGTGTGCGCAAGGGAGTGAGTTGGGGCCCCAGGTGCAGTGGAGGTGTCCTTCCCACTGAGCAGGTAAGCCAGGGCAGTGTGGCAGGCACCATGAGAAAGGAGGCACTCTTTGGAATGATGAGGACTGTGTGTGGGGGTGGGGACAGCCTGTGACCAGCCTCCAAGTCACCCCTGAGCTGAAAACTCTGGCCCCCATTTTCCATATGAGGAAATGGAGGCTCAGACAAGTGCAGATACCTACTCAAGGTGACACAGCTCAAAAGTGATGGCCAGGACTTGGACCAAGTCTATCCCACTCTAAACAACAAGATGGGTTTCTTCCTTTTTTTTTTTTTTTTTTTTAAGACAGAGTCTCGCTATGTCACCTAGGCTGGAATGCACTGGCGAGATCACAGGTCACCGCAGAATCAAACTCCTGGGTTCAAGCAATCCTCCCACCTCAGCCCAGGGACTGAGTAGCTGGGAATACAGGCGTGAGCCACCGCACCCATTTAGTTTTCTTGTTTTTGGTAGAGATGGGGCCTCACTATGTTGCCCTGGCTGGTCTCAAACTCCTGGGCTCAAGCGATCCTCCCACCTCAGCCTCCCAGAGTGTTGGGATTACAGGCATGAATCATTGTGCCCAGCCCAGGATGGGTTTCTTAGTGGGAGAGGGGATGGGATAAGGGAGGACTCTGGTGAAAATGCATATTCCTAGGCCTCACCTCCTCCTACTTGATACTCCCAACCTTATGAGTAGGTACTGTCATTATCCCAGGAAGTGGCGAACTGAGCCTCTTCTATGACATAATAGGTAGAATGTGCTTAGCACACAACTTAGCATGTAGTAGGTGCTAAATGCATCTCTGAATGATGAGGTGCCAATAATGATAGTTGAGGTTCATATAGCAAACACTGATTGAGTGCCTCCTATGTTACAGGCATTATCCTTTTCCTCCTCTTTTTTTCTTTTTTTCTTTTTTCTTTCTTTCTTTTTTTTTTTTTAAGAGATGGGGTCTCACTCTGTTACCCAGGCTGGAGTGGAGTGGTGTGATCACAGCTCCTGTAGCCTTGACCTCCTGGGCTCAAGCGATCCTCCCACCTCAGCCTCCTGAGTAGCTGGGACCACAAGCGTGCACCACCATGCCTGGCTAATTTATTTTTGCCAAGATGGGGTCTCCGTATGTTGCCTAGGCCAGTCTTGAACTCTTGGACTCAAGCGATCCTCTCACCTCAGCCTCTCAAGATGCTGGGATTATAGGTGTGAGCCACTGCGCCCAGCCAGACATTAATCTAAGCCAAAAAGATATAGGAATGAACAAAATAGAGGGGTCTGACCCTTGCTTATGGAGTTTACATTCAGGGCCTTGGACAGTAAATAACTGAACACGAAATAAAGGAAAAGGAACATTCCAAGTACATAGTGACAGTGGTCAGATAAAACTCGACAGGGTAGTTGGACAGTGAATAGGGCCCTTTTAGAGAGAAAGGTCAGGAGGTGACACTGAAATTATTGTGCCTGGAATGACAGGAAGGCGCTAGCCAGGCAAAGCCAGGAGATGAGATGAGCAGGCCACGCAGAGGGAAGAGCTAGCGCAAAGGCGCTCAGTCAGGAAGGAGTTCCGCCCATTCAAGAAGGCTGGCGGAGTGGGAGGGGTGAAGTGGGAGGGATGGGCAGGGGCCCGGGCACGTGGGGCCCTGTAGACCTTGGTGGAAAGCGTGGATTTCAAGATTGATGGGGGACGTGGAGGTGACCTGATCTGACCTGGCTGCTGGGTGGAGATGATCTGAGCAGAGGACCTGGGAGGTGGGCTTTGGCTTCCTGCCTCAGATGTATATTTACAAGGGAGCGGTTCATTCTTGGCCAGGCCCCTTGGCTCCAGCCAATCAGACCAACGGCAAGGGAAGGCCACAGGACCTGCCTAGTGGATGCTGGGACAAGGTGGGTGTGGCCTGTTCCACCTGGATGCCAGCTTCGTACCTCTCACCTGGCCTCCCACTGCCATCACTCAGAGCCTCCCCAGGGCTGGGAGCTTACCAGGAATAATGCGGTGGGCTTGGCCTGATTTGGGGGTAGGGGGTATCTAGTTTCCCCCAGAGAAGGAAGCACAGTTTTCACCAAAGCACATTCACACAGTGACAGCGGTGCCCAGGTGGGCGCTCAAATTATCCCAACCGTGGTCCTGGCTCTGGGACCCGACAGACGACCCTCAGGGGAAACGGTTTCCAGGCTCTACAATGACTGTACGGCCCCAGTACAACCTTCCCTATCCCCTCCTTCCCCCGACACCCAGGGCGAGTCCGGCATCCCACGCCGCAGCCCTGCGTGGCTCCCCGCGCACACTGAAGGCCCACGTCCCACGACGGCCCAGGGGTCTGGGCAAGGCACTCACCGCGCTCCCTCCTGTTTCAGGGCCTTTGCTCGTGCTGCTCCCTGGTCCCGTGCATCAGGAGTGCCCTCTACCAGCCGGGGTCGGGGTCGAGGCAGATAAACGAAAACTGGTCAGTTTTTATCCAACTGAGACCCCACGGCTCCTGCACTCTCGGCCCCCACGTGCCGCGCCAGTGACGTCATTGCGCCGCTCTCCCCACCAACCGCTGCCCCGGCCCACTCGGCGTGGCTCGGCCACGCTCGGCTTCACTTGGCTCGGCTCGGCCAAACTCGTCTTCCCTGGGCTTCCTCTCGGCCTCTCGGAAGCACTGCTGGCCCCGCAGCCCTTCTGACCTTCACGTGGTTCCCAGTCCTCGTGGTCCGTCCTGCCTGCTGGGATCTCAGGGCTCTTGGAACACCCCAGGCCCGGGAAGGGCATGTCCCAAGGGCATGCCACGTCAAGGCCAGAACAGCGAGCCCTCCCCCACACCCTGTGGTCCTCAGAGACCAACGTGTGCTCCCACCGCATTCCGGTCCACAGCAACCCCTGCCTACCCAGCCTCACATAGACCTTAGGTCTTGAACCTCTTTTCCTACCTGGAAATGAGGTTAAGAACTACCCACCTCGTGAGTGAAGTTCAATCAAAGGATCCCTGAAAAGTGCTTAACACGTGATGTGTGCCCAGTCGTTGGAAACAGCCCTCTCTGCTTGATTTTTTCTTTTTTTCTTTTTTTTTTTTTTTGAGACGGAGTCTCGCTCTGTCACCCAGGCTGCAGTGCAGTGGCCAGATCTCAGCTCACTGCAAGCTCCGCCTCCCGGGTTCCCGCCATTCTCCTGTCTCAGCCTCCCCGAGTAGCTGGGACTACAGGTGCCCGTCACCGCGCCCGGCTAGTTTTTTGTATTTTTTTAGTAGAGACGGGGTTTCACCGTGTTAGCCAGGATGGTCTCGATCTCCTGACCTCGTGATCCGCCCGTCTCGGCCTCCCAAAGTGCTGGGATTACAGGCGTGAGCCACCGCGCCCGGCCTTCTGCTTGATTCTTTCATTGCTGCTGGTTTTTGTTGTTGTTGTTGTTGTTGTTGTTTGAAAACTGTCTTATTGACTGGGCGCGGTGGCTCACGCCTGTAATCCCAGAGCTTTGGGAGGCCGAGGTGGGCGGATCACTTGAGACTAGGAGTTCGACACCAGCCTGGCCAACATGGTGAAACCCCGTCTCTACTAAAAATACAAAAATTAGCCGGGCGTGATGGTGTGCACCTGTAGTCCCAGCGACTAGGGATGCTGAGGCAGGAGAATCGCTTGAACCTGGGAGGCAGAGGTTGCAGTGAGCCGAGATCGCACCACTGCACTCCAACCTGGCTGACAGAGCAAGACTCCGCCTCAAAACAAAAAAAACAAACAAACGAAAAACAGTCTCACTGTCGCCCAGGCTGAGTGCAATGACACAATCACAGCTCACTGCAGCCTCAAAATCCCGGGCTCAAGCAGTCCTCCTGCCTCAGCCTCCCAAGTAGCTGGGACTACAGGCGTGCAACACCACACCTGGCTATTTTTAATTTTTTACTTGATACAGTGGTCCTGCTATCTTGACCAGGCTGGTCTCAAAATCCCGGCCTCAGCGATTCTCCCGCCTTGTCTTTCCAAAGTGCTAAGATTACAGGCATGAGCCACCACACCCAGCCAGAACTATAATAATAATTATTATTTTGCATCACACGAGCTGTGCAGAGGATTTGAATCAGCATTGCCATGAAGTCAGACCCACCTGGTCCCATTCTCAGCTTGCTTCTTGCTAATAACAGCAGTGGCTGCCAGCTCACCCATGTCACTAGACGCCAGGCATGATTCTAAGTAAATCATGCGTAGTATCCCAATTAATCCTCACCAGAACTGTATGAATCAGGTGTAACTATTATTACCCTCATTTTGCAATGAGGAAACTGGGGCATAGGGTTAAATAACGGGCTTGGTCACACTGCAGGTAGATAGCAGAGCCCTGGTGGGGGGTGGGTTCTAACACCCGGCAGCTTAATTGTATAGCCATGCCTTCATTTTCATCTCTAAGCTGAGGCTGTCACACCAGTCACTGGAGCTTCACTTGTATTTTTTTTTTTGTTTATTTGTTTGTTTTGTTTTTTCTTTTGCCAGATCTGTCCAAGTCCCCAGCTGTTCTGTTATTTAATTAATATTTTCTGCAAATTAAGTTACATGATTTCCTTAAGTAAATTTTATTTCAAGGGAAATGTTTCATTACATATATGGAAGGTAAAATCACCCGCAACAAAGAGGTAACCCTTAAGCAATGCAACGAAATCCAAACAATGTAAGTTCTAGGTAGATACTGCTGTGTTCTAAGTATTTGCTGTGTGCTGAGCAAAAGGTCTGCTCCATGTTTGGTTGAGAGACAGAAAAAGAAAGGAGGCCAGGCACAGTGGCTCACGCCTGTAATCCCAGCGCTTTGGGAGGCCGAGGTGGGCGGATCACCTGAGGTCAGGAGTTTGAGACAAGCCTGGCCAACATGGTGGAACCCTGTCTCTACTAAAAATACAAAAATTATCCAGGCATGGTGGTGCACACCTGTAATCCCAGCTACTCGGGAGGCTGAGGCAGGAGAATCACTTGAACCTTGGAGGCAGAGGTTTCAGTGAGCCAAGATCACTGCCACCACAATCCACCATGGGTAACAGAGTAAGACTCTGTCTCAAAAAAAAAAAAAAGAAAAGAAAAGAAAAAAAGAAGAAGAAGAAGGAGAGGCTCGGTGCAGTGGCTCACGCCTGTAATCCCAGCACTTTGGAAGGTTGAAGTGGGTGGATCACGTGAGGTCAGGAGTTCAAGACCAGCCTGGTCAACATGGTGAAACCCCATTTCTACAAAAATACAAAAATTAGCTGGACATGATGGCAGGTACCTGTAATCCCCAACTATTTGGGAGATTGAGGCGGGAGAATTGCTTGAACCCGGGAGGTGAAGGTTGCAGTGAGCCAAGATTGCGCCATTGCACTCTAGCCTGGGTGACAGAGTGAGACTCTGTTTCAAAAAAAAAAAAAAAGGGGAGAAGGAGAAGGGGGAGTATTAGCAAGCATTAGAGAGGTGTTTATGGCACAATAGCACCAACATGAGACTTTCATTTTGACTTAAGCAGAAAGACTACAAGAGGATGAAAATATGAAATCATGGTTTCACAGAGGAGGAAGAGGCCTCAATGTTTTATGAAAATGTCCATGTTTCGCCTAAAACTCCCACCCAGAGACCCTCCAGGGCACTCGTCCCATGCCTGGAGAAACACTGCCAGCTGTGTGTTATTGACAAGTAGCCCCTTTAGTGATGCTGAGCCTCAGTTTTCTCACCTGTGAAATGGCATAGGCACCCAGAGCTCAGTGTGTGAAGGATTAAAAGAAAGTGGTAATAGGCCTGGCAAGGTGGCTTATGCCTGTAATCCCAGCACTTTGGGAGGCCAAGGCAAAGGCAGGCAGATTGCTTGAACTCAGGAGTTTGAGGCCAGCTTGGGCAACATGGTTGAAACCCCATCTCTACCCAGAAAAAAAAAAAAAAAAAAAGCCAGGTGTGGTGGCATTCACCTGTAGTCCCAGCTATTCCAGAGGCTGAGGCACGAGAATCGCTTGAACATGGAAGGTGGATGTTGCGATGAGCCAAGGTCATGCCACTGCACTCCAGCCTGAGTGACAGAGTGAGACCCTGTCTCCAAAATAATAATAATAATAAAATAAATAGTGATAATAAACTGTGCACCCCAGCGTACGTGCTCAACTAAAGGGATGATATTCCCAGGTCAGGCTGGATCCTAACTCAGGGGACCCTGGCTCTGTCCCCAGCTTGTACTGTTGAAAATGAAACCCCCAGCTTGCCCAGCTCTGGGCATCTTTCTGCCATTTGTTGCCGAGTCCTCTTATAGCCAGCCTGTTGACAGGAAAGGCCTCAGTTGCCAGAAGTTGGGTCAAAGTGAAACTGCCTCAGGTCCAGCCTGGGCAGGGATGTGGGGGCAAGGGAGGAAGGCACACTCAAGCCTTAAAGCAGGCCCCCCTTCACTGGATTCACAATGGGGAAACTGAGGACCAGAGATGTGGGCCCAGCTCCCTTTGCAGGCATTAGGAGGGAATTGGGTATGATTACCCAAATTGCAAATTTGATCACCTTATAACCCCAGTTATATACTTAGCTCCCACTGCAAATAAAAATTACTGTCAGCTCACCCTTATCTAGCACATTCCAGTTAGGTATTATTATTGTCTACTTTTACAGATGGGGAAACTGAGGCCAGGAGAGGTTATATTTCTTGTCCATGATTTCACAGGTAGTCGAAGTAAAAGAAGCAGTATTTGAACCAAGCAAGGTGACTCCACAGTGTTCCAGCAGCTCTCAACTGCTAGATATTCAAATATGACCCCTTTTCCATTAAACTTGAGGCCCCCCCACCATCTGGCCTCAATGTACATTTCCAACCACATCTCGTTCCTGTCACACTCCTCATCTGCTCCCGTTTACCCCAATTTCTCATGGTTCCCTAGGCTTTCCTAGCTCCCCAGGGAAAGCCTTTGCTGTTTTGCTTGCTTTCTTTTCACTTGGCAAACTCCTACTCAACCTTCAAAACCCAACTCAGCAAATACCTCCCCTAGGAGGCTCTCCTTGACTTTTTCCACTGGGTCCCACTGCCTCTGTTAAAGTCCACGTGAGGGACTGCCAAGAGGTTGCTCTGTCTTACAGATTGAGTGCCAAGAGGGCAGGGACCTCTCTGAGAGAGTTTAACCTCTGTAACATAAGCAAGTTTACTTAATCACTGATTAAACCACTTTGTGCCTCAGTTTCCCCATTTGTTGATCATGAATTATCATTGTCACTATCTCCCAGGACTGTTAAGGGGATGTAAATGCTTGAATATCGTGAAGTGCTTAGAAGCATGCCTGGTACAAAGAAAGTTCTCTAGAAAAAAAAAAAAATTTCTCTAGAGATGAGATACCAGTCCCACATCAAGTGCAGATAATGGGCTAAGTAACCAAGAAGCAATGGCGACAAGGATGCAAATGGGGTGGGGCGCGGTGGCTCACACCTGTAATCCCAGCATGTGGGGAGGCTGAGGCGGGCAGATCACTTTAGATCTGGAGTTTGAGACCAGCCTGGGCAACATGGCGAAACCCCGTCTCTACTAAAAATACAAAAATTAGCCGAGTGTGGTGGTGTGTGCCAGTAATCCCAGCTACTCAGGAGGCTGAGGCAGGAGAATCACTTGAACTCAGGAGATGGAGGTTACAGTGAGTTGAGATTGCACCACTGTTCTCCAGCCTGGGTGTCAGAGCAAGACTCCATCTCAAAAAAAAAAAAAAAAAAAAAAAAAGGATGCAATGGAGGGAAGGAGGAACCAGGGCACAGGGGTGAAGGAGACACTAATTCAGCCCCTCCCCAGGTGCAGATATGGTGTCCCGCCCCATCAAGTGTCAGGCATAAAACTGGTGAATATTTTCTTTCTTTTTTCTTTTCTCCAAATTCCTGGTTTAATAAAGACTTGTTTGTTTTGAGGAAAAAAGGTCCCAAACATCAGGCTGTTCACAAAAATAACCCACAGTATCAACGTTAGAAAGCAAATCTTTTTTTTTTTGTTTGTTTGTTTTTTTTTTTTTTTTTTGAGACAGAGTCTCGCTCTGTCGCCCAGGCTGGAGTGCAGTGGCGCAATCTCGGCTCACTGCAAGCTCCGCCTCCTGGGTTCACGCCATTCTACTGCCTCAGCCTCCCAAGTAGCTGGGACTACAGGCGCCCGCCACCACGCCCGACTAATTTTTTTTTTTTTTTTTTTGTATTTTTTAGTAGAGACAGGGTTTCACCATGATAGCAAAGATGGTCTCAATCTCCTGACCTCGTGATCCGCCCGCCTTGGCCTCCCAAAGTGCTGGGTTTACAGATGTGAGCCACTACGCCTGGCCTAGAAAACAAATCTTAAGACTATAACACTAATTATTTTTCTAGAGGCTGCGTTTGAGGTGCCAACTCTCATTCACAAAAATACATTGTTACATTTGTACATTTGTTACATTGTACATTGTTACACATGCCAACTCATTCACAAAAATACATTGTTACATTTGTACATTTCTTACATCCTACATTGTTACACAGCACACTGATGTAGGAGTGTAACACACATACTTCTAACTCAAAGCTGCTTTTAGGAGCTCATCAACTCAATGAGATTGCCTTTGCAGTTAGGGAAGCAACTACTGAACTTAGGTATGAATGAAAAGAACTGCACGCCCTGCATGACAAGAGATTATTTTGGAGACAGGTGATAAAACCATACACCCTTTTTATTGTTAAGTCATAAAGAGGTGTCAAAATTAAAAGCAAAAATTACAAGGTAAGACTTAAAACTACGAGGAGTGTCAAAGGAAGTGAAAATGGGACTAGGCTCAGGGCAATATGAATTAATGAACATGGGAAGGACAAGGATGAGGAGGACGGTGAGCACATGCTGAAGATACTGGAAGAGAGGATCTGGTGAAACATTTGACCTTAGACAAGCACCTAGGCAAAGAAATAACAGGCTAAGATTTCTAAGCCCCTCTATGTGCTTACAAGTCATCTTCGCCATTGGCGCTGTCTGTCATGCTCTCCTTCCTCAGCCTCCTTTTCATCATCCTTGATCAACTCCAGCTGGTCATCCTCCCATCTTCATTATCCTCATCATCCACAAGGTCCCTCTCCTCAGCAGAGTCATGTGCACCCCCCTCAGACTCTCTCTTCACATGAGTCTCATGTGAGCTGCTGCTCTGCTCCTCTTCTGACTTATCATTCTTCATCTCTACTCCTTGTTTGCTCTGTTTCTTTTCCATTTTTTCCAGGTTTTCCAGGAGAGAGTCCACGTTTCATTTTATCTGGGTCAACTCCTTCTTAATGACCTGAAGGTCATCTCCTTTCAACTTTCCGGACTTGGAAGATCCCTGCTGTCCACTCTTACAAATGAAGCCACTTTTGCCCCTTCGTGAAGTTTTTCCTGATACACGCTGACATTTCAAGGGCACTACAGCCCCAGCAATAGAAGGAGGAGGAGGTACACGTGCTGGGTAACTGCACATCCTATCATAATAGTCCCATTAAAAGTCATAGTCCAAGTCAAAAGATGAGCTGAGTAGAGGGATGGAGAAGGGTGTTCTGTTTCTGACCTGTACTCTCCACTGCTGATCATTTCACGCCTGCTTTTCCTCGGTTCACTTTTGGCTCTTCAGCCAGGTTAATATCTAAAACCTGGCCAGCGATTATTCTGCCATCCGCTCCTGCTACAGCAGCCCGGGCATTTCTCTCATTAACATATTGAACGAAAGCAAAGCCCTTATGAACAGCGCAGCCCACACTTTTGCCATACTTTGAAAAGATTGCCTCCACATCAGATTTCTTTACCACAAGAGTGTTGAGATTCCCAATGAACACACGTTCATGGGGCGAGGATCTGTCTTGTTGGTAACATTGCTGGCCATTGTGTTTGATGATAAGGTTTCTCACAAAGCCGAAAACGTAGCTGAAGATCAAAAATATCTCACAGGAGCAGGGAGGGAGAAGAGATTCAATTCTGAGTCTCCTACTCCTGGGTTCTACGTGGCGAAGCCAACTGCTGCTCGAGGTCGGCAACACGGCCACAACCGCTCAATCTTCATCTCTTCACCCCCACCCCCTTTCTTTAAAAAAAAAATATAGAGGCTGGGCTCGGTGGCTCACGCCTGTAATCCCAGCACTTTGGGAGACCGAGACGGGTGGATCACGAGGTCAGGAGATTGAGACCATCCTGGCTAACATGGTGAAACCCCGTCTCTACTAAAAATACAAAAAAATTAGCCGGGAGTGGTGGCGGGCGCCTATAATCTCAGCTACTCGGGGGACTGAGGCAGAAGAATGGCCTGAATGCAGGAGGCAGAGCTTGCAGTGAGCCAAAATTGTGCCACCGCACTCCAGCCTGGGCAACTGAGCGAGACTCCATCTCAAAAAAAAAAAAAAAAAAAAAAATAGAATCTTCCTATGCTGCCCAGGCTGGTCTCGAACTCCTGGGCTTAAGCAAGCTACCTGCCTCAGCCTTCCAAAGTGCCAGGATTACAGGGGTGAGCCACCACACCTGACTGCAAACATTCTCTTAATGGTTGTATTTATTTCAGTGTGTATTAGGGGAAAATGTATCTCATAAAACCTTAGATGTTATGGTTATTATTCCCCGAGACAACACTAAAGTAGACATTTAGATTTCTTTAATGTTCAGGGGAACATTTGTTTAGAACAATACGGTGAAAAATTGTTTTTGGGCGTGGTGGCTGACACCTGTAATCCCAGCACTTTTGGAGGCCAAGACAGGTGGATTGCTTGAGCCCAGAAGCTCAAGACCAGCCTGGGCAATATGGTGAAACCCCATCTCTACAAAAAATACAAAAATTAGCTGGGCCTGGCAGTGCACATCTATAGTCCCAACAAGCAGGAGGCTGAGGTGGGAGGATCGCTGAAGCCTGGGAGGTCAAGGCTACAGCAAGCTGTGATTACACCACTGCACTCCAGCCTGGGGTGACAGAGTGAGACAACAATAACAAAACAACAGATAACAAACATACAATAATAACAAAAACATTGTCTTACGTGAATGAGGCAGTTTGAGGAATGCTGAATAAAGAAAAGTGAGGCAGGCATATTGGGGGAAAAGAGACAGAGAGATAGACAGAAGGGGAGAGAAACAAAGAGAGAGCTGGGGAGATAAGGGAGAAAGGGATGGAGCCACCCAGAGAGGATGGAGAGAGAAGAAGCAACACATACAGATGGACGGACCGAGAGGGAGAGGAGAGAAGGGGGGAAATGGGAAGGAAATTCAAGGGGAAAATGAGAAGGAAAAGAAGGAAGAAAAGAGAAAACAGGGAGAGAACCTAAGGACAACAGAAAGGAGACATGGATGAACGAATGAGTGAGTGAAGGAATGAATAATCTAAGGCATGTATAAAATAAACGGCGAGGCCGGTTGCAGTGGCTCACACCTGTCATCCCAGCACTTTGGGAGGCCAAGGCAGGAGGATGGTTGGAGCCCAGGAGTTTGAGACCAGCCTGAGCAACATAGCGAGTCCCCTGTTTCTACAAAAAATCCAAAAATTAACCAGGTGTGGTAGTGCATGTCTGTGGTGCCAGCTACTTGGGAGGCTGAAGCAGGAGAATTGATTGACCTGGGAAGTCGAGGCTGCAGCGAGCTGACTGTGCCACTGCACTCCAGCCTGGGTGACAGAGCAAGATCATGTCTCAGTAAATAAACAAACAAATAAATAAAGGATAAATGGACGAGCCAGGAGCTAGGAGCCAGGACGCAGACTTTCAGATGCTGTGTCCTGCCCGGCAGCCCCCAGTGACGGCTGCCCACTGCACCCACCCTCATGCCTGTGTCACTGGGGCCAAGCAGAGCCACTCTGGGCTCCAGGCCTGGTCTACGTCCCGAAGTGGTGGCTATTACTTGACTCTAAGAGGCTGTGACTGCACCACCGTCCCCTCCCCACTGAGAACCCTGGGCACCTGCTTTGCTCCAGCCCCAGAAAACTGAAAGTAAAAGCCGTCCTAATCACCCTTTGCCCCAGCCTTCCTGTCCCTCAACTGGTTTCTTAGAAATCAGCCGCCTGGGCTTCCAGGTGCAGCCTGGACTTCCTCTCCTGCCTAAAGGCCCCCTCCTCCGGGAAGGTGTCATGCTGCCAGCAAAGCCGCAGTAGGAGACCTGTGCTGGAGTCGGGTGACCCCGAGAAAGCTTGGAAGGCATCTGCCGATCCTGCAAACGTTGATTCAGTGCCTTTGCATGCCAGGCACAGAGCAGTCAGAGGAATCTGAGCTGTTCATAGTTAGGGTAAAAAGGATATAGGTGCTGGCTCACACCCGTAATCCCAGCACTTTGGGAGGCTGAGGTGGGCAGATCACTTGAGGTCAGAAGTTCAAGACCGGACTGGCCAACATAGTGAAACCCCATCTCTACTAAAAATACAAAAATTAGGCAGGTGTGGTGGTGAGAGCCTGTAATCCCATCTACTCGGGAGGCTGAGGCAGGGGAATCACTTGAACCCAGGAGGCAGAGGTTGCAGTGAGCCGAGATTCCGCCACTGCACTCCAGCCTGGGTGACAGAGCAAGACACTGTCTCAAAACAAACAAACAGACAAACAAAAAACCAACCAACCAACCATCCAAACAAACAAACAAAAAAAAACAGACTTAGACATGGCTTGAATACTACCCGATCCAGGCCTCAGCAGGAGCATGGCTAATCAGGCCTAGGAACTGTGGGGAGGATGATAGGAGATGTGAAGTCAGGGAAGGCTCCCTGGAGGAGTTGCTGTCTGAGTCTTCAAACATGGGTGGGAAGGAGTTTACCCCAGAAGCTTCAGTGGGAAAGGCATCTCAGGCACAGGGGACAGCATCAGCAAAGGCCTGGAGGTGTGATCTCTAGCAATGGGCCTGTGTTATCTACCATCATTGGAATAACTGGCCCTGTAGTAGCCATGTGCTATGGTTTGAATGTTTGTCACCTCCAAAGCTCATGTTGAAACTGAATCCCCAGTGTGGCAGTATTGAGAGATGGGGCCTTTAAGAGGTCACTGGATCAGGAGAGACCCATGGCTTAGTGGATGAATGAGTAATAGATGAATGGTAATAGATGAATGAGTAATAGATGAATGGGTTATCATCGGTGTGGCCCTGGTGGCTTTGTGAGAAGAGGGAGAGAGATGTGAACAAACACACTCAGCCCCCTCACCATGGGATGCCCTGTGCAGCCTTGGGACTCTGCACTGAGTCCCCACTAGCAAGAAGGCCCTCACCAAATGCAGTCCTTGATGTTGCACTTCTCAGCCTCCAGAAGTTTTCTTTATAAATTACCCAGTTTCAGGTGTTCTGTGATAAGCAACAGAAAATGAACTAAGGGCCAGGCACAGTGGCTCATGCCTGTAATCCCAGCACTTTGGGAGGCTGAGGCAGGCAGACCACCTGAGGTCAGGAGTTCGAGACCAATGTGGCCAACATGGTGAAACCCCATCTCTACAAAAATCAGCAGGGCATGGTGGCAGGCACCTGTAATCCCAGCTACTCAGGAGGCTGAGGTGAGAAAGTCGCTTGAACCCAGGAGGCAGAGGTTGCTGTGAGCCAAGATTGTGCCACTGCACTCCATCCTGGGTGACAGAGCAAGACTCTGTCTCAAAAACAAAAAAAAGAAAATGGACTACGACAGCATGTTTCTCTATTTTTTGCAAGGGAAGAAACTGAGGTTTAGAGAAGTGTTATCTGCCCAAGACTGCACAGCCTGAGTGGAAATCCAAACTTTTCTCACATGAGATACAGGCAGTGCCCCGATCCCCATCATGGCTGTCACATCCGGACCAGGGCCCAGGTTCCCACTTTACCCTTAGGGACTAACTTAAATCCTTGGCACCATCCCATGTTTGGGAGTAGAAATAAAGCTTAGAGAGTTAAGTGACTTACAGAGCTTGGATTCACACTCAGGTCTATTGGAGCCCAAAGTCCCTCCTCCTTCTGCTATATGAGGAGTCCCAGCCCTAAGAACACAGACCTGAGCCGATGGTCTCTGTCCCACATTCTAAGGAGATGGAGGGCTGGAAAGCAGAAACCATGTGTGGAGTACTGTGAGCCAGAGTTTTGCTCTCAGAGAACTGTCCGGCCCCCATGCTGTACGGTCCTGAAGGAGCTGTCAATCACAGCGCCCTGGCCAGAGATGGGTGTGGACCAGACTGGCCAATCAGAGTTCCCCATGCCCCAGTTCAGGGTAGGGACATGAACTAAGCTGGACCAATCAGACACCTCCCTTTTCAGTTGAAACTAACAGAAAGTCTTCTAAATTAGGGCCCAGTTTAGCCAATGTGCCCAATGTATCAAGAGAGTTGATGAGAAAGACACGAGACAGAGCCCTGGTGCATGTGTGAGTGCCTGTATCCAGCCATGCCTGAAGTCCACGTTGATGTCCTTGTTCCATGCGCCACATTTCCTTTTTCACTTATGCTGCCTGAGTCACGGTTCTGTCACTTACAACCCAGAGTCCTAGGTAATTGGAGTCTGGTGAAAAGCAGGGGTCAGAGGTCAGG